>NC_079224.1:0-305833 GCF_029633865.1 Lampris incognitus | reverse complement strand
CGCCTTTTCTCGACGAGAAAAGCACAATTTCATCAAAAACGAACAAAACAAGAAAAATGAATCTATTCAACAAGTCTACAACACGGCCTTAAGAGTTACATGATTTCACCCAATGCCAATGTGTAATTTCTCCAGTGCTGATCAATTTTTAGGTTGTTGGTAGCTTGGTCCAATGTCAAAACACAGTGAAATCTTTTTATGGCTTTAAACGCGTTTTCTCCTCGAGAGAAACATGATTTCCCTAAAAACGTTATAGTTTAAACATGCCTGTTGTACATGTGCGCAAAAACTCAGAGCCTTAAGATAGGGGTTTCACCAATGTGTTTTTTGGTGAGAAACCTTCTATTTCAAGGTTCTGTGCGTTTTCAGACAAGTACAATATGTATTTATAGTGTTTCTGATGAAATCCCTCCTTTTAATGCATTTTCTCACAGAACGAGTCTCTCGCCATGGGAACATGGCTTTTTTGAAAAAGCATATTCTGGGCGAGAAATTGTGTTTTAAACAATAAAAACGACACCCGGCCTTATTTAGTTCACATTTGTACTTTTGGTAAGCTTGCCCGTATTCATAACGCACTAAACCTTTTTATCGCGTTAAACGCCTTTTCTCGACGAGAAAAGCACAATTTCATCAAAAACGAACAAAACAAGAAAAATGAATCTATTCAACAAGTCTACAACACGGCCTTTAAGAGTTACATGATTTCACCCAATGCCAATGTGTAATTTCTCCAGTTCTGATCATTTTTTAGGTTGTTGGTAGCTTGGTCCAATGCCAAAACACAGTGAAATCTTTTTATAGCTTTAAACGCGTTTTCTCCTCGAGAGAAACATGATTTCACTAAAAACGTTATAGTTTAAACATGCCTGTTGTACATGTGCGCAAATACTCAGAGCCTTAAGATAGGGGTTTCACCAATGTGTTTTTTGGTGAGAAACCTTCTATTTCAAGGTTCTGTGCGTTTTCAGACAAGTACAATATGTATTTATAGTGTTTCTGATGAAATCCCTCCTTTTAATGCATTTTCTCACAGAAAACGAGTCTCTCGCCATGGGAACATGGCTTTTTTGAAAAAGCATATTCTCGTCGAGAAATTGTGTTTTAAGCAATAAAAACGACTCCCGACCTTATTTAGTTCACATTTGTACTTTTGGTAAGCTAGCCCGTATTCATAACGCACTAAACCTTTTTATCGCGCTAAACGCCTTTTCTCGATAAGAAAAGCACAATTTCATCAAAAACAAACAAAACAAGAAAAATGAATCTATTCAACAAGTCTGCAACACGTCCTTAAGAGTTACATGATTTCACCCAATGTCAATGTGTAATTTCTCCAGTTCTGATCATTTTTTAGGTTGTTGGTTGCTTGGTCAATGCCAAAACACAGTGAGATCTTTTTATGGCTTTAAACGCGTTTTCTCCTCGAGAGAAACATGATTTCACTAAAAACGTTATAGTTTAAACATGCCTGTTGTACATGTGTGCAAACACTCAGAGCCTTAAGATAGGGGTTTCACCAATGTGTTTTTTGGTGAGAAACCTTCTATTTCAAGGTTCTGTGCGTTTTCAGACAAGTACAATATGTATTTACAGTGTTTCTAATGAAATCCCTCCTTTTAATGCATTTTCTCACAGAAAACGAGTCTCTCGCCATGGCAACATGGCTTTTTTGAAAAGCATATTCTGGTCGAGAAATCGTGTTTTAAGCAATAAAAACGACGCCCGGTCTTATTTAGTTCATATTTGTACTTTTGGTAAGCTAGCCCGTATTCATAACGCACTAAACCTTTTTATCGCGTTAAACGCCTTTTCTCGACGAGAAAAGCACAATTTCATCAAAAACAAACAAAACAAGAAAAATGAATCTATTCAACAAGTCTGCAACAAGTCCTTAAGAGTTACATGATTTCACCCAATGTCAATGTGTAATTTCTCCAGTTCTGATCATTTTTTAGGTTGTTGGTAGCTTGGTCAATGCCAAAACACAGTGAGATCTTTTTATGGCTTTAAACGCGTTTTCTCCTCGAGAGAAACATGATTTCACTAAAAACATTATACTTTAAACATGCCTGTTGTACATGTGTGCAAACACTCAAAGCCTTAAAATAGGGTTTTCACCAATGTGTTTTTTGGTGAGAAACCTTCTATTTCAAGGTTCTGTGCGTTTTCAGACAAGTACAATATGTATTTATAGTGTTTCTGATGAAATCCCTCCTTTTAATGCATTTTCTCACAGAAAACGAGTCTCTCGCCATGGGAACATGGCTTTTTGGAAAAGCATTTTCTGGTCGAGAAATCGTGTTTTAAGCAATAAAAACGACTCCCGGCCTTATTTAGTTCACATTTGTACTTTTGGTAAGCTAGCCCGTATTCATAACGCACTAAACCTTTTTATCGCGTTAAACGCCTTTTCTCGACGAGAAAAGCACAATTTCATCAAAAACAAACAAAACAAGAAAAATGAATCTATTCAACAAGTCTGCAACACGTCCTTAAGAGTTACATGATTTCACCCAATTTCAATGTGTAATTTCTCCAGTTCTGATCATTGTTTAGGTTGTTGGTAGCTTGGTCCAATGCCAAAACACAGTGAAATCTTTTTATAGCTTTAAACATGTTTTCTCCTCGAGAGAAACATGATTTCACTAAAAACATTGTACTTTAAACATGCCTGTTGTACATGTGTGCAAACACTCAAAGCCTTAAAATAGGGTTTTCATCAATGTGTTTTTTGGTGAGAAACCTTCTATTTCAAGGTTCTGTGCGTTTTCAGACAAGTACAATATGAATTTATAGTGTTTCTGATGAAATCCCTCCTTTTAATGCATTTTCTCACAGAAAATGAGTCTCTCGCCATGGGAACATGGCTTTTTTGAAAAAGCATATTCTGCTCGAGAAATCGTGTTTTAAACAATAAAAACGACTCCCGGCCTTATTTAGTTCACATTTGTACTTTTGGTAAGCTAGCCCGTACTCAGAACGCACTAAACCTTTTTATCGCGTTAAACGCCTTTTCTCGACGAGAAAAGCACAATTTCATCAAAAACAAACAAAACAAGAAAAATGAATCTATTCAACAAGTCTACAACACGGCCTTTAAGAGTTACATGATTTCACCCAATGCCAATGTGTAATTTCTCCAGTTCTGATCATTTTTTAGGTTGTTGGTAGCTTGGTCCAATGCCAAAACACAGTGAAATCTTTTTATAGCTTTAAACGCGTTTTCTCCTCGAGAGAAACATGATTTCACTAAAAACGTTATAGTTTAAACATGCCTGTTGTACATGTGCGCAAATACTCAGAGCCTTAAGATAGGGGTTTCACCAATGTGTTTTTTGGTGAGAAACCTTCTATTTCAAGGTTCTGTGCGTTTTCAGACAAGTACAATATGTATTTATAGTGTTTCTGATGAAATCCCTCCTTTTAATGCATTTTCTCACAGAAAACGAGTCTCTCGCCATGGGAACATGGCTTTTTTGGAAAAGCATTTTCTGGTCGAGAAATCGTGTTTTAAGCAATAAAAACGACTCCCGGCCTTATGTAGTTCACATTTGTACTTTTGGTAAGCTAGCCCGTATTCATAACGCACTAAACCTTTTTATCGCGTTAAACGCCTTTTCTCGACGAGAAAAGCACAATTTCATCAAAAACGAACAAAACAAGAAAAATGAATCTATTCAACAAGTCTACAACACGGCCTTAACAGTTACATGATTTCACCCAATGCCAATGTGTAATTTCTCCAGTTCTGATCATTTTTTAGGTTGTTGGTAGCTTGGTCCAATGTCAAAACACAGTGAAATCTTTTTATGGCTTTAAACGCGTTTTCTCCTCGAGAGAAACATGATTTCCCTAAAAACGTTATAATTTAAACATGCCTGTTGTACATGTGCGCAAAAACTCAGAGCCTTAAGATAGGGGTTTCACCAATGTGTTTTTTGGTGAGAAACCTTCTATTTCAAGGTTCTGTGCGTTTTCAGACAAGTACAATATGTATTTATAGTGTTTCTGATGAAATCCCTCCTTTTAATGCATTTTCTCACAGAAAACGAGTCTCTCGCCATGGGAACATGGCTTTTTTGAAAAAGCATATTCTCGTCGAGAAATCGTGTTTTAAACAATAAAAACGACTCCCGGCCTTATTTAGTTCACATTTGTACTTTTGGTAAGCTAGCCCGTATTCATAACGCACTAAACCTTTTTATCGCGTTAAACGCCTTTTCTCGATGAGAAAAGCACAATTTCATCAAAAACAAACAAAACAAGAAAAATGAATCTATTCAACAAGTCTGCAACACGTCCTTAAGAGTTACATGATTTCACCCAATGTCAATGTGTAATTTCTCCAGTTCTGATCATTTTTTAGGTTGTTGGTTGCTTGGTCAATGCCAAAACACAGTGAGATCTTTTTATGGCTTTAAACTCGTTTTCTCCACGAGAGAAACATGATTTCACTAAAAACGTTATAGTTTAAACATGCCTGTTGTACATGTGTGCAAATACCTCAGAGCCTTAAGATAGGGGTTTCACCAATGTGTTTTTTGGTGAGAAACCTTCTATTTCAAGGTTCTGTGCGTTTTCAGACAAGTACAATATGTATTTATAGTGTTTCTGATGAAATCCCTCCTTTTAATGCATTTTCTCACAGAAAACGAGTCTCTCGCCATGGGAACATGGCTTTTTTGGAAAAGCATTTTCTGGTCGAGAAATCGTGTTTTAAGCAATAAAAACGACTCCCGGCCTTATGTAGTTCACATTTGTACTTTTGGTAAGCTAGCCCGTATTCATAACGCACTAAACCTTTTTATCGCGTTAAACGCCTTTTCTCGACGAGAAAAGCACAATTTCATCAAAAACGAACAAAACAAGAAAAACGAATCTATTCAACAAGTCTGCAACACGTCCTTAAGAGTTACATGATTTCACCCAATGTCAATGTGTAATTTCTCCAGTTCTGATCATTTTTTAGGTTGTTGGTAGCTTGGTCCAATGTCAAAACACAGTAAAATCTTTTTATGGCTTTAAACGCGTTTTCTCCTCGAGAGAAACATGATTTCACTAAAAACGTTATAGTTTAAACATGCCTGTTGTACATGTGCGCAAACACTCAGAGCCTTAAGATAGGGGTTTCACCAATGTGTTTTTTGGTGAGAAACCTTCTATTTCAAGGTTCTGTGCGTTTTCAGACAAGTACAATATGTATTTATAGTGTTTCTGATGAAATCCCTCCTTTTAATGCATTTTCTCACAGAAAACGAGTCTCTCGCCATGGGAACATGGCTTTTTTGAAAAAGCATATTCTGGGCGAGAAATTGTGTTTTAAACAATAAAAAAGACTCCCGGCCTTATTTAGTTCACATTTGTACTTTTGGTAAGCTAGCCCGTATTCATAACGCACTAAACCTTTTTATCGCGTTAAACGCCTTTTCTCGACGAGAAAAGCACAATTTCATCAAAAACGAACAAAACAAGAAAAACGAATCTATTCAACAAGTCTACAACACGGCCTTAAGAGTTACATGATTTCACCCAATGCCAATGTGTAATTTCTCCAGTGCTGATCATTTTTTAGGTTGTTGGTAGCTTGGTCCAATGTCAAAACACAGTGAAATCTTTTTATGGCTTTAAACGCGTTTTCTCCTCGAGAGAAACATGATTTCACTAAAAACGTTATAGTTTAAACATGCCTGTTGTACATGTGTGCAAACACCTCAGAGCCTTAAGATAGGGGTTTCACCAATGTGTTTTTTGGTGAGAAACCTTCTATTTCAAGGTTCTTTGCGTTTTCAGACAAGTACAATATGTATTTACAGTGTTTCTAATGAAATCCCTCCTTTTAATGCATTTTCTCACAGAAAACGAGTCTCTCGCCATGGGAACATGGCTTTTTTTGAAAAAGCATATTCTGGTCGAGAAATCGTGTTTTAAGCAATAAAAACGACGCCCGGTCTTATTTAGTTCACATTTGTACTTTTGGTAAGCTAGCCCGTATTCATAACGCACTACACCTTTTTATCGCGTTAAACGCCTTTTCTCGACGAGAAAAGCACAATTTCATCAAAAACAAACAAAACAAGAAAAATGAATGTATTCAACAAGTCTGCAACACGTCCTTAAGAGTTACATGATTTCACCCAATGTCAATGTGTAATTTCTCCAGTTCTGATCATTTTTTAGGTTGTTGGTAGCTTGGTCAATGCCAAAACACAGTGAGATCTTTTTATGGCTTTAAACGCGTTTTCTCCTCGAGAGAAACATGATTTCACTAAAAACATTATACTTTAAACATGCCTGTTGTACATGTGTGCAAACACTCAAAGCCTTAAAATAGGGTTTTCACCAATGTGTTTTTTGGTGAGAAACCTTCTATTTCAAGGTTCTGTGCGTTTTCAGACAAGTACAATATGAATTTATAGTGTTTCTGATGAAATCCCTCCTTTTTATGCATTTTCTCACAGAAAATGAGTCTCTCGCCATGGGAACATGGCTTTTTTGAAAAAGCATATTCTGCTCGAGAAATCGTGTTTTAAACAATAAAAACGACTCCCGGCCTTATTTAGTTCACATTTGTACTTTTGGTAAGCTAGCCCGTACTCAGAACGCACTAAACCTTTTTATCGCGTTAAACGCCTTTTCTCGACGAGAAAAGCACAATTTCATCAAAAACGAACAAAACAAGAAAAACGAATCTATTCAACAAGTCTGCAACACGTCCTTAAGAGTTACATGATTTCACCCAATGTCAATGTGTAATTTCTCCAGTTCTGATCATTTTTTAGGTTGTTGGTAGCTTGGTCCAATGTCAAAACACAGTAAAATCTTTTTATGGCTTTAAACGCGTTTTCTCCTCGAGAGAAACATGATTTCACTAAAAACGTTATAGTTTAAACATGCCTGTTGTACATGTGCGCAAACACTCAGAGCCTTAAGATAGGGGTTTCACCAATGTGTTTTTTGGTGAGAAACCTTCTATTTCAAGGTTCTGTGCGTTTTCAGACATAGACCAATATGTATTTATAGTGTTTCTGATGAAATCCCTCCTTTTAATGCATTTTCTCACAGAAAACGAGTCTCTCGCCATGGGAACATGGCTTTTTTGAAAAAGCATATTCTGGGCGAGAAATTGTGTTTTAAACAATAAAAACGACTCCCGGCCTTATTTAGTTCACATTTGTACTTTTGGTAAGCTAGCCCGTATTCATAACGCACTAAACCTTTTTATCGCGTTAAACGCCTTTTCTCGACGAGAAAAGCACAATTTCATCAAAAACGAACAAAACAAGAAAAACGAATCTATTCAACAAGTCTACAACACGGCCTTAAGAGTTACATGATTTCACCCAATGCCAATGTGTAATTTCTCCAGTGCTGATCATTTTTTAGGTTGTTGGTAGCTTGGTCCAATGTCAAAACACAGTGAAATCTTTTTATGGCTTTAAACGCGTTTTCTCCTCGAGAGAAACATGATTTCACTAAAAACGTTATAGTTTAAACATGCCTGTTGTACATGTGTGCAAACACCTCAGAGCCTTAAGATAGGGGTTTCACCAATGTGTTTTTTGGTGAGAAACCTTCTATTTCAAGGTTCTTTGCGTTTTCAGACAAGTACAATATGTATTTACAGTGTTTCTAATGAAATCCCTCCTTTTAATGCATTTTCTCACAGAAAACGAGTCTCTCGCCATGGGAACATGGCTTTTTTTGAAAAAGCATATTCTGGTCGAGAAATCGTGTTTTAAGCAATAAAAACGACGCCCGGTCTTATTTAGTTCACATTTTTACTTTTGGTAAGCTAGCCCGTATTCATAACGCACTACACCTTTTTATCGCGTTAAACGCCTTTTCTCGACGAGAAAAGCACAATTTCATCAAAAACAAACAAAACAAGAAAAATGAATCTATTCAACAAGTCTGCAACACGTCCTTAAGAGTTACATGATTTCACCCAATGTCAATGTGTAATTTCTCCAGTTCTGATCATTTTTTAGGTTGTTGGTAGCTTGGTCAATGCCAAAACACAGTGAGATCTTTTTATGGCTTTAAACGCGTTTTCTCCTCGAGAGAAACATGATTTCACTAAAAACATTATACTTTAAACATGCCTGTTGTACATGTGTGCAAACACTCAAAGCCTTAAAATAGGGTTTTCACCAATGTGTTTTTTGGTGAGAAACCTTCTATTTCAAGGTTCTGTGCGTTTTCAGACAAGTACAATATGAATTTATAGTGTTTCTGATGAAATCCCTCCTTTTTATGCATTTTCTCACAGAAAATGAGTCTCTCGCCATGGGAACATGGCTTTTTTGAAAAAGCATATTCTGCTCGAGAAATCGTGTTTTAAACAATAAAAACGACTCCCGGCCTTATTTAGTTCACATTTGTACTTTTGGTAAGCTAGCCCGTACTCAGAACGCACTAAACCTTTTTATCGCGTTAAACGCCTTTTCTCGACGAGAAAAGCACAATTTCATCAAAAACGAACAAAACAAGAAAAACGAATCTATTCAACAAGTCTGCAACACGTCCTTAAGAGTTACATGATTTCACCCAATTTCAATGTGTAATTTCTCCAGTTCTGATCATTGTTTAGGTTGTTGGTAGCTTGGTCCAATGCCAAAACACAGTGAAATCTTTTTATAGCTTTAAACATGTTTTCTCCTCGAGAGAAACATGATTTCACTAAAAACATTATACTTTAAACATGCCTGTTGTACATGTGTGCAAACACTCAAAGCCTTAAAATAGGGTTTTCACCAATGTGTTTTTTGGTGAGAAACCTTCTATTTCAAGGTTCTGTGCGTTTTCAGACAAGTACAATATGAATTTATAGTGTTTCTGATGAAATCCCTCCTTTTAATGCATTTTCTCACAGAAAACGAGTCTCTCGCCATGGGAACATGGCTTTTTTGAAAAAGCATATTCTGGGCGAGAAATTGTGTTTTAAACAATAAAAACGACTCCCGGCCTTATTTAGTTCACATTTGTACTTTTGGTAAGCTAGCCCGTATTCATAACGCACTAAACCTTTTTATCGCGTTAAACGCCTTTTCTCGACGAGAAAAGCACAATTTCATCAAAAACGAACAAAACAAGAAAAATGAATCTATTCAACAAGTCTACAACACGGCCTTAAGAGTTACATGATTTCACCCAATGCCAATGTGTAATTTCTCCAGTGCTGATCAATTTTTAGGTTGTTGGTAGCTTGGTCCAATGTCAAAACACAGTGAAATCTTTTTATGGCTTTAAACGCGTTTTCTCCTCGAGAGAAACATGATTTCCCTAAAAACGTTATAGTTTAAACATGCCTGTTGTACATGTGCGCAAAAACTCAGAGCCTTAAGATAGGGGTTTCACCAATGTGTTTTTTGGTGAGAAACCTTCTATTTCAAGGTTCTCTGCGTTTTCAGACAAGTACAATATGTATTTATAGTGTTTCTGATGAAATCCCTCCTTTTAATGCATTTTCTCACAGAAAACGAGTCTCTCGCCATGGGAACATGGCTTTTTTGAAAAAGCATATTCTCGTCGAGAAATCGTGTTTTAAACAATAAAAACGACTCCCGACCTTATTTAGTTCACATTTGTACTTTTGGTAAGCTAGCCCGTATTCATAACGCACTAAACCTTTTTATCGCGCTAAACGCCTTTTCTCGATAAGAAAAGCACAATTTCATCAAAAACAAACAAAACAAGAAAAATGAATCTATTCAACAAGTCTGCAACACGTCCTTAAGAGTTACATGATTTCACCGAATGTCAATGTGTAATTTCTCCAGTTCTGATCATTTTTTAGGTTGTTGGTTGCTTGGTCAATGCCAAAACACAGTGAGATCTTTTTATGGCTTTAAACGCGTTTTCTCCTCGAGAGAAACATGATTTCACTAAAAACGTTATAGTTTAAACATGCCTGTTGTACATGTGTGCAAACACTCAGAGCCTTAAGATAGGGGTTTCACCAATGTGTTTTTTGGTGACAAACCTTCTATTTCAAGGTTCTGTGCGTTTTCAGACAAGTACAATATGTATTTACAGTGTTTCTAATGAAATCCCTCCTTTTAATGCATTTTCTCACAGAAAACGAGTCTCTCGCCATGGCAACATGGCTTTTTTGAAAAGCATATTCTGGTCGAGAAATCGTGTTTTAAGCAATAAAAACGACGCCCGGTCTTATTTAGTTCATATTTGTACTTTTGGTAAGCTAGCCCGTATTCATAACGCACTAAACCTTTTTATCGCGTTAAACGCCTTTTCTCGACGAGAAAAGCACAATTTCATCAAAAACAAACAAAACAAGAAAAATGAATCTATTCAACAAGTCTGCAACAAGTCCTTAAGAGTTACATGATTTCACCCAATGTCAATGTGTAATTTCTCCAGTTCTGATCATTTTTTAGGTTGTTGGTAGCTTGGTCAATGCCAAAACACAGTGAGATCTTTTTATGGCTTTAAACGCGTTTTCTCCTCGAGAGAAACATGATTTCACTAAAAACATTATACTTTAAACATGCCTGTTGTACATGTGTGCAAACACTCAAAGCCTTAAAATAGGGTTTTCACCAATGTGTGTTTTGGTGAGAAACCTTCTATTTCAAGGTTCTGTGCGTTTTCAGACAAGTACAATATGTATTTATAGTGTTTCTGATGAAATCCCTCCTTTTAATGCATTTTCTCACAGAAAACGAGTCTCTCGCCATGGGAACATGGCTTTTTGGAAAAGCATTTTCTGGTCGAGAAATCGTGTTTTAAACAATAAAAACGACTCCCGGCCTTATTTAGTTCACATTTGTACTTTTGGTAAGCTAGCCCGTACTCAGAACGCACTAAACCTTTTTATCGCGTTAAACGCCTTTTCTCGACGAGAAAAGCACAATTTCATCAAAAACGAACAAAACAAGAAAAACGAATCTATTTAACAAGTCTACAACACGTCCTTAAGAGTTACATGATTTCACCCAATGCCAATGTGTAATTTCTCCAGTGCTGATCATTTTTTAGGTTGTTGGTAGCTTGGTCCAATGTCAAAACACAGTGAAATCTTTTTATGGCTTTAAACGCATTTCTCCTCGAGAGAAACATGATTTCCCTAAAAACGTTATAGTTTAAACATGCCTGTTGTACATGTGCGCAAACACTCAGAGCCTTAAGATAGGGGTTTCACCAATGTGTTTTTTGGTGAGAAACCTTCTATTTCAAGGTTCTGTGCGTTTTCAGACAAGTACAATATGTATTTATAGTGTTTCTGATGAAATCCCTCCTTTTAATGCATTTTCTCACAGAAAACGAGTCTCTCGCCATGGGAACATGGCTTTTTGGAAAAGCATTTTCTGGTAGAGAAATCGTGTTTTAAGCAATAAAAACGACTCCCGGCCTTATTTAGTTCACATTTGTACTTTTGGTAAGCTAGCCCGTATTCATAACGCACTAAACCTTTTTATCGCGTTAAACGCCTTTTCTCGACGAGAAAAGCACAATTTCATCAAAAACAAACAAAACAAGAAAAATGAATCTATTCAACAAGTCTGCAACACGTCCTTAAGAGTTACATGATTTCACCCAATTTCAATGTGTAATTTCTCCAGTTCTGATCATTGTTTAGGTTGTTGGTAGCTTGGTCCAATGCCAAAACACAGTGAAATCTTTTTATAGCTTTAAACATGTTTTCTCCTCGAGAGAAACATGATTTCACTAAAAACATTGTACTTTAAACATGCCTGTTGTACATGTGTGCAAACACTCAAAGCCTTAAAATAGGGTTTTCACCAATGTGTTTTTTGGTGAGAAACCTTCTATTTCAAGGTTCTGTGCGTTTTCAGACAAGTACAATATGAATTTATAGTGTTTCTGATGAAATCCCTCCTTTTAATGCATTTTCTCACAGAAAATGAGTCTCTCGCCATGGGAACATGGCTTTTTTGAAAAAGCATATTCTGCTCGAGAAATCGTGTTTTAAACAATAAAAACGACTCCCGGCCTTATTTAGTTCACATTTGTACTTTTGGTAAGCTAGCCCGTACTCAGAACGCACTAAACCTTTTTATCGCGTTAAACGCCTTTTCTCGACGAGAAAAGCACAATTTCATCAAAAACGAACAAAACAAGAAAAACGAATCTATTCAACAAGTCTACAACACGTTCTTAAGAGTTACATGATTTCACCCAATGCCAATGTGTAATTTCTCCGGTGCTGATCATTTTTTAGGTTGTTGGTAGCTTGGTCCAATGTCAAAACACAGTGAAATCTTTTTATGGCTTTAAACGCGTTTTCTCCTCGAGAGAAACATGATTTCACTAAAAACGTTATAGTTTAAACATGCCTGTTGTACATGTGCGCAAACACTCAGAGCCTTAAGATAGGGGTTTCACCAATGTGTTTTTTGGTGAGAAACCTTCTATTTCAAGGTTCTGTGCGTTTTCAGACAAGTACAATATGTATTTACAGTGTTTCTAATGAAATCCCTCCTTTTAATGCATTTTCTCACAGAAAACGAGTCTCTCGCCATGGGAACATGGCTTTTTTTGAAAAAGCATATTCTGGTCGAGAAATCGTGTTTTAAGCAATAAAAACGACGCCCGGTCTTATTTAGTTCACATTTGTACTTTTGGTAAGCTAGCCCGTATTCATAACGCACTACACCTTTTTATCGCGTTAAACGCCTTTTCTCGACGAGAAAAGCACAATTTCATCAAAAACAAACAAAACAAGAAAAATGAATCTATTCAACAAGTCTGCAACACGTCCTTAAGAGTTACATGATTTCACCCAATGTCAATGTGTAATTTCTCCAGTTCTGATCATTTTTTAGGTTGTTGGTAGCTTGGTCAATGCCAAAACACAGTGAGATCTTTTTATGGCTTTAAACGCGTTTTCTCCTCGAGAGAAACATGATTTCACTAAAAACATTATACTTTAAACATGCCTGTTGTACATGTGTGCAAACACTCAAAGCCTTAAAATAGGGTTTTCACCAATGTGTTTTTTGGTGAGAAACCTTCTATTTCAAGGTTCTGTGCGTTTTCAGACAAGTACAATATGAATTTATAGTGTTTCTGATGAAATCCCTCCTTTTTATGCATTTTCTCACAGAAAATGAGTCTCTCGCCATGGGAACATGGCTTTTTTGAAAAAGCATATTCTGCTCGAGAAATCGTGTTTTAAACAATAAAAACGACTCCCGGTCTTATTTAGTTCACATTTGTACTTTTGGTAAGCTAGCCCGTATTCATAACGCACTAAACCTTTTTATCGCGTTAAACGCCTTTTCTCGACGAGAAAAGCACAATTTCATCAAAAACAAACAAAACAAGAAAAATGAATCTATTCAACAAGTCTGCAACACGTCCTTAAGAGTTACATGATTTCACCCAATTTCAATGTGTAATTTCTCCAGTTCTGATCATTGTTTAGGTTGTTGGTAGCTTGGTCCAATGCCAAAACACAGTGAAATCTTTTTATAGCTTTAAACATGTTTTCTCCTCGAGAGAAACATGATTTCACTAAAAACATTGTACTTTAAACATGCCTGTTGTACATGTGTGCAAACACTCAAAGCCTTAAAATAGGGTTTTCACCAATGTGTTTTTTGGTGAGAAACCTTCTATTTCAAGGTTCTGTGCGTTTTCAGACAAGTACAATATGAATTTATAGTGTTTCTGATGAAATCCCTCCTTTTAATGCATTTTCTCACAGAAAATGAGTCTCTCGCCATGGGAACATGGCTTTTTTGAAAAAGCATATTCTGCTCGAGAAATCGTGTTTTAAACAATAAAAACGACTCCCGGCCTTATTTAGTTCACATTTGTACTTTTGGTAAGCTAGCCCGTACTCAGAACGCACTAAACCTTTTTATCGCGTTAAACGCCTTTTCTCGACGAGAAAAGCACAATTTCATCAAAAACGAACAAAACAAGAAAAACGAATCTATTCAACAAGTCTACAACACGTTCTTAAGAGTTACATGATTTCACCCAATGCCAATGTGTAATTTCTCCGGTGCTGATCATTTTTTAGGTTGTTGGTAGCTTGGTCCAATGTCAAAACACAGTGAAATCTTTTTATGGCTTTAAACGCGTTTTCTCCTCGAGAGAAACATGATTTCACTAAAAACATTATACTTTAAACATGCCTGTTGTACATGTGTGCAAACACTCAAAGCCTTAAAATAGGGTTTTCACCAATGTGTTTTTTGGTGAGAAACCTTCTATTTCAAGGTTCTGTGCGTTTTCAGACATAGACCAATATGTATTTATAGTGTTTCTGATGAAATCCCTCCTTTTAATGCATTTTCTCACAGAAAACGAGTCTCTCGCCATGGGAACATGGCTTTTTTGAAAAAGCATATTCTGGGCGAGAAATTGTGTTTTAAACAATAAAAACGACTCCCGGCCTTATTTAGTTCACATTTGTACTTTTGGTAAGCTAGCCCGTATTCATAACGCACTAAACCTTTTTATCGCGTTAAACGCCTTTTCTCGACGAGAAAAGCACAATTTCATCAAAAACGAACAAAACAAGAAAAACGAATCTATTCAACAAGTCTACAACACGGCCTTAAGAGTTACATGATTTCACCCAATGCCAATGTGTAATTTCTCCAGTGCTGATCATTTTTTAGGTTGTTGGTAGCTTGGTCCAATGTCAAAACACAGTGAAATCTTTTTATGGCTTTAAACGCGTTTTCTCCTCGAGAGAAACATGATTTCACTAAAAACGTTATAGTTTAAACATGCCTGTTGTACATGTGTGCAAACACCTCAGAGCCTTAAGATAGGGGTTTCACCAATGTGTTTTTTGGTGAGAAACCTTCTATTTCAAGGTTCTTTGCGTTTTCAGACAAGTACAATATGTATTTACAGTGTTTCTAATGAAATCCCTCCTTTTAATGCATTTTCTCACAGAAAACGAGTCTCTCGCCATGGGAACATGGCTTTTTTTGAAAAAGCATATTCTGGTCGAGAAATCGTGTTTTAAGCAATAAAAACGACGCCCGGTCTTATTTAGTTCACATTTTTACTTTTGGTAAGCTAGCCCGTACTCAGAACGCACTACACCTTTTTATCGCGTTAAACGCCTTTTCTCGACGAGAAAAGCACAATTTCATCAAAAACAAACAAAACAAGAAAAATGAATCTATTCAACAAGTCTGCAACACGTCCTTAAGAGTTACATGATTTCACCCAATGTCAATGTGTAATTTCTCCAGTTCTGATCATTTTTTAGGTTGTTGGTAGCTTGGTCAATGCCAAAACACAGTGAGATCTTTTTATGGCTTTAAACGCGTTTTCTCCTCGAGAGAAACATGATTTCACTAAAAACATTATACTTTAAACATGCCTGTTGTACATGTGTGCAAACACTCAAAGCCTTAAAATAGGGTTTTCACCAATGTGTTTTTTGGTGAGAAACCTTCTATTTCAAGGTTCTGTGCGTTTTCAGACAAGTACAATATGAATTTATAGTGTTTCTGATGAAATCCCTCCTTTTTATGCATTTTCTCACAGAAAATGAGTCTCTCGCCATGGGAACATGGCTTTTTTGAAAAAGCATATTCTGCTCGAGAAATCGTGTTTTAAACAATAAAAACGACTCCCGGTCTTATTTAGTTCACATTTGTACTTTTGGTAAGCTAGCCCGTATTCATAACGCACTAAACCTTTTTATCGCGTTAAACGCCTTTTCTCGACGAGAAAAGCACAATTTCATCAAAAACAAACAAAACAAGAAAAATGAATCTATTCAACAAGTCTGCAACACGTCCTTAAGAGTTACATGATTTCACCCAATTTCAATGTGTAATTTCTCCAGTTCTGATCATTGTTTAGGTTGTTGGTAGCTTGGTCCAATGCCAAAACACAGTGAAATCTTTTTATAGCTTTAAACATGTTTTCTCCTCGAGAGAAACATGATTTCACTAAAAACATTGTACTTTAAACATGCCTGTTGTACATGTGTGCAAACACTCAAAGCCTTAAAATAGGGTTTTCACCAATGTGTTTTTTGGTGAGAAACCTTCTATTTCAAGGTTCTGTGCGTTTTCAGACAAGTACAATATGAATTTATAGTGTTTCTGATGAAATCCCTCCTTTTAATGCATTTTCTCACAGAAAATGAGTCTCTCGCCATGGGAACATGGCTTTTTTGAAAAAGCATATTCTGCTCGAGAAATCGTGTTTTAAACAATAAAAACGACTCCCGGCCTTATTTAGTTCACATTTGTACTTTTGGTAAGCTAGCCCGTACTCAGAACGCACTAAACCTTTTTATCGCGTTAAACGCCTTTTCTCGACGAGAAAAGCACAATTTCATCAAAAACGAACAAAACAAGAAAAACGAATCTATTCAACAAGTCTACAACACGTTCTTAAGAGTTACATGATTTCACCCAATGCCAATGTGTAATTTCTCCGGTGCTGATCATTTTTTAGGTTGTTGGTAGCTTGGTCCAATGTCAAAACACAGTGAAATCTTTTTATGGCTTTAAACGCGTTTTCTCCTCGAGAGAAACATGATTTCACTAAAAACGTTATAGTTTAAACATGCCTGTTGTACATGTGCGCAAACACTCAGAGCCTTAAGATAGGGGTTTCACCAATGTGTTTTTTGGTGAGAAACCTTCTATTTCAAGGTTCTGTGCGTTTTCAGACAAGTACAATATGTATTTACAGTGTTTCTAATGAAATCCCTCCTTTTAATGCATTTTCTCACAGAAAACGAGTCTCTCGCCATGGGAACATGGCTTTTTTTGAAAAAGCATATTCTGGTCGAGAAATCGTGTTTTAAGCAATAAAAACGACGCCCGGTCTTATTTAGTTCACATTTGTACTTTTGGTAAGCTAGCCCGTATTCATAACGCACTACACCTTTTTATCGCGTTAAACGCCTTTTCTCGACGAGAAAAGCACAATTTCATCAAAAACAAACAAAACAAGAAAAATGAATCTATTCAACAAGTCTGCAACACGTCCTTAAGAGTTACATGATTTCACCCAATGTCAATGTGTAATTTCTCCAGTTCTGATCATTTTTTAGGTTGTTGGTAGCTTGGTCAATGCCAAAACACAGTGAGATCTTTTTATGGCTTTAAACGCGTTTTCTCCTCGAGAGAAACATGATTTCACTAAAAACATTATACTTTAAACATGCCTGTTGTACATGTGTGCAAACACTCAAAGCCTTAAAATAGGGTTTTCACCAATGTGTTTTTTGGTGAGAAACCTTCTATTTCAAGGTTCTGTGCGTTTTCAGACAAGTACAATATGAATTTATAGTGTTTCTGATGAAATCCCTCCTTTTTATGCATTTTCTCACAGAAAATGAGTCTCTCGCCATGGGAACATGGCTTTTTTGAAAAAGCATATTCTGCTCGAGAAATCGTGTTTTAAACAATAAAAACGACTCCCGGCCTTATTTAGTTCACATTTGTACTTTTGGTAAGCTAGCCCGTACTCAGAACGCACTAAACCTTTTTATCGCGTTAAACGCCTTTTCTCGACGAGAAAAGCACAATTTCATCAAAAACGAACAAAACAAGAAAAACGAATCTATTCAACAAGTCTGCAACACGTCCTTAAGAGTTACATGATTTCACCCAATGTCAATGTGTAATTTCTCCAGTTCTGATCATTTTTTAGGTTGTTGGTAGCTTGGTCCAATGTCAAAACACAGTAAAATCTTTTTATGGCTTTAAACGCGTTTTCTCCTCGAGAGAAACATGATTTCACTAAAAACGTTATAGTTTAAACATGCCTGTTGTACATGTGCGCAAACACTCAGAGCCTTAAGATAGGGGTTTCACCAATGTGTTTTTTGGTGAGAAACCTTCTATTTCAAGGTTCTGTGCGTTTTCAGACATAGACCAATATGTATTTATAGTGTTTCTGATGAAATCCCTCCTTTTAATGCATTTTCTCACAGAAAACGAGTCTCTCGCCATGGGAACATGGCTTTTTTGAAAAAGCATATTCTGGGCGAGAAATTGTGTTTTAAACAATAAAAACGACTCCCGGCCTTATTTAGTTCACATTTGTACTTTTGGTAAGCTAGCCCGTATTCATAACGCACTAAACCTTTTTATCGCGTTAAACGCCTTTTCTCGACGAGAAAAGCACAATTTCATCAAAAACGAACAAAACAAGAAAAACGAATCTATTCAACAAGTCTACAACACGGCCTTAAGAGTTACATGATTTCACCCAATGCCAATGTGTAATTTCTCCAGTGCTGATCATTTTTTAGGTTGTTGGTAGCTTGGTCCAATGTCAAAACACAGTGAAATCTTTTTATGGCTTTAAACGCGTTTTCTCCTCGAGAGAAACATGATTTCACTAAAAACGTTATAGTTTAAACATGCCTGTTGTACATGTGTGCAAACACCTCAGAGCCTTAAGATAGGGGTTTCACCAATGTGTTTTTTGGTGAGAAACCTTCTATTTCAAGGTTCTTTGCGTTTTCAGACAAGTACAATATGTATTTACAGTGTTTCTAATGAAATCCCTCCTTTTAATGCATTTTCTCACAGAAAACGAGTCTCTCGCCATGGGAACATGGCTTTTTTTGAAAAAGCATATTCTGGTCGAGAAATCGTGTTTTAAGCAATAAAAACGACGCCCGGTCTTATTTAGTTCACATTTTTACTTTTGGTAAGCTAGCCCGTACTCAGAACGCACTACACCTTTTTATCGCGTTAAACGCCTTTTCTCGACGAGAAAAGCACAATTTCATCAAAAACAAACAAAACAAGAAAAATGAATCTATTCAACAAGTCTGCAACACGTCCTTAAGAGTTACATGATTTCACCCAATGTCAATGTGTAATTTCTCCAGTTCTGATCATTTTTTAGGTTGTTGGTAGCTTGGTCAATGCCAAAACACAGTGAGATCTTTTTATGGCTTTAAACGCGTTTTCTCCTCGAGAGAAACATGATTTCACTAAAAACATTATACTTTAAACATGCCTGTTGTACATGTGTGCAAACACTCAAAGCCTTAAAATAGGGTTTTCACCAATGTGTTTTTTGGTGAGAAACCTTCTATTTCAAGGTTCTGTGCGTTTTCAGACAAGTACAATATGAATTTATAGTGTTTCTGATGAAATCCCTCCTTTTTATGCATTTTCTCACAGAAAATGAGTCTCTCGCCATGGGAACATGGCTTTTTTGAAAAAGCATATTCTGCTCGAGAAATCGTGTTTTAAACAATAAAAACGACTCCCGGCCTTATTTAGTTCACATTTGTACTTTTGGTAAGCTAGCCCGTACTCAGAACGCACTAAACCTTTTTATCGCGTTAAACGCCTTTTCTCGACGAGAAAAGCACAATTTCATCAAAAACGAACAAAACAAGAAAAACGAATCTATTCAACAAGTCTGCAACACGTCCTTAAGAGTTACATGATTTCACCCAATTTCAATGTGTAATTTCTCCAGTTCTGATCATTGTTTAGGTTGTTGGTAGCTTGGTCCAATGCCAAAACACAGTGAAATCTTTTTATAGCTTTAAACATGTTTTCTCCTCGAGAGAAACATGATTTCACTAAAAACATTATACTTTAAACATGCCTGTTGTACATGTGTGCAAACACTCAAAGCCTTAAAATAGGGTTTTCACCAATGTGTTTTTTGGTGAGAAACCTTCTATTTCAAGGTTCTGTGCGTTTTCAGACAAGTACAATATGAATTTATAGTGTTTCTGATGAAATCCCTCCTTTTAATGCATTTTCTCACAGAAAACGAGTCTCTCGCCATGGGAACATGGCTTTTTTGAAAAAGCATATTCTGGGCGAGAAATTGTGTTTTAAACAATAAAAACGACTCCCGGCCTTATTTAGTTCACATTTGTACTTTTGGTAAGCTAGCCCGTATTCATAACGCACTAAACCTTTTTATCGCGTTAAACGCCTTTTCTCGACGAGAAAAGCACAATTTCATCAAAAACGAACAAAACAAGAAAAATGAATCTATTCAACAAGTCTACAACACGGCCTTAAGAGTTACATGATTTCACCCAATGCCAATGTGTAATTTCTCCAGTGCTGATCAATTTTTAGGTTGTTGGTAGCTTGGTCCAATGTCAAAACACAGTGAAATCTTTTTATGGCTTTAAACGCGTTTTCTCCTCGAGAGAAACATGATTTCCCTAAAAACGTTATAGTTTAAACATGCCTGTTGTACATGTGCGCAAAAACTCAGAGCCTTAAGATAGGGGTTTCACCAATGTGTTTTTTGGTGAGAAACCTTCTATTTCAAGGTTCTGTGCGTTTTCAGACAAGTACAATATGTATTTATAGTGTTTCTGATGAAATCCCTCCTTTTAATGCATTTTCTCACAGAAAACGAGTCTCTCGCCATGGGAACATGGCTTTTTTGAAAAAGCATATTCTCGTCGAGAAATCGTGTTTTAAACAATAAAAACGACTCCCGACCTTATTTAGTTCACATTTGTACTTTTGGTAAGCTAGCCCGTATTCATAACGCACTAAACCTTTTTATCGCGCTAAACGCCTTTTCTCGATAAGAAAAGCACAATTTCATCAAAAACAAACAAAACAAGAAAAATGAATCTATTCAACAAGTCTGCAACACGTCCTTAAGAGTTACATGATTTCACCGAATATCAATGTGTAATTTCTCCAGTTCTGATCATTTTTTAGGTTGTTGGTTGCTTGGTCAATGCCAAAACACAGTGAGATCTTTTTATGGCTTTAAACGCGTTTTCTCCTCGAGAGAAACATGATTTCACTAAAAACGTTATAGTTTAAACATGCCTGTTGTACATGTGTGCAAACACTCAGAGCCTTAAGATAGGGGTTTCACCAATGTGTTTTTTGGTGACAAACCTTCTATTTCAAGGTTCTGTGCGTTTTCAGACAAGTACAATATGTATTTACAGTGTTTCTAATGAAATCCCTCCTTTTAATGCATTTTCTCACAGAAAACGAGTCTCTCGCCATGGCAACATGGCTTTTTTGAAAAGCATATTCTGGTCGAGAAATCGTGTTTTAAGCAATAAAAACGACGCCCGGTCTTATTTAGTTCATATTTGTACTTTTGGTAAGCTAGCCCGTATTCATAACGCACTAAACCTTTTTATCGCGTTAAACGCCTTTTCTCGACGAGAAAAGCACAATTTCATCAAAAACAAACAAAACAAGAAAAATGAATCTATTCAACAAGTCTGCAACAAGTCCTTAAGAGTTACATGATTTCACCCAATGTCAATGTGTAATTTCTCCAGTTCTGATCATTTTTTAGGTTGTTGGTAGCTTGGTCAATGCCAAAACACAGTGAGATCTTTTTATGGCTTTAAACGCGTTTTCTCCTCGAGAGAAACATGATTTCACTAAAAACATTATACTTTAAACATGCCTGTTGTACATGTGTGCAAACACTCAAAGCCTTAAAATAGGGTTTTCACCAATGTGTGTTTTGGTGAGAAACCTTCTATTTCAAGGTTCTGTGCGTTTTCAGACAAGTACAATATGTATTTATAGTGTTTCTGATGAAATCCCTCCTTTTAATGCATTTTCTCACAGAAAACGAGTCTCTCGCCATGGGAACATGGCTTTTTGGAAAAGCATTTTCTGGTCGAGAAATCGTGTTTTAAACAATAAAAACGACTCCCGGCCTTATTTAGTTCACATTTGTACTTTTGGTAAGCTAGCCCGTACTCAGAACGCACTAAACCTTTTTATCGCGTTAAACGCCTTTTCTCGACGAGAAAAGCACAATTTCATCAAAAACGAACAAAACAAGAAAAACGAATCTATTTAACAAGTCTACAACACGTCCTTAAGAGTTACATGATTTCACCCAATGCCAATGTGTAATTTCTCCAGTGCTGATCATTTTTTAGGTTGTTGGTAGCTTGGTCCAATGTCAAAACACAGTGAAATCTTTTTATGGCTTTAAACGCATTTCTCCTCGAGAGAAACATGATTTCCCTAAAAACGTTATAGTTTAAACATGCCTGTTGTACATGTGCGCAAACACTCAGAGCCTTAAGATAGGGGTTTCACCAATGTGTTTTTTGGTGAGAAACCTTCTATTTCAAGGTTCTGTGCGTTTTCAGACAAGTACAATATGTATTTATAGTGTTTCTGATGAAATCCCTCCTTTTAATGCATTTTCTCACAGAAAACGAGTCTCTCGCCATGGGAACATGGCTTTTTGGAAAAGCATTTTCTGGTAGAGAAATCGTGTTTTAAGCAATAAAAACGACTCCCGGCCTTATTTAGTTCACATTTGTACTTTTGGTAAGCTAGCCCGTATTCATAACGCACTAAACCTTTTTATCGCGTTAAACGCCTTTTCTCGACGAGAAAAGCACAATTTCATCAAAAACAAACAAAACAAGAAAAATGAATCTATTCAACAAGTCTGCAACACGTCCTTAAGAGTTACATGATTTCACCCAATTTCAATGTGTAATTTCTCCAGTTCTGATCATTGTTTAGGTTGTTGGTAGCTTGGTCCAATGCCAAAACACAGTGAAATCTTTTTATAGCTTTAAACATGTTTTCTCCTCGAGAGAAACATGATTTCACTAAAAACATTGTACTTTAAACATGCCTGTTGTACATGTGTGCAAACACTCAAAGCCTTAAAATAGGGTTTTCACCAATGTGTTTTTTGGTGAGAAACCTTCTATTTCAAGGTTCTGTGCGTTTTCAGACAAGTACAATATGAATTTATAGTGTTTCTGATGAAATCCCTCCTTTTAATGCATTTTCTCACAGAAAATGAGTCTCTCGCCATGGGAACATGGCTTTTTTGAAAAAGCATATTCTGCTCGAGAAATCGTGTTTTAAACAATAAAAACGACTCCCGGCCTTATTTAGTTCACATTTGTACTTTTGGTAAGCTAGCCCGTACTCAGAACGCACTAAACCTTTTTATCGCGTTAAACGCCTTTTCTCGACGAGAAAAGCACAATTTCATCAAAAACGAACAAAACAAGAAAAACGAATCTATTCAACAAGTCTACAACACGTTCTTAAGAGTTACATGATTTCACCCAATGCCAATGTGTAATTTCTCCGGTGCTGATCATTTTTTAGGTTGTTGGTAGCTTGGTCCAATGTCAAAACACAGTGAAATCTTTTTATGGCTTTAAACGCGTTTTCTCCTCGAGAGAAACATGATTTCACTAAAAACGTTATAGTTTAAACATGCCTGTTGTACATGTGCGCAAACACTCAGAGCCTTAAGATAGGGGTTTCACCAATGTGTTTTTTGGTGAGAAACCTTCTATTTCAAGGTTCTGTGCGTTTTCTGACAAGTACAATATGTATTTATAGTGTTTCTGATGAAATCCCTCCTTTTAATGCATTTTCTCACAGAAAACGAGTCTCTCGCCATGGGAACATGGCTTTTTTGAAAAAGCATATTCTGGGCGAGAAATTGTGTTTTAAACAATAAAAACGACACCCGGCCTTATTTAGTTCACATTTGTACTTTTGGTAAGCTTGCCCGTATTCATAACGCACTAAACCTTTTTATCGCGTTAAACGCCTTTTCTCGACGAGAAAAGCACAATTTCATCAAAAACGAACAAAACAAGAAAAACGAATCTATTCAACAAGTCTAAAACACGGCCTTAACAGTTACATGATTTCACCCAATGCCAAAGTGTAATTTCTCCAGTGCTGATCAATTTTTAGGTTGTTGGTAGCTTGGTCCAATGTCAAAACACAGTGAAATCTTTTTATGGCTTTAAACGCGTTTTCTCCTCGAGAGAAACATGATTTCCCTAAAAACGTTATAGTTTAAACATGCCTGTTGTACATGTGCGCAAACACTCAGAGCCTTAAGATAGGGGTTTCACCAATGTGTTTTTTGGTGAGAAACCTTCTATTTCAAGGTTTTGTGCGTTTTCAGACAAGTACAATATGTATTTATAGTGTTTCTGATGAAATCCCTCCTTTTAATGCATTTTCTCACAGAAAACGAGTCTCTCGCCATGGCAACATGGCTTTTTTGAAAAGCATATTCTGGTCGAGAAATCGTGTTTTAAGCAATAAAAACGACGCCCGGTCTTATTTAGTTCATATTTGTACTTTTGGTAAGCTAGCCCGTATTCATAACGCACTAAACCTTTTTATCGCGTTAAACGCCTTTTCTCGACGAGAAAAGCACAATTTCATCAAAAACAAACAAAACAAGAAAAATGAATCTATTCAAAAAGTCTGCAACAAGTCCTTAAGAGTTACATGATTTCACCCAATGTCAATGTGTAATTTCTCCAGGTCTGATCATTTTTTAGGTTGTTGGTAGCTTGGTCAATGCCAAAACACAGTGAGATCTTTTTATGGCTTTAAACGCGTTTTCTCCTCGAGAGAAACATGATTTCACTAAAAACATTATACTTTAAACATGCCTGTTGTACATGTGTGCAAACACTCAAAGCCTTAAAATAGGGTTTTCACCAATGTGTTTTTTGGTGAGAAACCTTCTATTTCAAGGTTCTGTGCGTTTTCAGACAAGTACAATATGTATTTATAGTGTTTCTGATGAAATCCCTCCTTTTAATGCATTTTCTCACAGAAAACGAGTCTCTCGCCATGGGAACATGGCTTTTTGGAAAAGCATTTTCTGGTCGAGAAATCGTGTTTTAAACAATAAAAACGACTCCCGGCCTTATTTAGTTCACATTTGTACTTTTGGTAAGCTAGCCCGTACTCAGAACGCACTAAACCTTTTTATCGCGTTAAACGCCTTTTCTCGACGAGAAAAGCACAATTTCATCAAAAACGAACAAAACAAGAAAAACGAATCTATTTAACAAGTCTACAACACGTCCTTAAGAGTTACATGATTTCACCCAATGCCAATGTGTAATTTCTCCAGTGCTGATCATTTTTTAGGTTGTTGGTAGCTTGGTCCAATGTCAAAACACAGTGAAATCTTTTTATGGCTTTAAACGCGTTTTCTCCTCGAGAGAAACATGATTTCCCTAAAAACGTTATAGTTTAAACATGCCTGTTGTACATGTGCGCAAACACTCAGAGCCTTAAGATAGGGGTTTCACCAATGTGTTTTTTGGTGAGAAACCTTCTATTTCAAGGTTCTGTGCGTTTTCAGACAAGTACAATATGTATTTATAGTGTTTCTGATGAAATCCCTCCTTTTAATGCATTTTCTCACAGAAAACGAGTCTCTCGCCATGGGAACATGGCTTTTTTGAAAAAGCATATTCTGGGCGAGAAATTGTGTTTTAAACAATAAAAACGACTCCCGGCCTTATTTAGTTCACATTTGTACTTTTGGTAAGCTAGCCCGTATTCATAACGCACTAAACCTTTTTATCGCGTTAAACGCCTTTTCTCGACGAGAAAAGCACAATTTCATCAAAAACGAACAAAACAAGAAAAATGAATCTATTCAACAAGTCTACAACACGGCCTTAAGAGTTACATGATTTCACCCAATGCCAATGTGTAATTTCTCCAGTGCTGATCAATTTTTAGGTTGTTGGTAGCTTGGTCCAATGTCAAAACACAGTGAAATCTTTTTATGGCTTTAAACGCGTTTTCTCCTCGAGAGAAACATGATTTCCCTAAAAGCGTTATAGTTTAAACATGCCTGTTGTACATGTGCGCAAACACTCAGAGCCTTAAGATAGGGGTTTCACCAATGTGTTTTTTGGTGAGAAACCTTCTATTTCAAGGTTCTGTGCGTTTTCAGACAAGTACAATATGTATTTATAGTGTTTCTGATGAAATCCCTCCTTTTAATGCATTTTCTCACAGAAAACGAGTCTCTCGCCATGGCAACATGGCTTTTTTGAAAAGCATATTCTGGTCGAGAAATCGTGTTTTAAGCAATAAAAACGACGCCCGGTCTTATTTAGTTCATATTTGTACTTTTGGTAAGCTAGCCCGTATTCATAACGCACTAAACCTTTTTATCGCGTTAAACGCCTTTTCTCGACGAGAAAAGCACAATTTCATCAAAAACAAACAAAACAAGAAAAATGAATCTATTCAACAAGTCTGCAACAAGTCCTTAAGAGTTACATGATTTCACCCAATGTCAATGTGTAATTTCTCCAGGTCTGATCATTTTTTAGGTTGTTGGTAGCTTGGTCAATGCCAAAACACAGTGAGATCTTTTTATGGCTTTAAACGCGTTTTCTCCTCGAGAGAAACATGATTTCACTAAAAACATTATACTTTAAACATGCCTGTTGTACATGTGTGCAAACACTCAAAGCCTTAAAATAGGGTTTTCACCAATGTGTTTTTTGGTGAGAAACCTTCTATTTCAAGGTTTTGTGCGTTTTCAGACAAGTACAATATGTATTTATAGTGTTTCTGATGAAATCCCTCCTTTTAATGCATTTTCTCACAGAAAACGAGTCTCTCGCCATGGGAACATGGCTTTTTGGAAAAGCATTTTCTGGTCGAGAAATCGTGTTTTAAACAATAAAAACGACTCCCGGCCTTATTTAGTTCACATTTGTACTTTTGGTAAGCTAGCCCGTACTCAGAACGCACTAAACCTTTTTATCGCGTTAAACGCCTTTTCTCGACGAGAAAAGCACAATTTCATCAAAAACGAACAAAACAAGAAAAACGAATCTATTCAACAAGTCTACAACACGTCCTTAAGAGTTACATGATTTCACCCAATGCCAATGTGTAATTTCTCCAGTGCTGATCATTTTTTAGGTTGTTGGTAGCTTGGTCCAATGTCAAAACACAGTGAAATCTTTTTATGGCTTTAAACGCATTTCTCCTCGAGAGAAACATGATTTCCCTAAAAACGTTATAGTTTAAACATGCCTGTTGTACATGTGTGCAAACACTCAAAGCCTTAAAATAGGGTTTTCACCAATGTGTTTTTTGGTGAGAAACCTTCTATTTCAAGGTTCTGTGCGTTTTCAGACAAGTACAATATGTATTTATAGTGTTTCTGATGAAATCCCTCCTTTTAATGCATTTTCTCACAGAAAACGAGTCTCTCGCCATGGGAACATGGCTTTTTGGAAAAGCATTTTCTGGTCGAGAAATCGTGTTTTAAACAATAAAAACGACTCCCGGCCTTATTTAGTTCACATTTGTACTTTTGGTAAGCTAGCCCGTACTCAGAACGCACTAAACCTTTTTATCGCGTTAAACGCCTTTTCTCGACGAGAAAAGCACAATTTCATCAAAAACGAACAAAACAAGAAAAACGAATCTATTCAACAAGTCTACAACACGTCCTTAAGAGTTACATGATTTCACCCAATGCCAATGTGTAATTTCTCCAGTGCTGATCATTTTTTAGGTTGTTGGTAGCTTGGTCCAATGTCAAAACACAGTGAAATCTTTTTATGGCTTTAAACGCATTTCTCCTCGAGAGAAACATGATTTCCCTAAAAACGTTATAGTTTAAACATGCCTGTTGTACATGTGCGCAAACACTCAGAGCCTTAAGATAGGGGTTTCACCAATGTGTTTTTTGGTGAGAAACCTTCTATTTCAAGGTTCTGTGCGTTTTCAGACAAGTACAATATGTATTTATAGTGTTTCTGATGAAATCCCTCCTTTTAATGCATTTTCTCACAGAAAACGAGTCTCTCGCCATGGGAACATGGCTTTTTGGAAAAGCATTTTCTGGTCGAGAAATCGTGTTTTAAGCAATAAAAACGACTCCCGGCCTTATTTAGTTCACATTTGTACTTTTGGTAAGCTAGCCCGTATTCATAACGCACTAAACCTTTTTATCGCGTTAAACGCCTTTTCTCGACGAGAAAAGCACAATTTCATCAAAAACAAACAAAACAAGAAAAATGAATCTATTCAACAAGTCTGCAACACGTCCTTAAGAGTTACATGATTTCACCCAATTTCAACGTGTAATTTCTCCAGTTCTGATCATTGTTTAGGTTGTTGGTAGCTTGGTCCAATGCCAAAACACAGTGAAATCTTTTTATAGCTTTAAACATGTTTTCTCCTCGAGAGAAACATGATTTCACTAAAAACATTGTACTTTAAACATGCCTGTTGTACATGTGTGCAAACACTCAAAGCCTTAAAATAGGGTTTTCACCAATGTGTTTTTTGGTGAGAAACCTTCTATTTCAAGGTTCTGTGCGTTTTCAGACAAGTACAATATGAATTTCTAGTGTTTCTGATGAAATCCCTCCATTTAATGCATTTTCTCACAGAAAATGAGTCTCTCGCCATGGGAACATGGCTTTTTTGAAAAAGCATATTCTGCTCGAGAAATCGTGTTTTAAACAATAAAAACGACTCCCGGCCTTATTTAGTTCACATTTGTACTTTTGGTAAGCTAGCCCGTACTCAGAACGCACTAAACCTTTTTATCGCGTTAAACGCCTTTTCTCGACGAGAAAAGCACAATTTCATCAAAAACGAACAAAACAAGAAAAACGAATCTATTCAACAAGTCTACAACACGTCCTTAAGAGTTACATGATTTCACCCAATGCCAATGTGTAATTTCTCCGGTGCTGATCATTTTTTAGGTTGTTGGTAGCTTGGTCCAATGTCAAAACACAGTGAAATCTTTTTATGGCTTTAAACGCGTTTTCTCCTCGAGAGAAACATGATTTCACTAAAAACGTTATAGTTTAAACATGCCTGTTGTACATGTGCGCAAAAACTCAGAGCCTTAAGATAGGGGTTTCACCAATGTGTTTTTTGGTGAGAAACCTTCTATTTCAAGGTTCTGTGCGTTTTCTGACAAGTACAATATGTATTTATAGTGTTTCTGATGAAATCCCTCCTTTTAATGCATTTTCTCACAGAAAACGAGTCTCTCGCCATGGGAACATGGCTTTTTTGAAAAAGCATATTCTGGGCGAGAAATTGTGTTTTAAACAATAAAAACGACACCCGGCCTTATTTAGTTCACATTTGTACTTTTGGTAAGCTTGCCCGTATTCATAACGCACTAAACCTTTTTGTCGCGTTAAACGCCTTTTCTCGACGAGAAAAGCACAATTTCATCAAAAACGAACAAAACAAGAAAAATGAATCTATTCAACAAGTCTACAACACGGCCTTTAAGAGTTACATGGTTTCACCCAATGCCAATGTGTAATTTCTCCAGTTCTGATCATTTTTTAGGTTGTTGGTAGCTTGGTCCAATGCCAAAACACAGTGAAATCTTTTTATAGCTTTAAACGCGTTTTCTCCTCGAGAGAAACATGATTTCACTAAAAACGTTATAGTTTAAACATGCCTGTTGTACATGTGCGCAAATACTCAGAGCCTTAAGATAGGGGTTTCACCAATGTGTTTTTTGGTGAGAAACCTTCTATTTCAAGGTTCTGTGCGTTTTCAGACAAGTACAATATGTATTTATAGTGTTTCTGATGAAATCCCTCCTTTTAATGCATTTTCTCACAGAAAACGAGTCTCTCGCCATGGGAACATGGCTTTTTTGAAAAAGCATATTCTCGTCGAGAAATTGTGTTTTAAGCAATAAAAACGACTCCCGACCTTATTTAGTTCACATTTGTACTTTTGGTAAGCTAGCCCGTATTCATAACGCACTAAACCTTTTTATCGCGCTAAACGCCTTTTCTCGATAAGAAAAGCACAATTTCATCAAAAACAAACAAAACAAGAAAAATGAATCTATTCAACAAGTCTGCAACACGTCCTTAAGAGTTACATGATTTCACCCAATGTCAATGTGTAATTTCTCCAGTTCTGATCATTTTTTAGGTTGTTGGTTGCTTGGTCAATGCCAAAACACAGTGAGATCTTTTTATGGCTTTAAACGCGTTTTCTCCTCGAGAGAAACATGATTTCACTAAAAGCGTTATAGTTTAAACATGCCTGTTGTACATGTGTGCAAACACTCAGAGCCTTAAGATAGGGGTTTCACCAATGTGTTTTTTGGTGAGAAACCTTCTATTTCAAGGTTCTGTGCGTTTTCAGACAAGTACAATATGTATTTACAGTGTTTCTAATGAAATCCCTCCTTTTAATGCATTTTCTCACAGAAAACGAGTCTCTCGCCATGGCAACATGGCTTTTTTGAAAAGCATATTCTGGTCGAGAAATCGTGTTTTAAGCAATAAAAACGACGCCCGGTCTTATTTAGTTCATATTTGTACTTTTGGTAAGCTAGCCCGTATTCATAACGCACTAAACCTTTTTATCGCGTTAAACGCCTTTTCTCGACGAGAAAAGCACAATTTCATCAAAAACAAACAAAACAAGAAAAATGAATCTATTCAACAAGTCTGCAACAAGTCCTTAAGAGTTACATGATTTCACCCAATGTCAATGTGTAATTTCTCCAGTTCTGATCATTTTTTAGGTTGTTGGTAGCTTGGTCAATGCCAAAACACAGTGAGATCTTTTTATGGCTTTAAACGCGTTTTCTCCTCGAGAGAAACATGATTTCACTAAAAACATTATACTTTAAACATGCCTGTTGTACATGTGTGCAAACACTCAAAGCCTTAAAATAGGGTTTTCACCAATGTGTGTTTTGGTGAGAAACCTTCTATTTCAAGGTTCTGTGCGTTTTCAGACAAGTACAATATGTATTTATAGTGTTTCTGATGAAATCCCTCCTTTTAATGCATTTTCTCACAGAAAACGAGTCTCTCGCCATGGGAACATGGCTTTTTGGAAAAGCATTTTCTGGTCGAGAAATCGTGTTTTAAACAATAAAAACGACTCCCGGCCTTATTTAGTTCACATTTGTACTTTTGGTAAGCTAGCCCGTACTCAGAACGCACTAAACCTTTTTATCGCGTTAAACGCCTTTTCTCGACGAGAAAAGCACAATTTCATCAAAAACGAACAAAACAAGAAAAACGAATCTATTTAACAAGTCTACAACACGTCCTTAAGAGTTACATGATTTCACCCAATGCCAATGTGTAATTTCTCCAGTGCTGATCATTTTTTAGGTTGTTGGTAGCTTGGCCCAATGTCAAAACACAGTGAAATCTTTTTATGGCTTTAAACGCATTTCTCCTCGAGAGAAACATGATTTCCCTAAAAACGTTATAGTTTAAACATGCCTGTTGTACATGTGCGCAAACACTCAGAGCCTTAAGATAGGGGTTTCACCAATGTGTTTTTTGGTGAGAAACCTTCTATTTCAAGGTTCTGTGCGTTTTCAGACAAGTACAATATGTATTTATAGTGTTTCTGATGAAATCCCTCCTTTTAATGCATTTTCTCACAGAAAACGAGTCTCTCGCCATGGGAACATGGCTTTTTGGAAAAGCATTTTCTGGTAGAGAAATCGTGTTTTAAGCAATAAAAACGACTCCCGGCCTTATTTAGTTCACATTTGTACTTTTGGTAAGCTAGCCCGTATTCATAACGCACTAAACCTTTTTATCGCGTTAAACGCCTTTTCTCGACGAGAAAAGCACAATTTCATCAAAAACAAACAAAACAAGAAAAATGAATCTATTCAACAAGTCTGCAACACGTCCTTAAGAGTTACATGATTTCACCCAATTTCAATGTGTAATTTCTCCAGTTCTGATCATTGTTTAGGTTGTTGGTAGCTTGGTCCAATGCCAAAACACAGTGAAATCTTTTTATAGCTTTAAACATGTTTTCTCCTCGAGAGAAACATGATTTCACTAAAAACATTGTACTTTAAACATGCCTGTTGTACATGTGTGCAAACACTCAAAGCCTTAAAATAGGGTTTTCACCAATGTGTTTTTTGGTGAGAAACCTTCTATTTCAAGGTTCTGTGCGTTTTCAGACAAGTACAATATGAATTTATAGTGTTTCTGATGAAATCCCTCCTTTTAATGCATTTTCTCACAGAAAATGAGTCTCTCGCCATGGGAACATGGCTTTTTTGAAAAAGCATATTCTGCTCGAGAAATCGTGTTTTAAACAATAAAAACGACTCCCGGCCTTATTTAGTTCACATTTGTACTTTTGGTAAGCTAGCCCGTACTCAGAACGCACTAAACCTTTTTATCGCGTTAAACGCCTTTTCTCGACGAGAAAAGCACAATTTCATCAAAAACGAACAAAACAAGAAAAACGAATCTATTCAACAAGTCTACAACACGTTCTTAAGAGTTACATGATTTCACCCAATGCCAATGTGTAATTTCTCCGGTGCTGATCATTTTTTAGGTTGTTGGTAGCTTGGTCCAATGTCAAAACACAGTGAAATCTTTTTATGGCTTTAAACGCGTTTTCTCCTCGAGAGAAACATGATTTCACTAAAAACGTTATAGTTTAAACATGCCTGTTGTACATGTGCGCAAACACTCAGAGCCTTAAGATAGGGGTTTCACCAATGTGTTTTTTGGTGAGAAACCTTCTATTTCAAGGTTCTGTGCGTTTTCAGACAAGTACAATATGTATTTACAGTGTTTCTAATGAAATCCCTCCTTTTAATGCATTTTCTCACAGAAAACGAGTCTCTCGCCATGGGAACATGGCTTTTTTTGAAAAAGCATATTCTGGTCGAGAAATCGTGTTTTAAGCAATAAAAACGACGCCCGGTCTTATTTAGTTCACATTTGTACTTTTGGTAAGCTAGCCCGTATTCATAACGCACTACACCTTTTTATCGCGTTAAACGCCTTTTCTCGACGAGAAAAGCACAATTTCATCAAAAACAAACAAAACAAGAAAAATGAATCTATTCAACAAGTCTGCAACACGTCCTTAAGAGTTACATGATTTCACCCAATGTCAATGTGTAATTTCTCCAGTTCTGATCATTTTTTAGGTTGTTGGTAGCTTGGTCAATGCCAAAACACAGTGAGATCTTTTTATGGCTTTAAACGCGTTTTCTCCTCGAGAGAAACATGATTTCACTAAAAACATTATACTTTAAACATGCCTGTTGTACATGTGTGCAAACACTCAAAGCCTTAAAATAGGGTTTTCACCAATGTGTTTTTTGGTGAGAAACCTTCTATTTCAAGGTTCTGTGCGTTTTCAGACAAGTACAATATGAATTTATAGTGTTTCTGATGAAATCCCTCCTTTTTATGCATTTTCTCACAGAAAATGAGTCTCTCGCCATGGGAACATGGCTTTTTTGAAAAAGCATATTCTGCTCGAGAAATCGTGTTTTAAACAATAAAAACGACTCCCGGCCTTATTTAGTTCACATTTGTACTTTTGGTAAGCTAGCCCGTACTCAGAACGCACTAAACCTTTTTATCGCGTTAAACGCCTTTTCTCGACGAGAAAAGCACAATTTCATCAAAAACGAACAAAACAAGAAAAACGAATCTATTCAACAAGTCTGCAACACGTCCTTAAGAGTTACATGATTTCACCCAATGTCAATGTGTAATTTCTCCAGTTCTGATCATTTTTTAGGTTGTTGGTAGCTTGGTCCAATGTCAAAACACAGTAAAATCTTTTTATGGCTTTAAACGCGTTTTCTCCTCGAGAGAAACATGATTTCACTAAAAACGTTATAGTTTAAACATGCCTGTTGTACATGTGCGCAAACACTCAGAGCCTTAAGATAGGGGTTTCACCAATGTGTTTTTTGGTGAGAAACCTTCTATTTCAAGGTTCTGTGCGTTTTCAGACATAGACCAATATGTATTTATAGTGTTTCTGATGAAATCCCTCCTTTTAATGCATTTTCTCACAGAAAACGAGTCTCTCGCCATGGGAACATGGCTTTTTTGAAAAAGCATATTCTGGGCGAGAAATTGTGTTTTAAACAATAAAAACGACTCCCGGCCTTATTTAGTTCACATTTGTACTTTTGGTAAGCTAGCCCGTATTCATAACGCACTAAACCTTTTTATCGCGTTAAACGCCTTTTCTCGACGAGAAAAGCACAATTTCATCAAAAACGAACAAAACAAGAAAAACGAATCTATTCAACAAGTCTACAACACGGCCTTAAGAGTTACATGATTTCACCCAATGCCAATGTGTAATTTCTCCAGTGCTGATCATTTTTTAGGTTGTTGGTAGCTTGGTCCAATGTCAAAACACAGTGAAATCTTTTTATGGCTTTAAACGCGTTTTCTCCTCGAGAGAAACATGATTTCACTAAAAACGTTATAGTTTAAACATGCCTGTTGTACATGTGTGCAAACACCTCAGAGCCTTAAGATAGGGGTTTCACCAATGTGTTTTTTGGTGAGAAACCTTCTATTTCAAGGTTCTGTGCGTTTTCAGACAAGTACAATATGAATTTATAGTGTTTCTGATGAAATCCCTCCTTTTTATGCATTTTCTCACAGAAAATGAGTCTCTCGCCATGGGAACATGGCTTTTTTGAAAAAGCATATTCTGCTCGAGAAATCGTGTTTTAAACAATAAAAACGACTCCCGGCCTTATTTAGTTCACATTTGTACTTTTGGTAAGCTAGCCCGTACTCAGAACGCACTAAACCTTTTTATCGCGTTAAACGCCTTTTCTCGACGAGAAAAGCACAATTTCATCAAAAACGAACAAAACAAGAAAAACGAATCTATTCAACAAGTCTGCAACACGTCCTTAAGAGTTACATGATTTCACCCAATTTCAATGTGTAATTTCTCCAGTTCTGATCATTGTTTAGGTTGTTGGTAGCTTGGTCCAATGCCAAAACACAGTGAAATCTTTTTATAGCTTTAAACATGTTTTCTCCTCGAGAGAAACATGATTTCACTAAAAACATTATACTTTAAACATGCCTGTTGTACATGTGTGCAAACACTCAAAGCCTTAAAATAGGGTTTTCACCAATGTGTTTTTTGGTGAGAAACCTTCTATTTCAAGGTTCTGTGCGTTTTCAGACAAGTACAATATGAATTTATAGTGTTTCTGATGAAATCCCTCCTTTTAATGCATTTTCTCACAGAAAACGAGTCTCTCGCCATGGGAACATGGCTTTTTTGAAAAAGCATATTCTGGGCGAGAAATTGTGTTTTAAACAATAAAAACGACTCCCGGCCTTATTTAGTTCACATTTGTACTTTTGGTAAGCTAGCCCGTATTCATAACGCACTAAACCTTTTTATCGCGTTAAACGCCTTTTCTCGACGAGAAAAGCACAATTTCATCAAAAACGAACAAAACAAGAAAAATGAATCTATTCAACAAGTCTACAACACGGCCTTAAGAGTTACATGATTTCACCCAATGCCAATGTGTAATTTCTCCAGTGCTGATCAATTTTTAGGTTGTTGGTAGCTTGGTCCAATGTCAAAACACAGTGAAATCTTTTTATGGCTTTAAACGCGTTTTCTCCTCGAGAGAAACATGATTTCCCTAAAAACGTTATAGTTTAAACATGCCTGTTGTACATGTGCGCAAAAACTCAGAGCCTTAAGATAGGGGTTTCACCAATGTGTTTTTTGGTGAGAAACCTTCTATTTCAAGGTTCTGTGCGTTTTCAGACAAGTACAATATGTATTTATAGTGTTTCTGATGAAATCCCTCCTTTTAATGCATTTTCTCACAGAAAACGAGTCTCTCGCCATGGGAACATGGCTTTTTTGAAAAAGCATATTCTCGTCGAGAAATCGTGTTTTAAACAATAAAAACGACTCCCGACCTTATTTAGTTCACATTTGTACTTTTGGTAAGCTAGCCCGTATTCATAACGCACTAAACCTTTTTATCGCGCTAAACGCCTTTTCTCGATAAGAAAAGCACAATTTCATCAAAAACAAACAAAACAAGAAAAATGAATCTATTCAACAAGTCTGCAACACGTCCTTAAGAGTTACATGATTTCACCGAATGTCAATGTGTAATTTCTCCAGTTCTGATCATTTTTTAGGTTGTTGGTTGCTTGGTCAATGCCAAAACACAGTGAGATCTTTTTATGGCTTTAAACGCGTTTTCTCCTCGAGAGAAACATGATTTCACTAAAAACGTTATAGTTTAAACATGCCTGTTGTACATGTGTGCAAACACTCAGAGCCTTAAGATAGGGGTTTCACCAATGTGTTTTTTGGTGACAAACCTTCTATTTCAAGGTTCTGTGCGTTTTCAGACAAGTACAATATGTATTTACAGTGTTTCTAATGAAATCCCTCCTTTTAATGCATTTTCTCACAGAAAACGAGTCTCTCGCCATGGCAACATGGCTTTTTTGAAAAGCATATTCTGGTCGAGAAATCGTGTTTTAAGCAATAAAAACGACGCCCGGTCTTATTTAGTTCATATTTGTACTTTTGGTAAGCTAGCCCGTATTCATAACGCACTAAACCTTTTTATCGCGTTAAACGCCTTTTCTCGACGAGAAAAGCACAATTTCATCAAAAACAAACAAAACAAGAAAAATGAATCTATTCAACAAGTCTGCAACAAGTCCTTAAGAGTTACATGATTTCACCCAATGTCAATGTGTAATTTCTCCAGTTCTGATCATTTTTTAGGTTGTTGGTAGCTTGGTCAATGCCAAAACACAGTGAGATCTTTTTATGGCTTTAAACGCGTTTTCTCCTCGAGAGAAACATGATTTCACTAAAAACATTATACTTTAAACATGCCTGTTGTACATGTGTGCAAACACTCAAAGCCTTAAAATAGGGTTTTCACCAATGTGTGTTTTGGTGAGAAACCTTCTATTTCAAGGTTCTGTGCGTTTTCAGACAAGTACAATATGTATTTATAGTGTTTCTGATGAAATCCCTCCTTTTAATGCATTTTCTCACAGAAAACGAGTCTCTCGCCATGGGAACATGGCTTTTTGGAAAAGCATTTTCTGGTCGAGAAATCGTGTTTTAAACAATAAAAACGACTCCCGGCCTTATTTAGTTCACATTTGTACTTTTGGTAAGCTAGCCCGTACTCAGAACGCACTAAACCTTTTTATCGCGTTAAACGCCTTTTCTCGACGAGAAAAGCACAATTTCATCAAAAACGAACAAAACAAGAAAAACGAATCTATTTAACAAGTCTACAACACGTCCTTAAGAGTTACATGATTTCACCCAATGCCAATGTGTAATTTCTCCAGTGCTGATCATTTTTTAGGTTGTTGGTAGCTTGGTCCAATGTCAAAACACAGTGAAATCTTTTTATGGCTTTAAACGCATTTCTCCTCGAGAGAAACATGATTTCCCTAAAAACGTTATAGTTTAAACATGCCTGTTGTACATGTGCGCAAACACTCAGAGCCTTAAGATAGGGGTTTCACCAATGTATTTTTTGGTGAGAAACCTTCTATTTCAAGGTTCTGTGCGTTTTCAGACAAGTACAATATGTATTTATAGTGTTTCTGATGAAATCCCTCCTTTTAATGCATTTTCTCACAGAAAACGAGTCTCTCGCCATGGGAACATGGCTTTTTGGAAAAGCATTTTCTGGTAGAGAAATCGTGTTTTAAGCAATAAAAACGACTCCCGGCCTTATTTAGTTCACATTTGTACTTTTGGTAAGCTAGCCCGTATTCATAACGCACTAAACCTTTTTATCGCGTTAAACGCCTTTTCTCGACGAGAAAAGCACAATTTCATCAAAAACAAACAAAACAAGAAAAATGAATCTATTCAACAAGTCTGCAACACGTCCTTAAGAGTTACATGATTTCACCCAATTTCAATGTGTAATTTCTCCAGTTCTGATCATTGTTTAGGTTGTTGGTAGCTTGGTCCAATGCCAAAACACAGTGAAATCTTTTTATAGCTTTAAACATGTTTTCTCCTCGAGAGAAACATGATTTCACTAAAAACATTGTACTTTAAACATGCCTGTTGTACATGTGTGCAAACACTCAAAGCCTTAAAATAGGGTTTTCACCAATGTGTTTTTTGGTGAGAAACCTTCTATTTCAAGGTTCTGTGCGTTTTCAGACAAGTACAATATGAATTTATAGTGTTTCTGATGAAATCCCTCCTTTTAATGCATTTTCTCACAGAAAATGAGTCTCTCGCCATGGGAACATGGCTTTTTTGAAAAAGCATATTCTGCTCGAGAAATCGTGTTTTAAACAATAAAAACGACTCCCGGCCTTATTTAGTTCACATTTGTACTTTTGGTAAGCTAGCCCGTACTCAGAACGCACTAAACCTTTTTATCGCGTTAAACGCCTTTTCTCGACGAGAAAAGCACAATTTCATCAAAAACGAACAAAACAAGAAAAACGAATCTATTCAACAAGTCTACAACACGTTCTTAAGAGTTACATGATTTCACCCAATGCCAATGTGTAATTTCTCCGGTGCTGATCATTTTTTAGGTTGTTGGTAGCTTGGTCCAATGTCAAAACACAGTGAAATCTTTTTATGGCTTTAAACGCGTTTTCTCCTCGAGAGAAACATGATTTCACTAAAAACGTTATAGTTTAAACATGCCTGTTGTACATGTGCGCAAACACTCAGAGCCTTAAGATAGGGGTTTCACCAATGTGTTTTTTGGTGAGAAACCTTCTATTTCAAGGTTCTGTGCGTTTTCTGACAAGTACAATATGTATTTATAGTGTTTCTGATGAAATCCCTCCTTTTAATGCATTTTCTCACAGAAAACGAGTCTCTCGCCATGGGAACATGGCTTTTTTGAAAAAGCATATTCTGGGCGAGAAATTGTGTTTTAAACAATAAAAACGACACCCGGCCTTATTTAGTTCACATTTGTACTTTTGGTAAGCTTGCCCGTATTCATAACGCACTAAACCTTTTTATCGCGTTAAACGCCTTTTCTCGACGAGAAAAGCACAATTTCATCAAAAACGAACAAAACAAGAAAAACGAATCTATTCAACAAGTCTACAACACGGCCTTAACAGTTACATGATTTCACCCAATGCCAAAGTGTAATTTCTCCAGTGCTGATCAATTTTTAGGTTGTTGGTAGCTTGGTCCAATGTCAAAACACAGTGAAATCTTTTTATGGCTTTAAACGCGTTTTCTCCTCGAGAGAAACATGATTTCCCTAAAAACGTTATAGTTTAAACATGCCTGTTGTACATGTGCGCAAACACTCAGAGCCTTAAGATAGGGGTTTCACCAATGTGTTTTTTGGTGAGAAACCTTCTATTTCAAGGTTCTGTGCGTTTTCAGACAAGTACAATATGTATTTATAGTGTTTCTGATGAAATCCCTCCTTTTAATGCATTTTCTCACAGAAAACGAGTCTCTCGCCATGGCAACATGGCTTTTTTGAAAAGCATATTCTGGTCGAGAAATCGTGTTTTAAGCAATAAAAACGACGCCCGGTCTTATTTAGTTCATATTTGTACTTTTGGTAAGCTAGCCCGTATTCATAACGCACTAAACCTTTTTATCGCGTTAAACGCCTTTTCTCGACGAGAAAAGCACAATTTCATCAAAAACAAACAAAACAAGAAAAATGAATCTATTCAAAAAGTCTGCAACAAGTCCTTAAGAGTTACATGATTTCACCCAATGTCAATGTGTAATTTCTCCAGGTCTGATCATTTTTTAGGTTGTTGGTAGCTTGGTCAATGCCAAAACACAGTGAGATCTTTTTATGGCTTTAAACGCGTTTTCTCCTCGAGAGAAACATGATTTCACTAAAAACATTATACTTTAAACATGCCTGTTGTACATGTGTGCAAACACTCAAAGCCTTAAAATAGGGTTTTCACCAATGTGTTTTTTGGTGAGAAACCTTCTATTTCAAGGTTCTGTGCGTTTTCAGACAAGTACAATATGTATTTATAGTGTTTCTGATGAAATCCCTCCTTTTAATGCATTTTCTCACAGAAAACGAGTCTCTCGCCATGGGAACATGGCTTTTTGGAAAAGCATTTTCTGGTCGAGAAATCGTGTTTTAAACAATAAAAACGACTCCCGGCCTTATTTAGTTCACATTTGTACTTTTGGTAAGCTAGCCCGTACTCAGAACGCACTAAACCTTTTTATCGCGTTAAACGCCTTTTCTCGACGAGAAAAGCACAATTTCATCAAAAACGAACAAAACAAGAAAAACGAATCTATTTAACAAGTCTACAACACGTCCTTAAGAGTTACATGATTTCACCCAATGCCAATGTGTAATTTCTCCAGTGCTGATCATTTTTTAGGTTGTTGGTAGCTTGGTCCAATGTCAAAACACAGTGAAATCTTTTTATGGCTTTAAACGCGTTTTCTCCTCGAGAGAAACATGATTTCCCTAAAAACGTTATAGTTTAAACATGCCTGTTGTACATGTGCGCAAACACTCAGAGCCTTAAGATAGGGGTTTCACCAATGTGTTTTTTGGTGAGAAACCTTCTATTTCAAGGTTCTGTGCGTTTTCAGACAAGTACAATATGTATTTATAGTGTTTCTGATGAAATCCCTCCTTTTAATGCATTTTCTCACAGAAAACGAGTCTCTCGCCATGGGAACATGGCTTTTTTGAAAAAGCATATTCTGGGCGAGAAATTGTGTTTTAAACAATAAAAACGACTCCCGGCCTTATTTAGTTCACATTTGTACTTTTGGTAAGCTAGCCCGTATTCATAACGCACTAAACCTTTTTATCGCGTTAAACGCCTTTTCTCGACGAGAAAAGCACAATTTCATCAAAAACGAACAAAACAAGAAAAATGAATCTATTCAACAAGTCTACAACACGGCCTTAAGAGTTACATGATTTCACCCAATGCCAATGTGTAATTTCTCCAGTGCTGATCAATTTTTAGGTTGTTGGTAGCTTGGTCCAATGTCAAAACACAGTGAAATCTTTTTATGGCTTTAAACGCGTTTTCTCCTCGAGAGAAACATGATTTCCCTAAAAGCGTTATAGTTTAAACATGCCTGTTGTACATGTGCGCAAACACTCAGAGCCTTAAGATAGGGGTTTCACCAATGTGTTTTTTGGTGAGAAACCTTCTATTTCAAGGTTCTGTGCGTTTTCAGACAAGTACAATATGTATTTATAGTGTTTCTGATGAAATCCCTCCTTTTAATGCATTTTCTCACAGAAAACGAGTCTCTCGCCATGGCAACATGGCTTTTTTGAAAAGCATATTCTGGTCGAGAAATCGTGTTTTAAGCAATAAAAACGACGCCCGGTCTTATTTAGTTCATATTTGTACTTTTGGTAAGCTAGCCCGTATTCATAACGCACTAAACCTTTTTATCGCGTTAAACGCCTTTTCTCGACGAGAAAAGCACAATTTCATCAAAAACAAACAAAACAAGAAAAATGAATCTATTCAACAAGTCTGCAACAAGTCCTTAAGAGTTACATGATTTCACCCAATGTCAATGTGTAATTTCTCCAGGTCTGATCATTTTTTAGGTTGTTGGTAGCTTGGTCAATGCCAAAACACAGTGAGATCTTTTTATGGCTTTAAACGCGTTTTCTCCTCGAGAGAAACATGATTTCACTAAAAACATTATACTTTAAACATGCCTGTTGTACATGTGTGCAAACACTCAAAGCCTTAAAATAGGGTTTTCACCAATGTGTTTTTTGGTGAGAAACCTTCTATTTCAAGGTTTTGTGCGTTTTCAGACAAGTACAATATGTATTTATAGTGTTTCTGATGAAATCCCTCCTTTTAATGCATTTTCTCACAGAAAACGAGTCTCTCGCCATGGGAACATGGCTTTTTGGAAAAGCATTTTCTGGTCGAGAAATCGTGTTTTAAACAATAAAAACGACTCCCGGCCTTATTTAGTTCACATTTGTACTTTTGGTAAGCTAGCCCGTACTCAGAACGCACTAAACCTTTTTATCGCGTTAAACGCCTTTTCTCGACGAGAAAAGCACAATTTCATCAAAAACGAACAAAACAAGAAAAACGAATCTATTCAACAAGTCTACAACACGTCCTTAAGAGTTACATGATTTCACCCAATGCCAATGTGTAATTTCTCCAGTGCTGATCATTTTTTAGGTTGTTGGTAGCTTGGTCCAATGTCAAAACACAGTGAAATCTTTTTATGGCTTTAAACGCGTTTTCTCCTCGAGAGAAACATGATTTCCCTAAAAACGTTATAGTTTAAACATGCCTGTTGTACATGTGTGCAAACACTCAAAGCCTTAAAATAGGGTTTTCACCAATGTGTTTTTTGGTGAGAAACCTTCTATTTCAAGGTTCTGTGCGTTTTCAGACAAGTACAATATGTATTTATAGTGTTTCTGATGAAATCCCTCCTTTTAATGCATTTTCTCACAGAAAACGAGTCTCTCGCCATGGGAACATGGCTTTTTGGAAAAGCATTTTCTGGTCGAGAAATCGTGTTTTAAACAATAAAAACGACTCCCGGCCTTATTTAGTTCACATTTGTACTTTTGGTAAGCTAGCCCGTACTCAGAACGCACTAAACCTTTTTATCGCGTTAAACGCCTTTTCTCGACGAGAAAAGCACAATTTCATCAAAAACGAACAAAACAAGAAAAACGAATCTATTCAACAAGTCTACAACACGTCCTTAAGAGTTACATGATTTCACCCAATGCCAATGTGTAATTTCTCCAGTGCTGATCATTTTTTAGGTTGTTGGTAGCTTGGTCCAATGTCAAAACACAGTGAAATCTTTTTATGGCTTTAAACGCATTTCTCCTCGAGAGAAACATGATTTCCCTAAAAACGTTATAGTTTAAACATGCCTGTTGTACATGTGCGCAAACACTCAGAGCCTTAAGATAGGGGTTTCACCAATGTGTTTTTTGGTGAGAAACCTTCTATTTCAAGGTTCTGTGCGTTTTCAGACAAGTACAATATGTATTTATAGTGTTTCTGATGAAATCCCTCCTTTTAATGCATTTTCTCACAGAAAACGAGTCTCTCGCCATGGGAACATGGCTTTTTGGAAAAGCATTTTCTGGTCGAGAAATCGTGTTTTAAGCAATAAAAACGACTCCCGGCCTTATTTAGTTCACATTTGTACTTTTGGTAAGCTAGCCCGTATTCATAACGCACTAAACCTTTTTATCGCGTTAAACGCCTTTTCTCGACGAGAAAAGCACAATTTCATCAAAAACAAACAAAACAAGAAAAATGAATCTATTCAACAAGTCTGCAACACGTCCTTAAGAGTTACATGATTTCACCCAATTTCAACGTGTAATTTCTCCAGTTCTGATCATTGTTTAGGTTGTTGGTAGCTTGGTCCAATGCCAAAACACAGTGAAATCTTTTTATAGCTTTAAACATGTTTTCTCCTCGAGAGAAACATGATTTCACTAAAAACATTGTACTTTAAACATGCCTGTTGTACATGTGTGCAAACACTCAAAGCCTTAAAATAGGGTTTTCACCAATGTGTTTTTTGGTGAGAAACCTTCTATTTCAAGGTTCTGTGCGTTTTCAGACAAGTACAATATGAATTTCTAGTGTTTCTGATGAAATCCCTCCATTTAATGCATTTTCTCACAGAAAATGAGTCTCTCGCCATGGGAACATGGCTTTTTTGAAAAAGCATATTCTGCTCGAGAAATCGTGTTTTAAACAATAAAAACGACTCCCGGCCTTATTTAGTTCACATTTGTACTTTTGGTAAGCTAGCCCGTACTCAGAACGCACTAAACCTTTTTATCGCGTTAAACGCCTTTTCTCGACGAGAAAAGCACAATTTCATCAAAAACGAACAAAACAAGAAAAACGAATCTATTCAACAAGTCTACAACACGTTCTTAAGAGTTACATGATTTCACCCAATGCCAATGTGTAATTTCTCCGGTGCTGATCATTTTTTAGGTTGTTGGTAGCTTGGTCCAATGTCAAAACACAGTGAAATCTTTTTATGGCTTTAAACGCGTTTTCTCCTCGAGAGAAACATGATTTCACTAAAAACGTTATAGTTTAAACATGCCTGTTGTACATGTGCGCAAACACTCAGAGCCTTAAGATAGGGGTTTCACCAATGTGTTTTTTGGTGAGAAACCTTCTATTTCAAGGTTCTGTGCGTTTTCTGACAAGTACAATATGTATTTATAGTGTTTCTGATGAAATCCCTCCTTTTAATGCATTTTCTCACAGAAAACGAGTCTCTCGCCATGGGAACATGGCTTTTTTGAAAAAGCATATTCTGGGCGAGAAATTGTGTTTTAAACAATAAAAACGACACCCGGCCTTATTTAGTTCACATTTGTACTTTTGGTAAGCTTGCCCGTATTCATAACGCACTAAACCTTTTTATCGCGTTAAACGCCTTTTCTCGACGAGAAAAGCACAATTTCATCAAAAACGAACAAAACAAGAAAAACGAATCTATTCAACAAGTCTACAACACGGCCTTAACAGTTACATGATTTCACCCAATGCCAAAGTGTAATTTCTCCAGTGCTGATCAATTTTTAGGTTGTTGGTAGCTTGGTCCAATGTCAAAACACAGTGAAATCTTTTTATGGCTTTAAACGCGTTTTCTCCTCGAGAGAAACATGATTTCCCTAAAAACGTTATAGTTTAAACATGCCTGTTGTACATGTGCGCAAACACTCAGAGCCTTAAGATAGGGGTTTCACCAATGTGTTTTTTGGTGAGAAACCTTCTATTTCAAGGTTCTGTGCGTTTTCAGACAAGTACAATATGTATTTATAGTGTTTCTGATGAAATCCCTCCTTTTAATGCATTTTCTCACAGAAAACGAGTCTCTCGCCATGGCAACATGGCTTTTTTGAAAAGCATATTCTGGTCGAGAAATCGTGTTTTAAGCAATAAAAACGACGCCCGGTCTTATTTAGTTCATATTTGTACTTTTGGTAAGCTAGCCCGTATTCATAACGCACTAAACCTTTTTATCGCGTTAAACGCCTTTTCTCGACGAGAAAAGCACAATTTCATCAAAAACAAACAAAACAAGAAAAATGAATCTATTCAAAAAGTCTGCAACAAGTCCTTAAGAGTTACATGATTTCACCCAATGTCAATGTGTAATTTCTCCAGGTCTGATCATTTTTTAGGTTGTTGGTAGCTTGGTCAATGCCAAAACACAGTGAGATCTTTTTATGGCTTTAAACGCGTTTTCTCCTCGAGAGAAACATGATTTCACTAAAAACATTATACTTTAAACATGCCTGTTGTACATGTGTGCAAACACTCAAAGCCTTAAAATAGGGTTTTCACCAATGTGTTTTTTGGTGAGAAACCTTCTATTTCAAGGTTCTGTGCGTTTTCAGACAAGTACAATATGTATTTATAGTGTTTCTGATGAAATCCCTCCTTTTAATGCATTTTCTCACAGAAAACGAGTCTCTCGCCATGGGAACATGGCTTTTTGGAAAAGCATTTTCTGGTCGAGAAATCGTGTTTTAAACAATAAAAACGACTCCCGGCCTTATTTAGTTCACATTTGTACTTTTGGTAAGCTAGCCCGTACTCAGAACGCACTAAACCTTTTTATCGCGTTAAACGCCTTTTCTCGACGAGAAAAGCACAATTTCATCAAAAACGAACAAAACAAGAAAAACGAATCTATTTAACAAGTCTACAACACGTCCTTAAGAGTTACATGATTTCACCCAATGCCAATGTGTAATTTCTCCAGTGCTGATCATTTTTTAGGTTGTTGGTAGCTTGGTCCAATGTCAAAACACAGTGAAATCTTTTTATGGCTTTAAACGCGTTTTCTCCTCGAGAGAAACATGATTTCCCTAAAAACGTTATAGTTTAAACATGCCTGTTGTACATGTGCGCAAACACTCAGAGCCTTAAGATAGGGGTTTCACCAATGTGTTTTTTGGTGAGAAACCTTCTATTTCAAGGTTCTGTGCGTTTTCAGACAAGTACAATATGTATTTATAGTGTTTCTGATGAAATCCCTCCTTTTAATGCATTTTCTCACAGAAAACGAGTCTCTCGCCATGGGAACATGGCTTTTTTGAAAAAGCATATTCTGGGCGAGAAATTGTGTTTTAAACAATAAAAACGACTCCCGGCCTTATTTAGTTCACATTTGTACTTTTGGTAAGCTAGCCCGTATTCATAACGCACTAAACCTTTTTATCGCGTTAAACGCCTTTTCTCGACGAGAAAAGCACAATTTCATCAAAAACGAACAAAACAAGAAAAATGAATCTATTCAACAAGTCTACAACACGGCCTTAAGAGTTACATGATTTCACCCAATGCCAATGTGTAATTTCTCCAGTGCTGATCAATTTTTAGGTTGTTGGTAGCTTGGTCCAATGTCAAAACACAGTGAAATCTTTTTATGGCTTTAAACGCGTTTTCTCCTCGAGAGAAACATGATTTCCCTAAAAGCGTTATAGTTTAAACATGCCTGTTGTACATGTGCGCAAACACTCAGAGCCTTAAGATAGGGGTTTCACCAATGTGTTTTTTGGTGAGAAACCTTCTATTTCAAGGTTCTGTGCGTTTTCAGACAAGTACAATATGTATTTATAGTGTTTCTGATGAAATCCCTCCTTTTAATGCATTTTCTCACAGAAAACGAGTCTCTCGCCATGGCAACATGGCTTTTTTGAAAAGCATATTCTGGTCGAGAAATCGTGTTTTAAGCAATAAAAACGACGCCCGGTCTTATTTAGTTCATATTTGTACTTTTGGTAAGCTAGCCCGTATTCATAACGCACTAAACCTTTTTATCGCGTTAAACGCCTTTTCTCGACGAGAAAAGCACAATTTCATCAAAAACAAACAAAACAAGAAAAATGAATCTATTCAACAAGTCTGCAACAAGTCCTTAAGAGTTACATGATTTCACCCAATGTCAATGTGTAATTTCTCCAGGTCTGATCATTTTTTAGGTTGTTGGTAGCTTGGTCAATGCCAAAACACAGTGAGATCTTTTTATGGCTTTAAACGCGTTTTCTCCTCGAGAGAAACATGATTTCACTAAAAACATTATACTTTAAACATGCCTGTTGTACATGTGTGCAAACACTCAAAGCCTTAAAATAGGGTTTTCACCAATGTGTTTTTTGGTGAGAAACCTTCTATTTCAAGGTTTTGTGCGTTTTCAGACAAGTACAATATGTATTTATAGTGTTTCTGATGAAATCCCTCCTTTTAATGCATTTTCTCACAGAAAACGAGTCTCTCGCCATGGGAACATGGCTTTTTGGAAAAGCATTTTCTGGTCGAGAAATCGTGTTTTAAACAATAAAAACGACTCCCGGCCTTATTTAGTTCACATTTGTACTTTTGGTAAGCTAGCCCGTACTCAGAACGCACTAAACCTTTTTATCGCGTTAAACGCCTTTTCTCGACGAGAAAAGCACAATTTCATCAAAAACGAACAAAACAAGAAAAACGAATCTATTCAACAAGTCTACAACACGTCCTTAAGAGTTACATGATTTCACCCAATGCCAATGTGTAATTTCTCCAGTGCTGATCATTTTTTAGGTTGTTGGTAGCTTGGTCCAATGTCAAAACACAGTGAAATCTTTTTATGGCTTTAAACGCATTTCTCCTCGAGAGAAACATGATTTCCCTAAAAACGTTATAGTTTAAACATGCCTGTTGTACATGTGTGCAAACACTCAAAGCCTTAAAATAGGGTTTTCACCAATGTGTTTTTTGGTGAGAAACCTTCTATTTCAAGGTTCTGTGCGTTTTCAGACAAGTACAATATGTATTTATAGTGTTTCTGATGAAATCCCTCCTTTTAATGCATTTTCTCACAGAAAACGAGTCTCTCGCCATGGGAACATGGCTTTTTGGAAAAGCATTTTCTGGTCGAGAAATCGTGTTTTAAACAATAAAAACGACTCCCGGCCTTATTTAGTTCACATTTGTACTTTTGGTAAGCTAGCCCGTACTCAGAACGCACTAAACCTTTTTATCGCGTTAAACGCCTTTTCTCGACGAGAAAAGCACAATTTCATCAAAAACGAACAAAACAAGAAAAACGAATCTATTCAACAAGTCTACAACACGTCCTTAAGAGTTACATGATTTCACCCAATGCCAATGTGTAATTTCTCCAGTGCTGATCATTTTTTAGGTTGTTGGTAGCTTGGTCCAATGTCAAAACACAGTGAAATCTTTTTATGGCTTTAAACGCATTTCTCCTCGAGAGAAACATGATTTCCCTAAAAACGTTATAGTTTAAACATGCCTGTTGTACATGTGCGCAAACACTCAGAGCCTTAAGATAGGGGTTTCACCAATGTGTTTTTTGGTGAGAAACCTTCTATTTCAAGGTTTTGTGCGTTTTCAGACAAGTACAATATGTATTTATAGTGTTTCTGATGAAATCCCTCCTTTTAATGCATTTTCTCACAGAAAACGAGTCTCTCGCCATGGGAACATGGCTTTTTGGAAAAGCATTTTCTGGTCGAGAAATCGTGTTTTAAGCAATAAAAACGACTCCCGGCCTTATTTAGTTCACATTTGTACTTTTGGTAAGCTAGCCCGTATTCATAACGCACTAAACCTTTTTATCGCGTTAAACGCCTTTTCTCGACGAGAAAAGCACAATTTCATCAAAAACAAACAAAACAAGAAAAATGAATCTATTCAACAAGTCTGCAACACGTCCTTAAGAGTTACATGATTTCACCCAATTTCAACGTGTAATTTCTCCAGTTCTGATCATTGTTTAGGTTGTTGGTAGCTTGGTCCAATGCCAAAACACAGTGAAATCTTTTTATAGCTTTAAACATGTTTTCTCCTCGAGAGAAACATGATTTCACTAAAAACATTGTACTTTAAACATGCCTGTTGTACATGTGTGCAAACACTCAAAGCCTTAAAATAGGGTTTTCACCAATGTGTTTTTTGGTGAGAAACCTTCTATTTCAAGGTTCTGTGCGTTTTCAGACAAGTACAATATGAATTTCTAGTGTTTCTGATGAAATCCCTCCATTTAATGCATTTTCTCACAGAAAATGAGTCTCTCGCCATGGGAACATGGCTTTTTTGAAAAAGCATATTCTGCTCGAGAAATCGTGTTTTAAACAATAAAAACGACTCCCGGCCTTATTTAGTTCACATTTGTACTTTTGGTAAGCTAGCCCGTACTCAGAACGCACTAAACCTTTTTATCGCGTTAAACGCCTTTTCTCGACGAGAAAAGCACAATTTCATCAAAAACGAACAAAACAAGAAAAACGAATCTATTCAACAAGTCTACAACACGTCCTTAAGAGTTACATGATTTCACCCAATGCCAATGTGTAATTTCTCCGGTGCTGATCATTTTTTAGGTTGTTGGTAGCTTGGTCCAATGTCAAAACACAGTGAAATCTTTTTATGGCTTTAAACGCGTTTTCTCCTCGAGAGAAACATGATTTCACTAAAAACGTTATAGTTTAAACATGCCTGTTGTACATGTGCGCAAAAACTCAGAGCCTTAAGATAGGGGTTTCACCAATGTGTTTTTTGGTGAGAAACCTTCTATTTCAAGGTTCTGTGCGTTTTCTGACAAGTACAATATGTATTTATAGTGTTTCTGATGAAATCCCTCCTTTTAATGCATTTTCTCACAGAAAACGAGTCTCTCGCCATGGGAACATGGCTTTTTTGAAAAAGCATATTCTGGGCGAGAAATTGTGTTTTAAACAATAAAAACGACACCCGGCCTTATTTAGTTCACATTTGTACTTTTGGTAAGCTTGCCCGTATTCATAACGCACTAAACCTTTTTGTCGCGTTAAACGCCTTTTCTCGACGAGAAAAGCACAATTTCATCAAAAACGAACAAAACAAGAAAAATGAATCTATTCAACAAGTCTACAACACGGCCTTTAAGAGTTACATGGTTTCACCCAATGCCAATGTGTAATTTCTCCAGTTCTGATCATTTTTTAGGTTGTTGGTAGCTTGGTCCAATGCCAAAACACAGTGAAATCTTTTTATAGCTTTAAACGCGTTTTCTCCTCGAGAGAAACATGATTTCACTAAAAACGTTATAGTTTAAACATGCCTGTTGTACATGTGCGCAAATACTCAGAGCCTTAAGATAGGGGTTTCACCAATGTGTTTTTTGGTGAGAAACCTTCTATTTCAAGGTTCTGTGCGTTTTCAGACAAGTACAATATGTATTTATAGTGTTTCTGATGAAATCCCTCCTTTTAATGCATTTTCTCACAGAAAACGAGTCTCTCGCCATGGGAACATGGCTTTTTTGAAAAAGCATATTCTCGTCGAGAAATTGTGTTTTAAGCAATAAAAACGACTCCCGACCTTATTTAGTTCACATTTGTACTTTTGGTAAGCTAGCCCGTATTCATAACGCACTAAACCTTTTTATCGCGCTAAACGCCTTTTCTCGATAAGAAAAGCACAATTTCATCAAAAACAAACAAAACAAGAAAAATGAATCTATTCAACAAGTCTGCAACACGTCCTTAAGAGTTACATGATTTCACCCAATGTCAATGTGTAATTTCTCCAGTTCTGATCATTTTTTAGGTTGTTGGTTGCTTGGTCAATGCCAAAACACAGTGAGATCTTTTTATGGCTTTAAACGCGTTTTCTCCTCGAGAGAAACATGATTTCACTAAAAACGTTATAGTTTAAACATGCCTGTTGTACATGTGTGCAAACACTCAGAGCCTTAAGATAGGGGTTTCACCAATGTGTTTTTTGGTGAGAAACCTTCTATTTCAAGGTTCTGTGCGTTTTCAGACAAGTACAATATGTATTTACAGTGTTTCTAATGAAATCCCTCCTTTTAATGCATTTTCTCACAGAAAACGAGTCTCTCGCCATGGCAACATGGCTTTTTTGAAAAGCATATTCTGGTCGAGAAATCGTGTTTTAAGCAATAAAAACGACGCCCGGTCTTATTTAGTTCATATTTGTACTTTTGGTAAGCTAGCCCGTATTCATAACGCACTAAACCTTTTTATCGCGTTAAACGCCTTTTCTCGACGAGAAAAGCACAATTTCATCAAAAACAAACAAAACAAGAAAAATGAATCTATTCAACAAGTCTGCAACAAGTCCTTAAGAGTTACATGATTTCACCCAATGTCAATGTGTAATTTCTCCAGTTCTGATCATTTTTTAGGTTGTTGGTAGCTTGGTCAATGCCAAAACACAGTGAGATCTTTTTATGGCTTTAAACGCGTTTTCTCCTCGAGAGAAACATGATTTCCCTAAAAACGTTATAGTTTAAACATGCCTGTTGTACATGTGCGCAAACACTCAGAGCCTTAAAATAGGGTTTTCACCAATGTGTTTTTTGGTGAGAAACCTTCTATTTCAAGGTTCTGTGCGTTTTCAGACAAGTACAATATGTATTTATAGTGTTTCTGATGAAATCCCTCCTTTTAATGCATTTTCTCACAGAAAACGAGTCTCTCGCCATGGGAACATGGCTTTTTGGAAAAGCATTTTCTGGTCGAGAAATCGTGTTTTAAACAATAAAAACGACTCCCGGCCTTATTTAGTTCACATTTGTACTTTTGGTAAGCTAGCCCGTACTCAGAACGCACTAAACCTTTTTATCGCGTTAAACGCCTTTTCTCGACGAGAAAAGCACAATTTCATCAAAAACGAACAAAACAAGAAAAACGAATCTATTCAACAAGTCTACAACACGTCCTTAAGAGTTACATGATTTCACCCAATGCCAATGTGTAATTTCTCCAGTGCTGATCATTTTTTAGGTTGTTGGTAGCTTGGTCCAATGTCAAAACACAGTGAAATCTTTTTATGGCTTTAAACGCATTTCTCCTCGAGAGAAACATGATTTCCCTAAAAACGTTATAGTTTAAACATGCCTGTTGTACATGTGCGCAAACACTCAGAGCCTTAAGATAGGGGTTTCACCAATGTGTTTTTTGGTGAGAAACCTTCTATTTCAAGGTTCTGTGCGTTTTCAGACAAGTACAATATGTATTTATAGTGTTTCTGATGAAATCCCTCCTTTTAATGCATTTTCTCACAGAAAACGAGTCTCTCGCCATGGGAACATGGCTTTTTGGAAAAGCATTTTCTGGTCGAGAAATCGTGTTTTAAGCAATAAAAACGACTCCCGGCCTTATTTAGTTCACATTTGTACTTTTGGTAAGCTAGCCCGTATTCATAACGCACTAAACCTTTTTATCGCGTTAAACGCCTTTTCTCGACGAGAAAAGCACAATTTCATCAAAAACAAACAAAACAAGAAAAATGAATCTATTCAACAAGTCTGCAACACGTCCTTAAGAGTTACATGATTTCACCCAATTTCAATGTGTAATTTCTCCAGTTCTGATCATTGTTTAGGTTGTTGGTAGCTTGGTCCAATGCCAAAACACAGTGCAATCTTTTTATGGCTTTAAACATGTTTTCTCCTCGAGAGAAACATGATTTCACTAAAAACATTGTACTTTAAACATGCCTGTTGTACATGTGTGCAAACACTCAAAGCCTTAAAATAGGGTTTTCACCAATGTGTTTTTTGGTGAGAAACCTTCTATTTCAAGGTTCTGTGCGTTTTCAGACAAGTACAATATGAATTTATAGTGTTTCTGATGAAATCCCTCCTTTTAATGCATTTTCTCACAGAAAATGAGTCTCTCGCCATGGGAACATGGCTTTTTTGAAAAAGCATATTCTGCTCGAGAAATCGTGTTTTAAACAATAAAAACGACTCCCGGCCTTATTTAGTTCACATTTGTACTTTTGGTAAGCTAGCCCGTACTCAGAACGCACTAAACCTTTTTATCGCGTTAAACGCCTTTTCTCGACGAGAAAAGCACAATTTCATCAAAAACGAACAAAACAAGAAAAACGAATCTATTCAACAAGTCTACAACACGTCCTTAAGAGTTACATGATTTCACCCAATGCCAATGTGTAATTTCTCCGGTGCTGATCATTTTTTAGGTTGTTGGTAGCTTGGTCCAATGTCAAAACACAGTGAAATCTTTTTATGGCTTTAAACGCGTTTTCTCCTCGAGAGAAACATGATTTCACTAAAAACGTTATAGTTTAAACATGCCTGTTGTACATGTGCGCAAACACTCAGAGCCTTAAGATAGGGGTTTCACCAATGTGTTTTTTGGTGAGAAACCTTCTATTTCAAGGTTCTGTGCGTTTTCTGACAAGTACAATATGTATTTATAGTGTTTCTGATGAAATCCCTCCTTTTAATGCATTTTCTCACAGAAAACGAGTCTCTCGCCATGGGAACATGGCTTTTTTGAAAAAGCATATTCTGGGCGAGAAATTGTGTTTTAAACAATAAAAACGACACCCGGCCTTATTTAGTTCACATTTGTACTTTTGGTAAGCTTGCCCGTATTCATAACGCACTAAACCTTTTTATCGCGTTAAACGCCTTTTCTCGACGAGAAAAGCACAATTTCATCAAAAACGAACAAAACAAGAAAAATGAATCTATTCAACAAGTCTACAACACGGCCTTTAAGAGTTACATGATTTCACCCAATGCCAATGTGTAATTTCTCCAGTTCTGATCATTTTTTAGGTTGTTGGTAGCTTGGTCCAATGCCAAAACACAGTGAGATCTTTTTATAGCTTTAAACGCGTTTTCTCCTCGAGAGAAACATGATTTCACTAAAAACGTTATAGTTTAAACATGCCTGTTGTACATGTGCGCAAATACTCAGAGCCTTAAGATAGGGGTTTCACCAATGTGTTTTTTGGTGAGAAACCTTCTATTTCAAGGTTCTGTGCGTTTTCAGACAAGTACAATATGTATTTATAGTGTTTCTGATGAAATCCCTCCTTTTAATGCATTTTCTCACAGAAAACGAGTCTCTCGCCATGGGAACATGGCTTTTTTGAAAAAGCATATTCTCGTCGAGAAATTGTGTTTTAAGCAATAAAAACGACTCCCGACCTTATTTAGTTCACATTTGTACTTTTGGTAAGCTAGCCCGTATTCATAACGCACTAAACCTTTTTATCGCGCTAAACGCCTTTTCTCGATAAGAAAAGCACAATTTCATCAAAAACAAACAAAACAAGAAAAATGAATCTATTCAACAAGTCTGCAACACGTCCTTAAGAGTTACATGATTTCACCCAATGTCAATGTGTAATTTCTCCAGTTCTGATCATTTTTTAGGTTGTTGGTTGCTTGGTCAATGCCAAAACACAGTGAGATCTTTTTATGGCTTTAAACGCGTTTTCTCCTCGAGAGAAACATGATTTCACTAAAAACGTTATAGTTTAAACATGCCTGTTGTACATGTGTGCAAACACTCAGAGCCTTAAGATAGGGGTTTCACCAATGTGTTTTTTGGTGAGAAACCTTCTATTTCAAGGTTCTGTGCGTTTTCAGACAAGTACAATATGTATTTACAGTGTTTCTAATGAAATCCCTCCTTTTAATGCATTTTCTCACAGAAAACGAGTCTCTCGCCATGGCAACATGGCTTTTTTGAAAAGCATATTCTGGTCGAGAAATCGTGTTTTAAGCAATAAAAACGACGCCCGGTCTTATTTAGTTCATATTTGTACTTTTGGTAAGCTAGCCCGTATTCATAACGCACTAAACCTTTTTATCGCGTTAAACGCCTTTTCTCGACGAGAAAAGCACAATTTCATCAAAAACAAACAAAACAAGAAAAATGAATCTATTCAACAAGTCTGCAACAAGTCCTTAAGAGTTACATGATTTCACCCAATGTCAATGTGTAATTTCTCCAGTTCTGATCATTTTTTAGGTTGTTGGTAGCTTGGTCAATGCCAAAACACAGTGAGATCTTTTTATGGCTTTAAACGCGTTTTCTCCTCGAGAGAAACATGATTTCACTAAAAACATTATACTTTAAACATGCCTGTTGTACATGTGTGCAAACACTCAAAGCCTTAAAATAGGGTTTTCACCAATGTGTTTTTTGGTGAGAAACCTTCTATTTCAAGGTTCTGTGCGTTTTCAGACAAGTACAATATGTATTTATAGTGTTTCTGATGAAATCCCTCCTTTTAATGCATTTTCTCACAGAAAACGAGTCTCTCGCCATGGGAACATGGCTTTTTGGAAAAGCATTTTCTGGTCGAGAAATCGTGTTTTAAACAATAAAAACGACTCCCGGCCTTATTTAGTTCACATTTGTACTTTTGGTAAGCTAGCCCGTACTCAGAACGCACTAAACCTTTTTATCGCGTTAAACGCCTTTTCTCGACGAGAAAAGCACAATTTCATCAAAAACGAACAAAACAAGAAAAACGAATCTATTCAACAAGTCTACAACACGGCCTTAACAGTTACATGATTTCACCCAATGCCAATGTGTAATTTCTCCAGTGCTGATCATTTTTTAGGTTGTTGGTAGCTTGGTCCAATGTCAAAACACAGTGAAATCTTTTTATGGCTTTAAACGCGTTTTCTCCTCGAGAGAAACATGATTTCCCTAAAAACGTTATAGTTTAAACATGCCTGTTGTACATGTGCGCAAACACTCAGAGCCTTAAGATAGGGGTTTCACCAATGTGTTTTTTGGTGAGAAACCTTCTATTTCAAGGTTCTGTGCGTTTTCAGACAAGTACAATATGTATTTATAGTGTTTCTGATGAAATCCCTCCTTTTAATGCATTTTCTCACAGAAAACGAGTCTCTCGCCATGGGAACATGGCTTTTTGGAAAAGCATTTTCTGGTCGAGAAATCGTGTTTTAAGCAATAAAAACGACTCCCGGCCTTATTTAGTTCACATTTGTACTTTTGGTAAGCGAGCCCGTATTCATAACGCACTAAACCTTTTTATCGCGTTAAACGCCTTTTCTCGACGAGAAAAGCACAATTTCATCAAAAACAAACAAAACAAGAAAAATGAATCTATTCAACAAGTCTGCAACACGTCCTTAAGAGTTACATGATTTCACCCAATTTCAATGTGTAATTTCTCCAGTTCTGATCATTGTTTAGGTTGTTGGTAGCTTGGTCCAATGCCAAAACACAGTGAAATCTTTTTATAGCTTTAAACATGTTTTCTCCTCGAGAGAAACATGATTTCACTAAAAACATTGTACTTTAAACATGCCTGTTGTACATGTGTGCAAACACTCAAAGCCTTAAAATAGGGTTTTCATCAATGTGTTTTTTGGTGAGAAACCTTCTATTTCAAGGTTCTGTGCGTTTTCAGACAAGTACAATATGAATTTATAGTGTTTCTGATGAAATCCCTCCTTTTAATGCATTTTCTCACAGAAAATGAGTCTCTCGCCATGGGAACATGGCTTTTTTGAAAAAGCATATTCTGCTCGAGAAATCGTGTTTTAAACAATAAAAACGACTCCCGGCCTTATTTAGTTCACATTTGTACTTTTGGTAAGCTAGCCCGTACTCAGAACGCACTAAACCTTTTTATCGCGTTAAACGCCTTTTCTCGACGAGAAAAGCACAATTTCATCAAAAACAAACAAAACAAGAAAAATGAATCTATTCAACAAGTCTACAACACGGCCTTTAAGAGTTACATGATTTCACCCAATGCCAATGTGTAATTTCTCCAGTTCTGATCATTTTTTAGGTTGTTGGTAGCTTGGTCCAATGCCAAAACACAGTGAAATCTTTTTATAGCTTTAAACGCGTTTTCTCCTCGAGAGAAACATGATTTCACTAAAAACGTTATAGTTTAAACATGCCTGTTGTACAAGTGCGCAAATACTCAGAGCCTTAAGATAGGGGTTTCACCAATGTGTTTTTTGGTGAGAAACCTTCTATTTCAAGGTTCTGTGCGTTTTCAGACAAGTACAATATGTATTTATAGTGTTTCTGATGAAATCCCTCCTTTTAATGCATTTTCTCACAGAAAACGAGTCTCTCGCCATGGGAACATGGCTTTTTTGGAAAAGCATTTTCTGGTCGAGAAATCGTGTTTTAAGCAATAAAAACGACTCCCGGCCTTATGTAGTTCACATTTGTACTTTTGGTAAGCTAGCCCGTATTCATAACGCACTAAACCTTTTTATCGCGTTAAACGCCTTTTCTCGATGAGAAAAGCACAATTTCATCAAAAACAAACAAAACAAGAAAAATGAATCTATTCAACAAGTCTGCAACACGTCCTTAAGAGTTACATGATTTCACCCAATGTCAATGTGTAATTTCTCCAGTTCTGATCATTTTTTAGGTTGTTGGTTGCTTGGTCAATGCCAAAACACAGTGAGATCTTTTTATGGCTTTAAACTCGTTTTCTCCACGAGAGAAACATGATTTCACTAAAAACGTTATAGTTTAAACATGCCTGTTGTACATGTGTGCAAATACCTCAGAGCCTTAAGATAGGGGTTTCACCAATGTGTTTTTTGGTGAGAAACCTTCTATTTCAAGGTTCTGTGCGTTTTCAGACAAGTACAATATGTATTTATAGTGTTTCTGATGAAATCCCTCCTTTTAATGCATTTTCTCACAGAAAACGAGTCTCTCGCCATGGGAACATGGCTTTTTTGGAAAAGCATTTTCTGGTCGAGAAATCGTGTTTTAAGCAATAAAAACGACTCCCGGCCTTATGTAGTTCACATTTGTACTTTTGGTAAGCTAGCCCGTATTCATAACGCACTAAACCTTTTTATCGCGTTAAACGCCTTTTCTCGACGAGAAAAGCACAATTTCATCAAAAACGAACAAAACAAGAAAAATGAATCTATTCAACAAGTCTACAACACGGCCTTAAGAGTTACATGATTTCACCCAATGCCAATGTGTAATTTCTCCAGTTCTGATCATTTTTTAGGTTGTTGGTAGCTTGGTCCAATGTCAAAACACAGTGAAATCTTTTTATGACTTTAAACGCGTTTTCTCCTCGAGAGAAACATGATTTCCCTAAAAACGTTATAGTTTAAACATGCCTGTTGTACATGTGCGCAAAAACTCCGAGCCTTAAGATAGGGGTTTCACCAATGTGTTTTTTGGTGAGAAACCTTCTATTTCAAGGTTCTGTGCGTTTTCAGACAAGTACAATATGTATTTATACCCGGCCTTATGTAGTTCACATTTGTACTTTTGGTAAGCTAGCCCGTATTCATAACGCACTAAACCTTTTTATCGCGTTAAACGCCTTTTCTCGACGAGAAAAGCACAATTTCATCAAAAACGAACAAAACAAGAAAAATGAATCTATTCAACAAGTCTACAACACGGCCTTAAGAGTTACATGATTTCACCCAATGCCAATGTGTAATTTCTCCAGTTCTGATCATTTTTTAGGTTGTTGGTAGCTTGGTCCAATGTCAAAACACAGTGAAATCTTTTTATGACTTTAAACGCGTTTTCTCCTCGAGAGAAACATGATTTCCCTAAAAACGTTATAGTTTAAACATGCCTGTTGTACATGTGCGCAAAAACTCCGAGCCTTAAGATAGGGGTTTCACCAATGTGTTTTTTGGTGAGAAACCTTCTATTTCAAGGTTCTGTGCGTTTTCAGACAAGTACAATATGTATTTATAGTGTTTCTGATGAAATCCCTCCTTTTAATGCATTTTCTCACAGAAAACGAGTCTCTCGCCATGGGAACATGGCTTTTTTGGAAAAGCATTTTCTGGTCGAGAAATCGTGTTTTAAGCAATAAAAACGACTCCCGGCCTTATTTAGTTCACATTTGTACTTTTGGTAAGCTAGCCCGTATTCATAACGCACTAAACCTTTTTATCGCGTTAAACGCCTTTTCTCGACGAGAAAAGCACAATTTCATCAAAAACGAACAAAACAAGAAAAATGAATCTATTCAACAACTCTACAACACGGCCTTAAAAGTTACATGATTTCACCCAATGCCAATGTGTAATTTCTCCAGTTCTGATCATTTTTTAGGTTGTTGGTAGCTTGGTCCAATGCCAAAACACAGTGAAATCTTTTTATAGCTTTAAACGCGTTTTCTCCTCGAGAGAAACATGATTTCACTAAAAACGTTATAGTTTAAACATGCCTGTTGTACATGTGCGCAAATACTCAGAGCCTTAAGATAGGGGTTTCACCAATGTGTTTTTTGGTGAGAAACCTTCTATTTCAAGGTTCTGTGCGTTTTCAGACAAGTACAATATGTATTTATAGTGTTTCTGATGAAATCCCTCCTTTTAATGCATTTTCTCACAGAAAACGAGTCTCTCGCCATGGGAACATGGCTTTTTTGGAAAAGCATTTTCTGGTCGAGAAATCGTGTTTTAAGCAATAAAAACGACTCCCGGCCTTATGTAGTTCACATTTGTACTTTTGGTAAGCTTGCCCGTATTCATAACGCACTAAACCTTTTTATCGCGTTAAACGCCTTTTCTCGACGAGAAAAGCACAATTTCATCAAAAACTAACAAAACAAGAAAAATGAATCTATTCAACAAGTCTACAACACGGCCTTAAGAGTTACATGATTTCACCCAATGCCAATGTGTAATTTCTGCAGTTCTGATCATTTTTTAGGTTGTTGGTAGCTTGGTCCAATGTCAAAACACAGTGAAATCTTTTTATGGCTTTAAACGCGTTTTCTCCTCGAGAGAAACATGATTTCACTAAAAACGTTATAGTTTAAACATGCCTGTTGTACATGTGCGCAAAAACTCAGAGCCTTAAGATAGGGGTTTCACCAATGTGTTTTTTGGTGAGAAACCTTCTATTTCAAGGTTCTGTGCGTTTTCAGACAAGTACAATATGTATTTATAGTGTTTCTCATGAAATCCCTCCTTTTAATGCATTTTCTCACAGAAAACGAGTCTCTCGCCATGGGAACATGGCTTTTTTGAAAAAGCATATTCTCGTCGAGAAATCGTGTTTTAAACAATAAAAACGACTCCCGGCCTTATTTAGTTCACATTTGTACTTTTGGTAAGCTAGCCCGTATTCATAACGCACTAAACCTTTTTATCGCGTTAAACGCCTTTTCTCGATGAGAAAAGCACAATTTCATCAAAAACAAACAAAACAAGAAAAATGAATCTATTCAAAAAGTCTGCAACACGTCCTTAAGAGTTACATGATTTCACCCAATGTCAATGTGTAATTTCTCCAGTTCTGATCATTTTTTAGGTTGTTGGTTGCTTGGTCAATGCCAAAACACAGTGAGATCTTTTTATGGCTTTAAACTCGTTTTCTCCACGAGAGAAACATGATTTCACTAAAAACGTTATAGTTTAAACATGCCTGTTGTACATGTGTGCAAACACCTCAGAGCCTTAAGATAGGGGTTTCACCAATGTGTTTTTTGGTGGTAAACCTTCTATTTCAAGGTTCTCTGCGTTTTCAGACAAGTACAATATGTATTTACAGTGTTTCTAATGAAATCCCTCCTTTTAATGCATTTTCTCACAGAAAACGAGTCTCTCGCCATGGGAACATGGCTTTTTTTGAAAAAGCATATTCTGGTCGAGAAATCGTGTTTTAAGCAATAAAAACGACGCCCGGTCTTATTTAGTTCACATTTGTACTTTTGGTAAGCTAGCCCGTATTCATAACGCACTAAACCTTTTTATCGCGTTAAACGCCTTTTCTCGACGAGAAAAGCACAATTTCATCAAAAACAAACAAAACAAGAAAAATGAATCTATTCAACAAGTCTGCAACACGTCCTTAAGAGTTACATGATTTCACCCAATGTCAATGTGTAATTTCTCCAGTTCTGATCATTTTTTAGGTTGTTGGTAGCTTGGTCCAATGTCAAAACACAGTGAAATCTTTTTATGGCTTTAAACGTGTTTTCTCCTCGAGAGAAACATGATTTCACTAAAAACGTTATAGTTTAAACATGCCTGTTGTACATGTGCGCAAAAACTCAGAGCCTTAAGATAGGGGTTTCACCAATGTGTTTTTTGGTGAGAAACCTTCTATTTCAAGGTTCTGTGCGTTTTCAGACAAGTACAATATGTATTTATAGTGTTTCTGATGAAATCCCTCCTTTTAATGCATTTTCTCACAGAAAACGAGTCTCTCGCCATGGGAACATGGCTTTTTTGAAAAAGCATATTCTCGTCGAGAAATCGTGTTTTAAACAATAAAAACGACTCCCGACCTTATTTAGTTCACATTTGTACTTTTGGTAAGCTAGCCCGTATTCATAACGCACTAAACCTTTTTATCGCGCTAAACGCCTTTTCTCGATAAGAAAAGCACAATTTCATCAAAAACGAACAAAACAAGAAAAATGAATCTATTCAACAAGTCTGCAACACGTCCTTAAGAGTTACATGATTTCACCCAATGAAAATGTGTAATTTCTCCAGTTCTGATCATTTTTTAGGTTGTTGGTTGCTTGGTCAATGCCAAAACACAGTGAGATCTTTTTATGGCTTTAAACGCGTTTTCTCCTCGAGAGAAACATGATTTCACTAAAAACGTTATAGTTTAAACATGCCTGTTGTACATGTGTGCAAACACTCAGAGCCTTAAGATAGGGGTTTCACCAATGTGTTTTTTGGTGAGAAACCTTCTATTTCAAGGTTCTGTGCGTTTTCAGACAAGTACAATATGTATTTACAGTGTTTCTAATGAAATCCCTCCTTTTAATGCATTTTCTCACAGAAAACGAGTCTCTCGCCATGGCAACATGGCTTTTTTGAAAAGCATATTCTGGTCGAGAAATCGTGTTTTAAGCAATAAAAACGACGCCCGGTCTTATTTAGTTCACATTTGTACTTTTGGTAAGCTAGCCCGTATTCATAACGCACTAAACCTTTTTATCGCGTTAAACGCCTTTTCTCGACGAGAAAAGCACAATTTCATCAAAAACAAACAAAACAAGAAAAATGAATCTATTCAACAAGTCTGCAACAAGTCCTTAAGAGTTACATGATTTCACCCAATGCCAATGTGTAATTTCTCCAGTTCTGATCATTTTTTAGGTTGTTGGTAGCTTGGTCAATGCCAAAACACAGTGAGATTTTTTTATGGCTTTAAACGCGTTTTCTCCTCGAGAGAAACATGATTTCACTAAAAACATTATACTTTAAACATGCCTGTTGTACATGTGTGCAAACACTCAAAGCCTTAAAATAGGGTTTTCACCAATGTGTTTTTTGGTGAGAAACCTTCTATTTCAAGGTTCTGTGCGTTTTCAGACAAGTACAATATGTATTTATAGAGTTTCTGATGAAATCCCTCCTTTTAATGCATTTTCTCACAGAAAACGAGTCTCTCGCCATGGGAACATGGCTTTTTGGAAAAGCATTTTCTGGTCGAGAAATCGTGTTTTAAACAATAAAAACGACTCCCGGCCTTATTTAGTTCACATTTGTACTTTTGGTAAGCTAGCCCGTACTCAGAACGCACTAAACCTTTTTATCGCGTTAAACGCCTTTTCTCGACGAGAAAAGCACAATTTCATCAAAAACGAACAAAGCAAGAAAAACGAATCTATTCAACAAGTCTACAACACGTCCTTAAGAGTTACATGATTTCACCCAATTTCAATGTGTAATTTCTCCAGTTCTGATCATTGTTTAGGTTGTTGGTAGCTTGGTCCAATGCCAAAACACAGTGAATTCTTTTTATAGCTTTAAACATGTATTCTCCTCGAGAGAAACATGATTTCACTAAAAACATTGTGCTTTAAACATGCCTGTTGTACATGTGTGCAAACACTCAAAGCCTTAAAATAGGGTTTTCACCAATGTGTTTTTTGGTGAGAAACCTTCTATTTCAAGGTTCTGTGCGTTTTCAGACAAGTACAATATGAATTTATAGTGTTTCTGATGAAATTCCTCCTTTTAATGCATTTTCTCACAGAAAATGAGTCTCTCGCCATGGGAACATGGCTTTTTTGAAAAAGCATATTCTGCTCGAGAAATCGTGTTTTAAACAATAAAAACGACTCCCGGCCTTATTTAGTTCACATTTGTACTTTTGGTAAGCTAGCCCGTACTCAGAACGCACTAAACCTTTTTATCGCGTTAAACGCCTTTTCTCGACGAGAAAAGCACAATTTCATCAAAAACGAACAAAACAAGAAAAACGAATCTATTCAACAAGTCTACAACACGTCCTTAAGAGTTACATGATTTCACCCAATGCCAATGTGTAATTTCTACGGTGCTGATCATTTTTTAGGTTGTTGGTAGCTTGGTCCAATGTCAAAACACAGTGAAATCTTTTTATGGCTTTAAACGCGTTTTCTCCTCGAGAGAAACATGATTTCACTAAAAACGTTATAGTTTAAACATGCCTGTTGTACATGTGCGCAAACACTCAGAGCCTTAAGATAGGGGTTTCACCAATGTGTTTTTTGGTGAGAAACCTTCTATTTCAAGGTTCTGTGCGTTTTCTGACAAGTACAATATGTATTTATAGTGTTTCTGATGAAATCCGTCCTTTTAATGCATTTTCTCACAGAAAACGAGTCTCTCGCCATGGGAACATGGCTTTTTTGAAAAAGCATATTCTGGGCGAGAAATTGTGTTTTAAACAATAAAAACGACTCCCGGCCTTATTTAGTTCACATTTGTACTTTTGGTAAGCTTGCCCGTATTCATAACGCACTAAACCTTTTTATCGCGTTAAACGCCTTTTCTCGACGAGAAAAGCACAATTTCATCAAAAACGAACAAAACAAGAAAAACGAATCTATTCAACAAGTCTACAACACGGCCTTAACAGTTACATGATTTCACCCAATGCCAATGTGTAATTTCTCCAGTGCTGATCAATTTTTAGGTTGTTGGTAGCTTGGTCCAATGTCAAAACACAGTGAAATCTTTTTATGGCTTTAAACGCGTTTTCTCCTCGAGAGAAACATGATTTCCCTAAAAACGTTATAGTTTAAACATGCCTGTTGTACATGTGCGCAAAAACTCAGAGCCTTAAGATAGGGGTTTCACCAATGTGTTTTTTGGTGAGAAACCTTCTATTTCAAGGTTCTGTGCGTTTTCAGACAAGTACAATATGTATTTATAGTGTTTCTGATGAAATCCCTCCATTTAATGCATTTTCTCACAGAAAACGAGTCTCTCGCCATGGGAACATGGCTTTTTTGAAAAAGCATATTCTCGTCGAGAAATCGTGTTTTAAGCAATAAAAACGACGCCCGGTCTTATTTAGTTCACATTTGTACTTTTGGTAAGCTAGCCCGTATTCATAACGCACTAAACCTTTTTATCGCGCTAAACGCCTTTTCTCGACGAGAAAAGCACAATTTCATCAAAAACAAACAAAACAAGAAAAATGAATCTATTCAACAAGTCTGCAACAAGTCCTTAAGAGTTACATGATTTCACCCAATGTCAATGTGTAATTTCTCCAGTTCTGATCATTTTTTAGGTTGTTGGTAGCTTGGTCAATGCCAAAACACAGTGAGATCTTTTTATGGCTTTAAACGCGTTTTCTCCTCGAGAGAAACATGATTTCACTAAAAACATTATACTTTAAACATGCCTGTTGTACATGTGTGCAAACACTCAAAGCCTTAAAATAGGGTTTTCACCAATGTGTTTTTTGGTGAGAAACCTTCTATTTCAAGGTTCTGTGCGTTTTCAGACAAGTACAATATGTATTTATAGTGTTTCTGATGAAATCCCTCCTTTTAATGCATTTTCTCACAGAAAACAAGTCTCTCGCCATGGGAACATGGCTTTTTTGAAAAAGCATATTCTGGGCGAGAAATCGTGTTTTAAACAATAAAAACGACTCCCGGCCTTATTTAGTTCACATTTGTACTTTTGGTAAGCTAGCCCGTATTCATAACGCACTAAACCTTTTTATCGCGCTAAACGCCTTTTCTCGACGAGAAAAGCACAATTTCATCAAAAACAAACAAAACAAGAAAAATGAATCTATTCAACAAGTCTGCAACACGTCCTTAAGAGTTACATGATTTCACCCAATTTCAATGTGTAATTTCTCCAGTTCTGATCATTGTTTAGGTTGTTGGTAGCTTGGTCCAATGCCAAAACACAGTGAAATCTTTTTATAGCTTTAAACATGTTTTCTCCTCGAGAGAAACATGATTTCACTAAAAACGTTATAGTTTAAACATGCCTGTTGTACATGTGTGCAAACACCTCAGCGCCTTAAGATAGGGGTTTCACCAATGTGTTTTTTGGTGAGAAACCTTCTATTTCAAGGTTCTGTGCGTTTTCAGACAAGTACAATATGTATTTAAAGTGTTTCTAATGAAATCCCTCCTTTTAATGCATTTTCTCACTGAAGACGAGTCTCTCGCCATGGGAGCATGGCTTTTTTGAAAAAGCATATTCTGGTCGAGAAATCGTGTTTTAAGCAATAAAAACGACGCCCGGTCTTATTTAGTTTACATTTATACTTTTGGTAAGCTAGCCCGTATTCATAACGCACTAAACCTTTTTATCGCGTTAAACGCCTTTTCTCGACGAGAAAAGCACAATTTCATCATAAACAAACAAAACAAGAAAAATGAATCTATTCAACAAGTCTGCAACACGTCCTTAAGAGTTACATGATTTCACCCAATGTCAATGTGTAATTTCTCCAGTTCTGATCATTTTTTAGGTTGTTGGTAGCTTGGTCAATGCCAAAACACAGTGAGATCTTTTTATGGCTTTAAACGCGTTTTCTCCTCGAGAGAAACATGATTTCACTAAAAACATTATACTTTAAACATGCCTGTTGTACATGTGTGCAAACACTCAAAGCCTTAAAATAGGGTTTTCACCAATGTGTTTTTTGGTGAGAAACCTTCTATTTCAAGGTTCTGTGCGTTTTCAGACAAGTACAATATGTATTTATAGTGTTTCTGATGAAATCCCTCCTTTTAATGCATTTTCTCACAGAAAACAAGTCTCTCGCCATGGGAACATGGCTTTTTTGAAAAAGCATATTCTGGGCGAGAAATCGTGTTTTAAACAATAAAAACGTCTCCCGGCCTTATTTAGTTCACATTTGTACTTTTGGTAAGCTAGCCCGTATTCATAACGCACTAAACCTTTTTATCGCGCTAAACGCCTTTTCTCGACGAGAAAAGCACAATTTCATCAAAAACAAACAAAACAAGAAAAATGAATCTATTCAACAAGTCTGCAACACGTCCTTAAGAGTTACATGATTTCACCCAATTTCAATGTGTAATTTCTCCAGTTCTGATCATTGTTTAGGTTGTTGGTAGCTTGGTCCAATGCCAAAACACAGTGAGATCTTTTTATGGCTTTAAACATGTTTTCTCCTCGAGAGAAACATGATTTCACTAAAAACGTTATAGTTTAAACATGCCTGTTGTACATGTGCACAAACACTCAGAGCCTTAAGTTAGGGGTTTCACCAATGTGTTTTTTGGTGAGAAACCTTCTATTTCAAGGTTCTGTGCGTTTTCAGACAAGTACAATATGTATTTATAGTGTTTCTGATGAAAATCCTCCTTTTAATGCATTTTCTCACAGAAAACGAGTCTCTCGCCATGGGAACATGGCTTTTTTGAAAAAGCATATTCTCGTCGAGAAATCGTGTTTTAAACAATAAAAACGACTCCCGGCCTTATTTAGTTCACATTTGTACTTTTGGTAAGCTAGCCCGTATTCATAACGCACTAAACCTTTTTATCGCGTTAAACGCCTTTTCTCGATGAGAAAAGCACAATTTCATCAAAAACAAACAAAACAAGAAAAATGAATCTATTCAACAAGTCTGCAACACGTCCTTAAGAGTTACATGATTTCACCCAATGTCAATGTGTAATTTCTCCAGTTCTGATCATTTTTTAGGTTGTTGGTTGCTTGGTCAATGCCAAAACACAGTGAGATCTTTTTATGGCTTTAAACGCGTTTTCTCCTCGAGAGAAACATGATTTCACTAAAAACGTTATAGTTTAAACATGCCTGTTGTACATGTGTGCAAACACCTCAGCGCCTTAAGATAGGGGTTTCACCAATGTGTTTTTTGGTGAGAAACCTTCTATTTCAAGGTTCTGTGCGTTTTCAGACAAGTACAATATGTATTTACAGTGTTTCTAATGAAATCCCTCCTTTTAATGCATTTTCTCACTGAAGACGAGTCTCTCGCCATGGGAGCATGGCTTTTTTGAAAAAGCATATTCTGGTCGAGAAATCGTGTTTTAAGCAATAAAAACGACGCCCGGTCTTATTTAGTTTACATTTGTACTTTTGGTAAGCTAGCCCGTATTCATAACGCACTAAACCTTTTTATCGCGTTAAACGCCTTTTCTCGACGAGAAAAGCACAATTTCATCATAAACAAACAAAACAAGAAAAATGAATGTATTCAACAAGTCTGCAACACGTCCTTAAGAGTTACATAATTTCACCCAATTTCAATGTGTAATTTCTCCAGTTCTGATCATTGTTTAGGTTGTTGGTAGCTTGGTCCAATGCCAAAACACAGTGAAATCTTTTTATAGCTTTAAACATGTTTTCTCCTCGAGAGAAACATGATTTCACTAAAAACGTTATAGTTTAAACATGCCTGTTGTACATGTGCGCAAACACTCAGAGCCTTAAGATAGGGGTTTCACCAATGTGTTTTTTGGTGAGAAACCTTCTATTTCAAGGTTCTGTGCGTTTTCAGACAAGTACAATATGTATTTACAGTGTTTCTAATGAAATCCCTCCTTTTAATGCATTTTCTCACAGAAGACGAGTCTCTCGCCATGGGAGCATGGCTTTTTTGAAAAAGCATATTCTGGTCGAGAAATCGTGTTCTAAGCAATAAAAACGACGCCCGGTCTTATTTAGTTCACATTTGTACTTTTGGTAAGCTAGCCCGTATTCATAACGCACTAAACCTTTTTATCGCGTTAAACGCCTTTTCTCGACGAGAAAAGCACAATTTCATCAAAAACGAACAAAACAAGAAAAACGAATCTATTCAACAAGTCTACAACACGTCCTTAAGAGTTACATGATTTCACCCAATGCCAATGTGTAATTTCTCCAGTGCTGATCATTTTTTAGGTTGTTGGTAGCTTGGTCCAATGTCAAAACACAGTGAAATCTTTTTATGGCTTTAAACGCATTTTCTCCTCGAGAGAAACATGATTTCCCTAAAAACGTTATAGTTTAAACATGCCTGTTGTACATGTGCGCAAACACTCAGAGCCTTAAGATAGGGGTTTCACCAATGTGTTTTTTGGTGAGAAACCTTCTATTTCAAGGTTCTGTGCGTTTTCAGACAAGTACAATATGTATTTATAGTGTTTCTGATGAAATCCCTCCATTTAATGCATTTTCTCACAGAAAACGAGTCTCTCGCCATGGGAACATGGCTTTTTTGAAAAAGCATATTCTCGTCGAGAAATCGTGTTTTAAGCAATAAAAACGACGCCCGGTCTTATTTAGTTCACATTTGTACTTTTGGTAAGCTACCCCGTATTCATAACGCACTAAACCTTTTTATCGCGCTAAACGCCTTTTCTCGACGAGAAAAGCACAATTTCATCAAAAACAAACAAAACAAGAAAAATGAATCTATTCAACAAGTCTGCAACAAGTCCTTAAGAGTTACATGATTTCACCCAATGTCAATGTGTAATTTCTCCAGTTCTGATCATTTTTTAGGTTGTTGGTAGCTTGGTCAATGCCAAAACACAGTGAGATCTTTTTATGGCTTTAAACGCGTTTTCTCCTCGAGAGAAACATGATTTCACTAAAAACATTATACTTTAAACATGCCTGTTGTACATGTGTGCAAACACTCAAAGCCTTAAAATAGGGTTTTCACCAATGTGTTTTTTGGTGAGAAACCTTCTATTTCAAGGTTCTGTGCGTTTTCAGACAAGTACAATATGTATTTATAGTGTTTCTGATGAAATCCCTCCTTTTAATGCATTTTCTCACAGAAAACAAGTCTCTCGCCATGGGAACATGGCTTTTTTGAAAAAGCATATTCTGGGCGAGAAATCGTGTTTTAAACAATAAAAACGTCTCCCGGCCTTATTTAGTTCACATTTGTACTTTTGGTAAGCTAGCCCGTATTCATAACGCACTAAACCTTTTTATCGCGCTAAACGCCTTTTCTCGACGAGAAAAGCACAATTTCATCAAAAACAAACAAAACAAGAAAAATGAATCTATTCAACAAGTCTGCAACACGTCCTTAAGAGTTACATGATTTCACCCAATTTCAATGTGTAATTTCTCCAGTTCTGATCATTGTTTAGGTTGTTGGTAGCTTGGTCCAATGCCAAAACACAGTGAAATCTTTTTATGGCTTTAAACATGTTTTCTCCTCGAGAGAAACATGATTTCACTAAAAACGTTATAGTTTAAACATGCCTGTTGTACATGTGCACAAACACTCAGAGCCTTAAGTTAGGGGTTTCACCAATGTGTTTTTTGGTGAGAAACCTTCTATTTCAAGGTTCTGTGCGTTTTCAGACAAGTACAATATGTATTTATAGTGTTTCTGATGAAAATCCTCCTTTTAATGCATTTTCTCACAGAAAACGAGTCTCTCGCCATGGGAACATGGCTTTTTTGAAAAAGCATATTCTCGTCGAGAAATCGTGTTTTAAACAATAAAAACGACTCCCGGCCTTATTTAGTTCACATTTGTACTTTTGGTAAGCTAGCCCGTATTCATAACGCACTAAACCTTTTTATCGCGTTAAACGCCTTTTCTCGATGAGAAAAGCACAATTTCATCAAAAACAAACAAAACAAGAAAAATGAATCTATTCAACAAGTCTGCAACACGTCCTTAAGAGTTACATGATTTCACCCAATGTCAATGTGTAATTTCTCCAGTTCTGATCATTTTTTAGGTTGTTGGTTGCTTGGTCAATGCCAAAACACAGTGAGATCTTTTTATGGCTTTAAACGCGTTTTCTCCTCGAGAGAAACATGATTTCACTAAAAACGTTATAGTTTAAACATGCCTGTTGTACATGTGTGCAAACACCTCAGCGCCTTAAGATAGGGGTTTCACCAATGTGTTTTTTGGTGAGAAACCTTCTATTTCAAGGTTCTGTGCGTTTTCAGACAAGTACAATATGTATTTACAGTGTTTCTAATGAAATCCCTCCTTTTAATGCATTTTCTCACTGAAGACGAGTCTCTCGCCATGGGAGCATGGCTTTTTTGAAAAAGCATATTCTGGTCGAGAAATCGTGTTTTAAGCAATAAAAACGACGCCCGGTCTTATTTAGTTTACATTTGTACTTTTGGTAAGCTAGCCCGTATTCATAACGCACTAAACCTTTTTATCGCGTTAAACGCCTTTTCTCGACGAGAAAAGCACAATTTCATCATAAACAAACAAAACAAGAAAAATGAATGTATTCAACAAGTCTGCAACACGTCCTTAAGAGTTACATAATTTCACCCAATTTCAATGTGTAATTTCTCCAGTTCTGATCATTGTTTAGGTTGTTGGTAGCTTGGTCCAATGCCAAAACACAGTGAAATCTTTTTATAGCTTTAAACATGTTTTCTCCTCGAGAGAAACATGATTTCACTAAAAACGTTATAGTTTAAACATGCCTGTTGTACATGTGCGCAAACACTCAGAGCCTTAAGATAGGGGTTTCACCAATGTGTTTTTTGGTGAGAAACCTTCTATTTCAAGGTTCTGTGCGTTTTCAGACAAGTACAATATGTATTTACAGTGTTTCTAATGAAATCCCTCCTTTTAATGCATTTTCTCACAGAAGACGAGTCTCTCGCCATGGGAGCATGGCTTTTTTGAAAAAGCATATTCTGGTCGAGAAATCGTGTTCTAAGCAATAAAAACGACGCCCGGTCTTATTTAGTTCACATTTGTACTTTTGGTAAGCTAGCCCGTATTCATAACGCACTAAACCTTTTTATCGCGTTAAACGCCTTTTCTCGACGAGAAAAGCACAATTTCATCAAAAACGAACAAAACAAGAAAAACGAATCTATTCAACAAGTCTACAACACGTCCTTAAGAGTTACATGATTTCACCCAATGCCAATGTGTAATTTCTCCAGTGCTGATCATTTTTTAGGTTGTTGGTAGCTTGGTCCAATGTCAAAACACAGTGAAATCTTTTTATGGCTTTAAACGCATTTTCTCCTCGAGAGAAACATGATTTCCCTAAAAACGTTATAGTTTAAACATGCCTGTTGTACATGTGCGCAAACACTCAGAGCCTTAAGATAGGGGTTTCACCAATGTGTTTTTTGGTGAGAAACCTTCTATTTCAAGGTTCTGTGCGTTTTCAGACAAGTACAATATGTATTTATAGTGTTTCTGATGAAAATCCTCCTTTTAATGCATTTTCTCACAGAAAACGAGTCTCTCGCCATGGGAACATGGCTTTTTTGAAAAAGCATATTCTCGTCGAGAAATCGTGTTTTAAACAATAAAAACGACTCCCGGCCTTATTTAGTTCACATTTGTACTTTTGGTAAGCTAGCCCGTATTCATAACGCACTAAACCTTTTTATCGCGTTAAACGCCTTTTCTCGATGAGAAAAGCACAATTTCATCAAAAACAAACAAAACAAGAAAAATGAATCTATTCAACAAGTCTGCAACACGTCCTTAAGAGTTACATGATTTCACCCAATGTCAATGTGTAATTTCTCCAGTTCTGATCATTTTTTAGGTTGTTGGTTGCTTGGTCAATGCCAAAACACAGTGAGATCTTTTTATGGCTTTAAACGCGTTTTCTCCTCGAGAGAAACATGATTTCACTAAAAACGTTATAGTTTAAACATGCCTGTTGTACATGTGTGCAAACACCTCAGCGCCTTAAGATAGGGGTTTCACCAATGTGTTTTTTGGTGAGAAACCTTCTATTTCAAGGTTCTGTGCGTTTTCAGACAAGTACAATATGTATTTACAGTGTTTCTAATGAAATCCCTCCTTTTAATGCATTTTCTCACAGAAGACGAGTCTCTCGCCATGGGAGCATGGCTTTTTTGAAAAAGCATATTCTGGTCGAGAAATCGTGTTTTAAGCAATAAAAACGACGCCCGGTCTTATTTAGTTCACATTTGTACTTTTGGTAAGCTAGCCCGTATTCATAACGCACTAAACCTTTTTATCGCGTTAAACGCCTTTTCTCGACGAGAAAAGCACAATTTCATCAAAAACAAACAAAACAAGAAAAATGAATCTATTCAACAAGTCTGCAACACGTCCTTAAGAGTTACATGATTTCACCCAATGTCAATGTGTAATTTCTCCAGTTCTGATCATTTTTTAGGTTGTTGGTAGCTTGGTCAATGCCAAAACACAGTGAGATCTTTTTATGGCTTTAAACGCGTTTTCTCCTCGAGAGAAACATGATTTCACTAAAAACATTATACTTTAAACATGCCTGTTGTACATGTGTGCAAACACTCAAAGCCTTAAAATAGGGTTTTCACCAATGTGTTTTTTGGTGAGAAACCTTCTATTTCAAGGTTCTGTGCGTTTTCAGACAAGTACAATATGTATTTACAGTGTTTCTGATGAAATCCCTCCTTTTAATGCATGTTCTCACAGAAAATGAGTCTCTCGCCATGGGAACATGGCTTTTTTGAAAAAGCATATTCTGGTCGAGAAATCGTGTTTTAAACAATAAAAACGACTCCCGGCCTTATTTAGTTCACATTTGTACTTTTGGTAAGCTAGCCCGTACTCAGAACGCACTAAACCTTTTTATCGCGTTAAACGCCTTTTCTCGACGAGAAAAGCACAATTTCATCAAAAACAAACAAAACAAGAAAAATGAATCTATTCAACAAGTCTGCAACACGTCCTTAAGAGTTACATGATTTCACCCAATGTCAATGTGTAATTTCTCCAGTTCTGATCATTTTTTAGGTTGTTGGTAGCTTGGTCCAATGCAGAAACACAGTGAAATCTTTTTATAGCTTTAAACATGTTTTCTCCTCGAGAGAAACATGATTTCACTAAAAACATTGTACTTTAAACATGCCTGTTGTACATGTGTGCAAACACTCAAAGCCTTAAAATAGGGTTTTCACCAATGTGTTTTTTGGTGAGAAACCTTCTATTTCAAGGTTCTGTGCGTTTTCAGACAAGTACAATATGAATTTATAATGTTTCTGATGAAATCCCTCCTTTTAATGCATGTTCTCACAGAAAATGAGTCTCTCGCCATGGGAACATGGCTTTTTTGAAAAAGCATATTCTGGTCGAGAAATCGTGTTTTAAACAATAAAAACGACTCCCGGCCTTATTTAGTTCACATTTGTACTTTTGGTAAGCTAGCCCGTACTCAGAACGCACTAAACCTTTTTATCGCGTTAAACGCCTTTTCTCGACGAGAAAAGCACAATCTCATCAAAAACGAACAAAACAAGAAAAACGAATCTATTCAACAAGTCTACAACACGTCCTTAAGAGTTACATGATTTCACCCAATGCCAATGTGTAATTTCTCCGGTGCTGATCATTTTTTAGGTTGTTGGTAGCTTGGTCCAATGTCAAAACACAGTGAAATCTTTTTATGGCTTTAAACGCGTTTTCTCCTCGAGAGAAACATGATTTCACTAAAAACGTTATAGTTTAAACATGCCTGTTGTACATGTGTGCAAACACCTCAGCGCCTTAAGATAGGGGTTTCACCAATGTGTTTTTTGGTGAGAAACCTTCTATTTCAAGGTTCTGTGCGTTTTCAGACAAGTACAATATGTATTTACAGTGTTTCTAATGAAATCCCTCCTTTTAATGCATTTTCTCACAGAAGACGAGTCTCTCGCCATGGGAGCATGGCTTTTTTGAAAAAGCATATTCTGGTCGAGAAATCGTGTTTTAAACAATAAAAACGACTCCCGGCCTTATTTAGTTCACATTTGTACTTTTGGTAAGCTAGCCCGTATTCATAACGCACTAAACCTTTTTATCGCGTTAAACGCCTTTTCTCGATGAGAAAAGCACAATTTCATCAAAAACAAACAAAACAAGAAAAATGAATCTATTCAACAAGTCTGCAACACGTCCTTAAGAGTTACATGATTTCACCCAATGTCAATGTGTAATTTCTCCAGTTCTGATCATTTTTTAGGTTGTTGGTTGCTTGGTCAATGCCAAAACACAGTGAGATCTTTTTATGGCTTTAAACGCGTTTTCTCCTCGAGAGAAACATGATTTCACTAAAAACGTTATAGTTTAAACATGCCTGTTGTACATGTGTGCAAACACCTCAGCGCCTTAAGATAGGGGTTTCACCAATGTGTTTTTTGGTGAGAAACCTTCTATTTCAAGGTTCTGTGCGTTTTCAGACAAGTACAATATGTATTTACAGTGTTTCTGATGAAATCCCTCCTTTTAATGCATTTTCTCACAGAAGACGAGTCTCTCGCCATGGGAGCATGGCTTTTTTGAAAAAGCATATTCTGGTCGAGAAATCGTGTTTTAAGCAATAAAAACGACGCCCGGTCTTATTTAGTTCACATTTGTACTTTTGGTAAGCTAGCCCGTATTCATAACGCACTAAACCTTTTTATCGCGTTAAACGCCTTTTCTCGACGAGAAAAGCACAATTTCATCAAAAACAAACAAAACAAGAAAAATGAATCTATTCAACAAGTCTGCAACACGTCCTTAAGAGTTACATGATTTCACCCAATGTCAATGTGTAATTTCTCCAGTTCTGATCATTTTTTAGGTTGTTGGTAGCTTGGTCAATGCCAAAACACAGTGAGATCTTTTTATGGCTTTAAACGCGTTTTCTCCTCGAGAGAAACATGATTTCACTAAAAACATTATACTTTAAACATGCCTGTTGTACATGTGTGCAAACACTCAAAGCCTTAAAATAGGGTTTTCACCAATGTGTTTTTTGGTGAGAAACCTTCTATTTCAAGGTTCTGTGCGTTTTCAGACAAGTACAATATGTATTTACAGTGTTTCTGATGAAATCCCTCCTTTTAATGCATGTTCTCACAGAAAATGAGTCTCTCGCCATGGGAACATGGCTTTTTTGAAAAAGCATATTCTGCTCGAGAAATCGTGTTTTAAACAATAAAAACGACTCCCGGCCTTATTTAGTTCACATTTGTACTTTTGGTAAGCTAGCCCGTACTCAGAACGCACTAAACCTTTTTATCGCGTTAAACGCCTTTTCTCGACGAGAAAAGCACAATTTCATCAAAAACAAACAAAACAAGAAAAATGAATCTATTCAACAAGTCTGCAACACGTCCTTAAGAGTTACATGATTTCACCCAATGTCAATGTGTAATTTCTCCAGTTCTGATCATTTTTTAGGTTGTTGGTAGCTTGGTCCAATGCAGAAACACAGTGAAATCTTTTTATAGCTTTAAACATGTTTTCTCCTCGAGAGAAACATGATTTCACTAAAAACATTGTACTTTAAACATGCCTGTTGTACATGTGTGCAAACACTCAAAGCCTTAAAATAGGGTTTTCACCAATGTGTTTTTTGGTGAGAAACCTTCTATTTCAAGGTTCTGTGCGTTTTCAGACAAGTACAATATGAATTTATAATGTTTCTGATGAAATCCCTCCTTTTAATGCATGTTCTCACAGAAAATGAGTCTCTCGCCATGGGAACATGGCTTTTTTGAAAAAGCATATTCTGCTCGAGAAATCGTGTTTTAAACAATAAAAACGACTCCCGGCCTTATTTAGTTCACATTTGTACTTTTGGTAAGCTAGCCCGTACTCAGAACGCACTAAACCTTTTTATCGCGTTAAACGCCTTTTCTCGACGAGAAAAGCACAATCTCATCAAAAACGAACAAAACAAGAAAAACGAATCTATTCAACAAGTCTACAACACGTCCTTAAGAGTTACATGATTTCACCCAATGCCAATGTGTAATTTCTCCGGTGCTGATCATTTTTTAGGTTGTTGGTAGCTTGGTCCAATGTCAAAACACAGTGAAATCTTTTTATGGCTTTAAACGCGTTTTCTCCTCGAGAGAAACATGATTTCACTAAAAACGTTATAGTTTAAACATGCCTGTTGTACATGTGTGCAAACACCTCAGCGCCTTAAGATAGGGGTTTCACCAATGTGTTTTTTGGTGAGAAACCTTCTATTTCAAGGTTCTGTGCGTTTTCAGACAAGTACAATATGTATTTACAGTGTTTCTAATGAAATCCCTCCTTTTAATGCATTTTCTCACAGAAGACGAGTCTCTCGCCATGGGAGCATGGCTTTTTTGAAAAAGCATATTCTGGTCGAGAAATCGTGTTTTAAGCAATAAAAACGACGCCCGGTCTTATTTAGTTCACATTTGTACTTTTGGTAAGCTAGCCCGTATTCATAACGCACTAAACCTTTTTATCGCGTTAAACGCCTTTTCTCGACGAGAAAAGCACAATTTCATCAAAAACAAACAAAACAAGAAAAATGAATCTATTCAACAAGTCTGCAACACGTCCTTAAGAGTTACATGATTTCACCCAATGTCAATGTGTAATTTCTCCAGTTCTGATCATTTTTTAGGTTGTTGGTAGCTTGGTCAATGCCAAAACACAGTGAGATCTTTTTATGGCTTTAAACGCGTTTTCTCCTCGAGAGAAACATGATTTCACTAAAAACATTATACTTTAAACATGCCTGTTGTACATGTGTGCAAACACTCAAAGCCTTAAAATAGGGTTTTCACCAATGTGTTTTTTGGTGAGAAACCTTCTATTTCAAGGTTCTGTGCGTTTTCAGACAAGTACAATATGTATTTACAGTGTTTCTGATGAAATCCCTCCTTTTAATGCATGTTCTCACAGAAAATGAGTCTCTCGCCATGGGAACATGGCTTTTTTGAAAAAGCATATTCTGCTCGAGAAATCGTGTTTTAAACAATAAAAACGACTCCCGGCCTTATTTAGTTCACATTTGTACTTTTGGTAAGCTAGCCCGTACTCAGAACGCACTAAACCTTTTTATCGCGTTAAACGCCTTTTCTCGACGAGAAAAGCACAATTTCATCAAAAACAAACAAAACAAGAAAAATGAATCTATTCAACAAGTCTGCAACACGTCCTTAAGAGTTACATGATTTCACCCAATGTCAATGTGTAATTTCTCCAGTTCTGATCATTTTTTAGGTTGTTGGTAGCTTGGTCCAATGCAGAAACACAGTGAAATCTTTTTATAGCTTTAAACATGTTTTCTCCTCGAGAGAAACATGATTTCACTAAAAACATTGTACTTTAAACATGCCTGTTGTACATGTGTGCAAACACTCAAAGACTTAAAATAGGGTTTTCACCAATGTGTTTTTTGGTGAGAAACCTTCTATTTCAAGGTTCTGTGCGTTTTCAGACAAGTACAATATGAATTTATAATGTTTCTGATGAAATCCCTCCTTTTAATGCATGTTCTCACAGAAAATGAGTCTCGCCATGGGAACATGGCTTTTTTGAAAAAGCATATTCTGGTCGAGAAATCGTGTTTTAAACAATAAAAACGACTCCCGGCCTTATTTAGTTCACATTTGTACTTTTGGTAAGCTAGCCCGTACTCAGAACGCACTAAACCTTTTTATCGCGTTAAACGCCTTTTCTCGACGAGAAAAGCACAATCTCATCAAAAACGAACAAAACAAGAAAAACGAATCTATTCAACAAGTCTACAACACGTCCTTAAGAGTTACATGATTTCACCCAATGCCAATGTGTAATTTCTCCGGTGCTGATCATTTTTTAGGTTGTTGGTAGCTTGGTCCAATGTCAAAACACAGTGAAATCTTTTTATGGCTTTAAACGCGTTTTCTCCTCGAGAGAAACATGATTTCACTAAAAACGTTATAGTTTAAACATGCCTGTTGTACATGTGCGCAAACACTCAGAGCCTTAAGATAGGGGTTTCACCAATGTGTTTTTTGGTGAGAAACCTATTTCAAGGTTCTGTGCGTTTTCTGACAAGTACAATATGTATTTACAGTGTTTCTGATGAAATCCCTCCTTTTAATGCATTTTCTCACAGAAAACGAGTCTCTCGCCATGGGAACATGGCTTTTTGAAAAAGCATATTCTGGGCGAGAAATTGTGTTTTAAACAATAAAAACGTCTCCCGGCCTTATTTAGTTCACATTTGTACTTTTGGTAAGCTAGCCCGTATTCATAACGCACTAAACCTTTTTATCGCGTTAAACGCCTTTTCTCGACGAGAAAAGCACAATTTCATCAAAAACGAACAAAACAAGAAAAACGAATCTATTCAACAAGTCTACAACACGGCCTTAAGAGTTACATGATTTCACCCAATGCCAATGTGTAATTTCTCAAGTGCTGATCATTTTTTAGGTTGTTGGTAGCTTGGTCCAATGTCAAAACACAGTGAAATCTTTTTATGGCTTTAAACGCGTTTTCTCCTCGAGAGAAACATGATTTCACTAAAAACGTTATAGTTTAAACATGCCTGTTGTACATGTGTGCAAACACTCAAAGCCTTAAAATAGGGTTTTCACCAATGTGTTTTTAAGTGAGAAACCTTCTATTTCAAGGTTCTGTGCGTTTTCAGACAAGTACAATATGTATTTATAGTGTTTCTGATGAAATCCCTCCTTTTAATGCATTTTCTCACAGAAAACTTGTCTCTCGCCATGGGAACATGGCTTTTTGGAAAAGCATTTTCTGGTCGAGAAATCGTGTTTTAAACAATAAAAACGACTCCCGGCCTTATTTAGTTCACATTTGTACTTTTGGTAAGCTAGCCCGTACTCAGAACGCACTAAACCTTTTTATCGCGTTAAACGCCTTTTCTCGACGAGAAAAGCACAATTTCATCAAAAACAAACAAAACAAGAAAAATGAATCTATTCAACAAGTCTGCAACACGTCCTTAAGAGTTACATGATTTCACCCAATGTCAATGTGTAATTTCTCCAGTTCTGATCATTTTTTAGGTTGTTGGTAGCTTGGTCAATGCCAAAACACAGTGAGATCTTTTTATGGCTTTAAACGCGTTTTCTCCTCGAGAGAAACATGATTTCACTAAAAACGTTATAGTTTAAACATGCCTGTTGTACATGTGTGCAAACACTCAAAGCCTTAAAATAGGGTTTTCACCAATGTGTTTTTTGGTGAGAAACCTTCTATTTCAAGGTTCTGTGCGTTTTCAGACAAGTACAATATGTATTTATAGTGTTTCTGATGAAATCCCTCCTTTTAATGCATTTTCTCACAGAAAACTTGTCTCTCGCCATGGGAACATGGCTTTTTGGAAAAGCATTTTCTGGTCGAGAAATCGTGTTTTAAACAATAAAAACGACTCCCGGCCTTATTTAGTTCACATTTGTACTTTTGGTAAGCTAGCCCGTACTCAGAACGCACTAAACCTTTTTATCGCGTTAAACGCCTTTTCTCGACGAGAAAAGCACAATTTCATCAAAAACAAACAAAACAAGAAAAATGAATCTATTCAACAAGTCTGCAACACGTCCTTAAGAGTTACATGATTTCACCCAATGTCAATGTGTAATTTCTCCAGTTCTGATCATTTTTTAGGTTGTTGGTAGCTTGGTCAATGCCAAAACACAGTGAGATCTTTTTATGGCTTTAAACGCGTTTTCTCCTCGAGAGAAACATGATTTCACTAAAAACATTATACTTTAAACATGCCTGTTGTACATGTGTGCAAACACTCAAAGCCTTAAAATAGGGTTTTCACCAATGTGTTTTTGGTGAGAAACCTTCTATTTCAAGGTTCTGTGCGTTTTCAGACAAGTACAATATGTATTTACAGTGTTTCTGATGAAATCCCTCCTTTTAATGCATTTTCTCACAGAAGACGAGTCTCTCGCCATGGGAGCATGGCTTTTTTGAAAAAGCATATTCTGGTCGAGAAATCGTGTTTTAAGCAATAAAAACGACTCCCGGTCTTATTTAGTTCACATTTGTACTTTTGGTAAGCTAGCCCGTATTCATAACGCACTAAACCTTTTTATCGCGTTAAACGCCTTTTCTCGACGAGAAAAGCACAATTTCATCAAAAACAAACAAAACAAGAAAAATGAATCTATTCAACAAGTCTGCAACACGTCCTTAAGAGTTACATGATTTCACCCAATGTCAATGTGTAATTTCTCCAGTTCTGATCATTTTTTAGGTTGTTGGTAGCTTGGTCAATGCCAAAACACAGTGAGATCTTTTTATGGCTTTAAACGCGTTTTCTCCTCGAGAGAAACATGATTTCACTAAAAACATTATACTTTAAACATGCCTGTTGTACATGTGTGCAAACACTCAAAGCCTTAAAATAGGGTTTTCACCAATGTGTTTTTTGGTGAGAAACCTTCTATTTCAAGGTTCTGTGCGTTTTCAGACAAGTACAATATGTATTTACAGTGTTTCTGATGAAATCCCTCCTTTTAATGCATTTTCTCACAGAAGACGAGTCTCTCGCCATGGGAGCATGGCTTTTTTGAAAAAGCATATTCTGGTCGAGAAATCGTGTTTTAAGCAATAAAAACGACGCCCGGTCTTATTTAGTTCACATTTGTACTTTTGGTAAGCTAGCCCGTATTCATAACGCACTAAACCTTTTTATCGCGTTAAACGCCTTTTCTCGACGAGAAAAGCACAATTTCATCAAAAACAAACAAAACAAGAAAAATGAATCTATTCAACAAGTCTGCAACACGTCCTTAAGAGTTACATGATTTCACCCAATGTCAATGTGTAATTTCTCCAGTTCTGATCATTTTTTAGGTTGTTGGTAGCTTGGTCAATGCCAAAACACAGTGAAATCTTTTTATAGCTTTAAACATGTTTTCTCCTCGAGAGAAACATGATTTCACTAAAAACATTGCACTTTAAACATGCCTGTTGTACATGTGTGCAAACACTCAAAGCCTTAAAATAGGGTTTTCACCAATGTGTTTTTTGGTGAGAAACCTTCTATTTCAAGGTTCTGTGCGTTTTCAGACAAGTACAATATGAATTTATAATGTTTCTGATGAAATCCCTCCTTTTAATGCATGTTCTCACAGAAAATGAGTCTCTCGACATGGGAACATGGCTTTTTTGAAAAAGCATATTCTGCTCGAGAAATCGTGTTTTAAACAATAAAAACGACTCCCGGCCTTATTTAGTTCACATTTGTACTTTTGGTAAGCTAGCCCGTACTCAGAACGCACTAAACCTTTTTATCGCGCTAAACGCCTTTTCTCGACGAGAAAAGCACAATTTCATCAAAAACAAACAAAACAAGAAAAATGAATCTATTCAACAAGTCTGCAACAAGTCCTTAAGAGTTACATGATTTCACCCAATGTCAATGTGTAATTTCTCCAGTTCTGATCATTTTTTAGGTTGTTGGTAGCTTGGTCCAATGCCAAAACACAGTGAAATCTTTTTATAGCTTTAAACATGTTTTCTCCTCGAGAGAAACATGATTTCACTAAAAACATTGTACTTTAAACATGCCTGTTGTACATGTGTGCAAACACTCAAAGCCTTAAAAGAGGGTTTTCACCAATGTGTTTTTTGGTGAGAAACCTTCTATTTCAAGGTTCTGTGCGTTTTCAGACAAGTACAATATGTATTTACAGTGTTTCTGATGAAATCCCTCCTTTTAATGCATTTTCTCACAGAAGACGAGTCTCTCGCCATGGGAGCATGGCTTTTTTGAAAAAGAATATTCTGGGCGAGAAATCGTGTTTTAAGCAATAAAAACGACGCCCGGTCTTATTTAGTTCACATTTGTACTTTTGGTAAGCTAGCCCGTATTCATAACGCACTAAACCTTTTTATCGCGTTAAACGCCTTTTCTCGACGAGAAAAGCACAATTTCATCAAAAACAAACAAAACAAGAAAAATGAATCTATTCAACAAGTCTGCAACACGTCCTTAAGAGTTACATGATTTCACCCAATGTCAATGTGTAATTTCTCCAGTTCTGATCATTTTTTAGGTTGTTGGTAGCTTGGTCAATGCCAAAACACAGTGAAATCTTTTTATAGCTTTAAACATGTTTTCTCCTCGAGAGAAACATGATTTCACTAAAAACATTGTACTTTAAACATGCCTGTTGTACATTAGTGCAAACACTCAGAGCCTTAAAATAGGGTTTTCACCAATGTGTTTTTTGGTGAGAAACCTTCTATTTCAAGGTTCTGTGCGTTTTCAGACAAGTACAATATGAATTTATAATGTTTCTGATGAAATCCCTCCTTTTAATGCATGTTCTCACAGAAAATGAGTCTCTCGCCATGGGAACATGGCTTTTTTGAAAAAGCATATTCTGCTCGAGAAATCGTGTTTTAAACAATAAAAACGACTCCCGGCCTTATTTAGTTCACATTTGTACTTTTGGTAAGCTAGCCCGTACTCAGAACGCACTAAACCTTTTTATCGCGCTAAACGCCTTTTCTCGACGAGAAAAGCACAATTTCATCAAAAACTAACAAAACAAGAAAAATGAATCTATTCAACAAGTCTACAACACGGCCTTAAGAGTTACATGATTTCACCCAATGCCAATGTGTAATTTCTGCAGTTCTGATCATTTTTTAGGTTGTTGGTAGCTTGGTCCAATGTCAAAACACAGTGAAATCTTTTTATGGCTTTAAACGCGTTTTCTCCTCGAGAGAAACATGATTTAACTAAAAACGTTATAGTTTAAACATGCCTGTTGTACATGTGCGCAAAAACTCAGAGCCTTAAGATAGGGGTTTCACCAATGTGTTTTTTGGTGAGAAACCTTCTATTTCAAGGTTCTGTGCGTTTTCAGACAAGTACAATATGTATGTATAGTGTTTCTGATGAAATCCCTCCTTTTAATGCATTTTCTCACAGAAAACGAGTCTCTCGCCATGGGAACATGGCTTTTTTGAAAAAGCATATTCTCGTCGAGAAATCGTGTTTTAAACAATAAAAACGACTCCCGGCCTTATTTAGTTCACATTTGTACTTTTGGTAAGCTAGCCCGTATTCATAACGCACTAAACCTTTTTATCGCGTTAAACGCCTTTTCTCGATGAGAAAAGCACAATTTCATCAAAAACAAACAAAACAAGAAAAATGAATCTATTCAACAAGTCTGCAACACGTCCTTAAGAGTTACATGATTTCACCCAATGTCAATGTGTAATTTCTCCAGTTCTGATCATTTTTTAGGTTGTTGGTTGCTTGGTCAATGCCAAAACACAGTGAGATCTTTTTATGGCTTTAAACTCGTTTTCTCCACGAGAGAAACATGATTTCACTAAAAACGTTATAGTTTAAACATGCCTGTTGTACATGTGTGCAAACACCTCAGAGCCTTAAGATAGGGGTTTCACCAATGTGTTTTTTGGTGGTAAACCTTCTATTTCAAGGTTCTCTGCGTTTTCAGACAAGTACAATATGTATTTACAGTGTTTCTAATGAAATCCCTCCTTTTAATGCATTTTCTCACAGAAAACGAGTCTCTCGCCATGGGAACATGGCTTTTTTTGAAAAAGCATATTCTGGTCGAGAAATCGTGTTTTAAGCAATAAAAACGACGCCCGGTCTTATTTAGTTCACATTTGTACTTTTGGTAAGCTAGCCCGTATTCATAACGCACTAAACCTTTTTATCGCGTTAAACGCCTTTTCTCGACGAGAAAAGCACAATTTCATCAAAAACAAACAAAACAAGAAAAATGAATCTATTCAACAAGTCTGCAACACGTCCTTAAGAGTTACATGATTTCACCCAATGTCAATGTGTAATTTCTCCAGTTCTGATCATTTTTTAGGTTGTTGGTAGCTTGGTCCAATGTCAAAACACAGTGAAATCTTTTTATGGCTTTAAACGCGTTTTCTCCTCGAGAGAAACATGATTTCACTAAAAACGTTATAGTTTAAACATGCCTGTTGTACATGTGCGCAAAAACTCAGAGCCTTAAGATAGGGGTTTCACCAATGTGTTTTTTGGTGAGAAACCTTCTATTTCAAGGTTCTGTGCGTTTTCAGACAAGTACAATATGTATTTATAGTGTTTCTGATGAAATCCCTCCTTTTAATGCATTTTCTCACAGAAAACGAGTCTCTCGCCATGGGAACATGGCTTTTTTGAAAAAGCATATTCTCGTCGAGAAATCGTGTTTTAAACAATAAAAACGACTCCCGACCTTATTTAGTTCACATTTGTACTTTTGGTAAGCTAGCCCGTATTCATAACGCACTAAACCTTTTTATCGCGCTAAACGCCTTTTCTCGATAAGAAAAGCACAATTTCATCAAAAACGAACAAAACAAGAAAAATGAATCTATTCAACAAGTCTGCAACACGTCCTTAAGAGTTACATGATTTCACCCAATGAAAATGTGTAATTTCTCCAGTTCTGATCATTTTTTAGGTTGTTGGTTGCTTGGTCAATGCCAAAACACAGTGAGATCTTTTTATGGCTTTAAACGCGTTTTCTCCTCGAGAGAAACATGATTTCACTAAAAACGTTATAGTTTAAACATGCCTGTTGTACATGTGTGCAAACACTCAGAGCCTTAAGATAGGGGTTTCACCAATGTGTTTTTTGGTGAGAAACCTTCTATTTCAAGGTTCTGTGCGTTTTCAGACAAGTACAATATGTATTTACAGTGTTTCTAATGAAATCCCTCCTTTTAATGCATTTTCTCACAGAAAACGAGTCTCTCGCCATGGCAACATGGCTTTTTTGAAAAGCATATTCTGGTCGAGAAATCGTGTTTTAAGCAATAAAAACGACGCCCGGTCTTATTTAGTTCACATTTGTACTTTTAGTAAGCTAGCCCGTATTCATAACGCACTAAACCTTTTTATCGCGTTAAACGCCTTTTCTCGACGAGAAAAGCACAATTTCATCAAAAACAAACAAAACAAGAAAAATGAATCTATTCAACAAGTCTGCAACAAGTCCTTAAGAGTTACATGATTTCACCCAATGCCAATGTGTAATTTCTCCAGTTCTGATCATTTTTTAGGTTGTTGGTAGCTTGGTCAATGCCAAAACACAGTGAGATTTTTTTATGGCTTTAAACGCGTTTTCTCCTCGAGAGAAACATGATTTCACTAAAAACATTATACTTTAAACATGCCTGTTGTATATGTGTGCAAACACTCAAAGCCTTAAAATAGGGTTTTCACCAATGTGTTTTTTGGTGAGAAACCTTCTATTTCAAGGTTCTGTGCGTTTTCAGACAAGTACAATATGTATTTATAGAGTTTCTGATGAAATCCCTCCTTTTAATGCATTTTCTCACAGAAAACGAGTCTCTCGCCATGGGAACATGGCTTTTTGGAAAAGCATTTTCTGGTCGAGAAATCGTGTTTTAAACAATAAAAACGACTCCCGGCCTTATTTAGTTCACATTTGTACTTTTGGTAAGCTAGCCCGTACTCAGAACGCACTAAACCTTTTTATCGCGTTAAACGCCTTTTCTCGACGAGAAAAGCACAATTTCATCAAAAACGAACAAAGCAAGAAAAACGAATCTATTCAACAAGTCTACAACACGTCCTTAAGAGTTACATGATTTCACCCAATTTCAATGTGTAATTTCTCCAGTTCTGATCATTGTTTAGGTTGTTGGTAGCTTGGTCCAATGCCAAAACACAGTGAATTCTTTTTATAGCTTTAAACATGTATTCTCCTCGAGAGAAACATGATTTCACTAAAAACATTGTGCTTTAAACATGCCTGTTGTACATGTGTGCAAACACTCAGAGCCTTAAGATAGGGGTTTCACCAATGTGTTTTTTGGTGAGAAACCTTCTATTTCAAGGTTCTGTGCGTTTTCAGACAAGTACAATATGAATTTATAGTGTTTCTGATGAAATCCCTCCTTTTAATGCATTTTCTCACAGAAAATGAGTCTCTCGCCATGGGAACATGGCTTTTTTGAAAAAGCATATTCTGCTCGAGAAATCGTGTTTTAAACAATAAAAACGACTCCCGGCCTTATTTAGTTCACATTTGTACTTTTGGTAAGCTAGCCCGTACTCAGAACGCACTAAACCTTTTTATCGCGTTAAACGCCTTTTCTCGACGAGAAAAGCACAATTTCATCAAAAACGAACAAAACAAGAAAAACGAATCTATTCAACAAGTCTACAACACGTCCTTAAGAGTTACATGATTTCACCCAATGCCAATGTGTAATTTCTCCGGTGCTGATCATTTTTTAGGTTGTTGGTAGCTTGGTCCAATGTCAAAACACAGTGAAATCTTTTTATGGCTTTAAACGCGTTTTCTCCTCGAGAGAAACATGATTTCACTAAAAACGTTATAGTTTAAACATGCCTGTTGCACATGTGCGCAAACACTCAGAGCCTTAAGATAGGGGTTTCACCAATGTGTTTTTTGGTGAGAAACCTTCTATTTCAAGGTTCTGTGCGTTTTCTGACAAGTACAATATGTATTTATAGTGTTTCTGATGAAATCCGTCCTTTTAATGCATTTTCTCACAGAAAACGAGTCTCTCGCCATGGGAACATGGCTTTTTTGAAAAAGCATATTCTGGGCGAGAAATTGTGTTTTAAACAATAAAAACGACTCCCGGCCTTATTTAGTTCACATTTGTACTTTTGGTAAGCTTGCCCGTATTCATAACGCACTAAACCTTTTTATCGCGTTAAACGCCTTTTCTCGACGAGAAAAGCACAATTTCATCAAAAACAAACAAAACAAGAAAAATGAATCTATTCAACAAGTCTGCAACAAGTCCTTAAGAGTTACATGATTTCACCCAATGCCAATGTGTAATTTCTCCAGTTCTGATCATTTTTTAGGTTGTTGGTAGCTTGGTCAATGCCAAAACACAGTGAGATTTTTTTATGGCTTTAAACGCGTTTTCTCCTCGAGAGAAACATGATTTCACTAAAAACATTATACTTTAAACATGCCTGTTGTATATGTGTGCAAACACTCAAAGCCTTAAAATAGGGTTTTCACCAATGTGTTTTTTGGTGAGAAACCTTCTATTTCAAGGTTCTGTGCGTTTTCAGACAAGTACAATATGTATTTATAGAGTTTCTGATGAAATCCCTCCTTTTAATGCATTTTCTCACAGAAAACGAGTCTCTCGCCATGGGAACATGGCTTTTTGGAAAAGCATTTTCTGGTCGAGAAATCGTGTTTTAAACAATAAAAACGACTCCCGGCCTTATTTAGTTCACATTTGTACTTTTGGTAAGCTAGCCCGTACTCAGAACGCACTAAACCTTTTTATCGCGTTAAACGCCTTTTCTCGACGAGAAAAGCACAATTTCATCAAAAACGAACAAAGCAAGAAAAACGAATCTATTCAACAAGTCTACAACACGTCCTTAAGAGTTACATGATTTCACCCAATTTCAATGTGTAATTTCTCCAGTTCTGATCATTGTTTAGGTTGTTGGTAGCTTGGTCCAATGCCAAAACACAGTGAATTCTTTTTATAGCTTTAAACATGTATTCTCCTCGAGAGAAACATGATTTCACTAAAAACATTGTGCTTTAAACATGCCTGTTGTACATGTGTGCAAACACTCAAAGCCTTAAAATAGGGTTTTCACCAATGTGTTTTTTGGTGAGAAACCTTCTATTTCAAGGTTCTGTGCGTTTTCAGACAAGTACAATATGAATTTATAGTTTTTCTGATGAAATCCCTCCTTTTAATGCATTTTCTCACAGAAAATGAGTCTCTCGCCATGGGAACATGGCTTTTTTGAAAAAGCATATTCTGCTCGAGAAATCGTGTTTTAAACAATAAAAACGACTCCCGGCCTTATTTAGTTCACATTTGTACTTTTGGTAAGCTAGCCCGTACTCAGAACGCACTAAACCTTTTTATCGCGTTAAACGCCTTTTCTCGACGAGAAAAGCACAATTTCATCAAAAACGAACAAAACAAGAAAAACGAATCTATTCAACAAGTCTACAACACGTCCTTAAGAGTTACATGATTTCACCCAATGCCAATGTGTAATTTCTCCGGTGCTGATCATTTTTTAGGTTGTTGGTAGCTTGGTCCAATGTCAAAACACAGTGAAATCTTTTTATGGCTTTAAACGCGTTTTCTCCTCGAGAGAAACATGATTTCACTAAAAACGTTATAGTTTAAACATGCCTGTTGCACATGTGCGCAAACACTCAGAGCCTTAAGATAGGGGTTTCACCAATGTGTTTTTTGGTGAGAAACCTTCTATTTCAAGGTTCTGTGCGTTTTCTGACAAGTACAATATGTATTTATAGTGTTTCTGATGAAATCCCTCCTTTTAATGCATTTTCTCACAGAAAACGAGTCTCTCGCCATGGGAACATGGCTTTTTTGAAAAAGCATATTCTGGGCGAGAAATTGTGTTTTAAACAATAAAAACGACTCCCGGCCTTATTTAGTTCACATTTGTACTTTTGGTAAGCTTGCCCGTATTCATAACGCACTAAACCTTTTTATCGCGTTAAACGCCTTTTCTCGACGAGAAAAGCACAATTTCATTAAAAACGAACAAAACAAGAAAAACGAATCTATTCAACAAGTCTACAACACGGCCTTAACAGTTACATGATTTCACCCAATGCCAATGTGTAATTTCTCCAGTGCTGATCAATTTTTAGGTTGTTGGTAGCTTGGTCCAATGTCAAAACACAGTGAAATCTTTTTATGGCTTTAAACGCGTTTTCTCCTCGAGAGAAACATGATTTCCCTAAAAACGTTATAGTTTAAACATGCCTGTTGTACATGTGCGCAAAAACTCAGAGCCTTAAGATAGGGGTGTCACCAATGTGTTTTTTGGTGAGAAACCTTCTATTTCAAGGTTCTGTGCGTTTTCAGACAAGTACAATATGTATTTATAGTGTTTCTGATGAAATCCGTCCTTTTAATGCATTTTCTCACAGAAAACGAGTCTCTCGCCATGGGAACATGGCTTTTTTGAAAAAGCATATTCTGGGCGAGAAATTGTGTTTTAAACAATAAAAACGACTCCCGGCCTTATTTAGTTCACATTTGTACTTTTGGTAAGCTTGCCCGTATTCATAACGCACTAAACCTTTTTATCGCGTTAAACGCCTTTTCTCGACGAGAAAAGCACAATTTCATCAAAAACAAACAAAACAAGAAAAATGAATCTATTCAACAAGTCTGCAACAAGTCCTTAAGAGTTACATGATTTCACCCAATGCCAATGTGTAATTTCTCCAGTTCTGATCATTTTTTAGGTTGTTGGTAGCTTGGTCAATGCCAAAACACAGTGAGATTTTTTTATGGCTTTAAACGCGTTTTCTCCTCGAGAGAAACATGATTTCACTAAAAACATTATACTTTAAACATGCCTGTTGTATATGTGTGCAAACACTCAAAGCCTTAAAATAGGGTTTTCACCAATGTGTTTTTTGGTGAGAAACCTTCTATTTCAAGGTTCTGTGCGTTTTCAGACAAGTACAATATGTATTTATAGAGTTTCTGATGAAATCCCTCCTTTTAATGCATTTTCTCACAGAAAACGAGTCTCTCGCCATGGGAACATGGCTTTTTGGAAAAGCATTTTCTGGTCGAGAAATCGTGTTTTAAACAATAAAAACGACTCCCGGCCTTATTTAGTTCACATTTGTACTTTTGGTAAGCTAGCCCGTACTCAGAACGCACTAAACCTTTTTATCGCGTTAAACGCCTTTTCTCGACGAGAAAAGCACAATTTCATCAAAAACGAACAAAGCAAGAAAAACGAATCTATTCAACAAGTCTACAACACGTCCTTAAGAGTTACATGATTTCACCCAATTTCAATGTGTAATTTCTCCAGTTCTGATCATTGTTTAGGTTGTTGGTAGCTTGGTCCAATGCCAAAACACAGTGAATTCTTTTTATAGCTTTAAACATGTATTCTCCTCGAGAGAAACATGATTTCACTAAAAACATTGTGCTTTAAACATGCCTGTTGTACATGTGTGCAAACACTCAAAGCCTTAAAATAGGGTTTTCACCAATGTGTTTTTTGGTGAGAAACCTTCTATTTCAAGGTTCTGTGCGTTTTCAGACAAGTACAATATGAATTTATAGTTTTTCTGATGAAATCCCTCCTTTTAATGCATTTTCTCACAGAAAATGAGTCTCTCGCCATGGGAACATGGCTTTTTTGAAAAAGCATATTCTGCTCGAGAAATCGTGTTTTAAACAATAAAAACGACTCCCCGCCTTATTTAGTTCACATTTGTACTTTTGGTAAGCTAGCCCGTACTCAGAACGCACTAAACCTTTTTATCGCGTTAAACGCCTTTTCTCGACGAGAAAAGCACAATTTCATCAAAAACGAACAAAACAAGAAAAACGAATCTATTCAACAAGTCTACAACACGTCCTTAAGAGTTACATGATTTCACCCAATGCCAATGTGTAATTTCTCCGGTGCTGATCATTTTTTAGGTTGTTGGTAGCTTGGTCCAATGTCAAAACACAGTGAAATCTTTTTATGGCTTTAAACGCGTTTTCTCCTCGAGAGAAACATGATTTCACTAAAAACGTTATAGTTTAAACATGCCTGTTGCACATGTGCGCAAACACTCAGAGCCTTAAGATAGGGGTTTCACCAATGTGTTTTTTGGTGAGAAACCTTCTATTTCAAGGTTCTGTGCGTTTTCTGACAAGTACAATATGTATTTATAGTGTTTCTGATGAAATCCCTCCTTTTAATGCATTTTCTCACAGAAAACGAGTCTCTCGCCATGGGAACATGGCTTTTTTGAAAAAGCATATTCTGGGCGAGAAATTGTGTTTTAAACAATAAAAACGACTCCCGGCCTTATTTAGTTCACATTTGTACTTTTGGTAAGCTTGCCCGTATTCATAACGCACTAAACCTTTTTATCGCGTTAAACGCCTTTTCTCGACGAGAAAAGCACAATTTCATTAAAAACGAACAAAACAAGAAAAACGAATCTATTCAACAAGTCTACAACACGGCCTTAACAGTTACATGATTTCACCCAATGCCAATGTGTAATTTCTCCAGTGCTGATCAATTTTTAGGTTGTTGGTAGCTTGGTCCAATGTCAAAACACAGTGAAATCTTTTTATGGCTTTAAACGCGTTTTCTCCTCGAGAGAAACATGATTTCCCTAAAAACGTTATAGTTTAAACATGCCTGTTGTACATGTGCGCAAAAACTCAGAGCCTTAAGATAGGGGTGTCACCAATGTGTTTTTTGGTGAGAAACCTTCTATTTCAAGGTTCTGTGCGTTTTCAGACAAGTACAATATGTATTTATAGAGTTTCTGATGAAATCCCTCCTTTTAATGCATTTTCTCACAGAAAACGAGTCTCTCGCCATGGGAACATGGCTTTTTGGAAAAGCATTTTCTGGTCGAGAAATCGTGTTTTAAACAATAAAAACGACTCCCGGCCTTATTTAGTTCACATTTGTACTTTTGGTAAGCTAGCCCGTACTCAGAACGCACTAAACCTTTTTATCGCGTTAAACGCCTTTTCTCGACGAGAAAAGCACAATTTCATCAAAAACGAACAAAGCAAGAAAAACGAATCTATTCAACAAGTCTACAACACGTCCTTAAGAGTTACATGATTTCACCCAATTTCAATGTGTAATTTCTCCAGTTCTGATCATTGTTTAGGTTGTTGGTAGCTTGGTCCAATGCCAAAACACAGTGAATTCTTTTTATAGCTTTAAACATGTATTCTCCTCGAGAGAAACATGATTTCACTAAAAACATTGTGCTTTAAACATGCCTGTTGTACATGTGTGCAAACACTCAAAGCCTTAAAATAGGGTTTTCACCAATGTGTTTTTTGGTGAGAAACCTTCTATTTCAAGGTTCTGTGCGTTTTCAGACAAGTACAATATGAATTTATAGTGTTTCTGATGAAATCCCTCCTTTTAATGCATTTTCTCACAGAAAATGAGTCTCTCGCCATGGGAACATGGCTTTTTTGAAAAAGCATATTCTGCTCGAGAAATCGTGTTTTAAACAATAAAAACGACTCCCGGCCTTATTTAGTTCACATTTGTACTTTTGGTAAGCTAGCCCGTACTCAGAACGCACTAAACCTTTTTATCGCGTTAAACGCCTTTTCTCGACGAGAAAAGCACAATTTCATCAAAAACAAACAAAACAAGAAAAACGAATCTATTCAACAAGTCTACAACACGTCCTTAAGAGTTACATGATTTCACCCAATGCCAATGTGTAATTTCTCCGGTGCTGATCATTTTTTAGGTTGTTGGTAGCTTGGTCCAATGTCAAAACACAGTGAAATCTTTTTATGGCTTTAAACGCGTTTTCTCCTCGAGAGAAACATGATTTCACTAAAAACGTTATAGTTTAAACATGCCTGTTGCACATGTGCGCAAACACTCAGAGCCTTAAGATAGGGGTTTCACCAATGTGTTTTTTGGTGAGAAACCTTCTATTTCAAGGTTCTGTGCGTTTTCTGACAAGTACAATATGTATTTATAGTGTTTCTGATGAAATCCGTCCTTTTAATGCATTTTCTCACAGAAAACGAGTCTCTCGCCATGGGAACATGGCTTTTTTGAAAAAGCATATTCTGGGCGAGAAATTGTGTTTTAAACAATAAAAACGACTCCCGGCCTTATTTAGTTCACATTTGTACTTTTGGTAAGCTTTCCCGTATTCATAACGCACTAAACCTTTTTATCGCGCTAAACGCCTTTTCTCGACGAGAAAAGCACAATTTCATCAAAAACAAACAAAACAAGAAAAATGAATCTATTCAACAAGTCTGCAACAAGTCCTTAAGAGTTACATGATTTCACCCAATGTCAATGTGTAATTTCTCCAGTTCTGATCATTTTTTAGGTTGTTGGTAGCTTGGTCAATGCCAAAACACAGTGAGATCTTTTTATGGCTTTAAACGCGTTTTCTCCTCGAGAGAAACATGATTTCACTAAAAACATTATACTTTAAACATGCCTGTTGTACATGTGTGCAAACACTCAAAGCCTTAAAATAGGGTTTTCACCAATGTGTTTTTTGGTGAGAAACCTTCTATTTCAAGGTTCTGTGCGTTTTCAGACAAGTACAATATGTATTTATAGTGTTTCTGATGAAATCCCTCCTTTTAATGCATTTTCTCACAGAAAACAAGTCTCTCGCCATGGGAACATGGCTTTTTTGAAAAAGCATATTCTGGGCGAGAAATCGTGTTTTAAACAATAAAAACGACTCCCGGCCTTATTTAGTTCACATTTGTACTTTTGGTAAGCTAGCCCGTATTCATAACGCACTAAACCTTTTTATCGCGCTAAACGCCTTTTCTCGACGAGAAAAGCACAATTTCATCAAAAACAAACAAAACAAGAAAAATGAATCTATTCAACAAGTCTGCAACACGTCCTTAAGAGTTACATGATTTCACCCAATTTCAATGTGTAATTTCTCCAGTTCTGATCATTGTTTAGGTTGTTGGTAGCTTGGTCCAATGCCAAAACACAGTGAAATATTTTTATAGCTTTAAACATGTTTTCTCCTCGAGAGAAACATGATTTCACTAAAAACGTTATAGTTTAAACATGCCTGTTGTACATGTGCACAAACACTCAGAGCCTTAAGATAGGGGTTTCACCAATGTGTTTTTTGGTGAGAAACCTTCTATTTCAAGGTTCTGTGCGTTTTCAGACAAGTACAATATGTATTTATAGTGTTTCTGATGAAAATCCTCCTTTTAATGCATTTTCTCACAGAAAACGAGTCTCTCGCCATGGGAACATGGCTTTTTTGAAAAAGCATATTCTCGTCGAGAAATCGTGTTTTAAACAATAAAAACGACTCCCGGCCTTATTTAGTTCACATTTGTACTTTTGGTAAGCTAGCCCGTATTCATAACGCACTAAACCTTTTTATCGCGTTAAACGCCTTTCCTCGACGAGAAAAGCACAATTTCATCAAAAACAAACAAAACAAGAAATATGAATCTATTCAACAAGTCTGCAACACGTCCTTAAGAGTTACATGATTTCACCCAATGTCAATGTGTAATTTCTCCAGTTCTGATCATTTTTTAGGTTGTTGGTTGCTTGGTCAATGCCAAAACACAGTGAGATCTTTTTATGGCTTTAAACGCGTTTTCTCCTCGAGAGAAACATGATTTCACTAAAAACGTTATAGTTTAAACATGCCTGTTGTACATGTGTGCAAACACCTCAGCGCCATAAGATAGGGGTTTCACCAATGTGTTTTTTGGTGAGAAACCTTCTATTTCAAGGTTCTGTGCGTTTTCAGACAAGTACAATATGTATTTACAGTGTTTCTAATGAAATCCCTCCTTTTAATGCATTTTCTCACAGAAGACGAGTCTCTCGCCATGGGAGCATGGCTTTTTTGAAAAAGCATATTCTGGTCGAGAAATCGTGTTTTAAGCAATAAAAACGACGCCCGGTCTTATTTAGTTTACATTTGTACTTTTGGTAAGCTAGCCCGTATTCATAACGCACTAAACCTTTTTATCGCGTTAAACGCCTTTTCTCGACGAGAAAAGCACAATTTCATCATAAACAAACAAAACAAGAAAAATGAATCTATTCAACAAGTCTGCAACACGTCCTTAAGAGTTACATGATTTCACCCAATGTCAATGTGTAATTTCTCCGGTGCTGATCATTTTTTAGGTTGTTGGTAGCTTGGTCCAATGTCAAAACACAGTGAAATCTTTTTATGGCTTTAAACGCGTTTTCTCCTCGAGAGAAACATGATTTCACTAAAAACGTTATAGTTTAAACATGCCTGTTGTACATGTGTGCAAACACCTCAGCGCCTTAAGATAGGGGTTTCACCAATGTGTTTTTTGGTGAGAAACCTTCTATTTCAAGGTTCTGTGCGTTTTCAGACAAGTACAATATGTATTTACAGTGTTTCTAATGAAATCCCTCCTTTTAATGCATTTTCTCACAGAAGACGAGTCTCTCGCCATGGGAGCATGGCTTTTTTGAAAAAGCATATTCTGGTCGAGAAATCGTGTTTTAAGCAATAAAAACGACGCCCGGTCTTATTTAGTTCACATTTGTACTTTTGGTAAGCTAGCCCGTATTCATAACGCACTAAACCTTTTTATCGCGTTAAACGCCTTTTCTCGACGAGAAAAGCACAATTTCATCAAAAACAAACAAAACAAGAAAAATGAATCTATTCAACAAGTCTGCAACACGTCCTTAAGAGTTACATGATTTCACCCAATGTCAATGTGTAATTTCTCCAGTTCTGATCATTTTTTAGGTTGTTGGTAGCTTGGTCAATGCCAAAACACAGTGAGATCTTTTTATGGCTTTAAACGCGTTTTCTCCTCGAGAGAAACATGATTTCACTAAAAACATTATACTTTAAACATGCCTGTTGTACATGTGTGCAAACACTCAAAGCCTTAAAATAGGGGTTTCACCAATGTGTTTTTTGGTGAGAAACCTTCTATTTCAAGGTTCTGTGCGTTTTCAGACAAGTACAATATGTATTTACAGTGTTTCTGATGAAATCCCTCCTTTTAATGCATGTTCTCACAGAAAATGAGTCTCTCGCCATGGGAACATGGCTTTTTTGAAAAAGCATATTCTGCTCGAGAAATCGTGTTTTAAACAATAAAAACGACTCCCGGCCTTATTTAGTTCACATTTGTACTTTTGGTAAGCTAGCCCGTACTCAGAACGCACTAAACCTTTTTATCGCGTTAAACGCCTTTTCTCGACGAGAAAAGCACAATTTCATCAAAAACAAACAAAACAAGAAAAATGAATCTATTCAACAAGTCTGCAACACGTCCTTAAGAGTTACATGATTTCACCCAATGTCAATGTGTAATTTCTCCAGTTCTGATCATTTTTTAGGTTGTTGGTAGCTTGGTCCAATGCAGAAACACAGTGAAATCTTTTTATAGCTTTAAACATGTTTTCTCCTCGAGAGAAACATGATTTCACTAAAAACATTGTACTTTAAACATGCCTGTTGTACATGTGTGCAAACACTCAAAGCCTTAAAATAGGGTTTTCACCAATGTGTTTTTTGGTGAGAAACCTTCTATTTCAAGGTTCTGTGCGTTTTCAGACAAGTACAATATGAATTTATAATGTTTCTGATGAAATCCCTCCTTTTAATGCATGTTCTCACAGAAAATGAGTCTCGCCATGGGAACATGGCTTTTTTGAAAAAGCATATTCTGGTCGAGAAATCGTGTTTTAAACAATAAAAACGACTCCCGGCCTTATTTAGTTCACATTTGTACTTTTGGTAAGCTAGCCCGTACTCAGAACGCACTAAACCTTTTTATCGCGTTAAACGCCTTTTCTCGACGAGAAAAGCACAATCTCATCAAAAACGAACAAAACAAGAAAAACGAATCTATTCAACAAGTCTACAACACGTCCTTAAGAGTTACATGATTTCACCCAATGCCAATGTGTAATTTCTCCGGTGCTGATCATTTTTTAGGTTGTTGGTAGCTTGGTCCAATGTCAAAACACAGTGAAATCTTTTTATGGCTTTAAACGCGTTTTCTCCTCGAGAGAAACATGATTTCACTAAAAACGTTATAGTTTAAACATGCCTGTTGTACATGTGCGCAAACACTCAGAGCCTTAAGATAGGGGTTTCACCAATGTGTTTTTTGGTGAGAAACCTATTTCAAGGTTCTGTGCGTTTTCTGACAAGTACAATATGTATTTACAGTGTTTCTGATGAAATCCCTCCTTTTAATGCATTTTCTCACAGAAAACGAGTCTCTCGCCATGGGAACATGGCTTTTTGAAAAAGCATATTCTGGGCGAGAAATTGTGTTTTAAACAATAAAAACGTCTCCCGGCCTTATTTAGTTCACATTTGTACTTTTGGTAAGCTAGCCCGTATTCATAACGCACTAAACCTTTTTATCGCGTTAAACGCCTTTTCTCTACGAGAAAAGCACAATTTCATCAAAAACGAACAAAACAAGAAAAACGAATCTATTCAACAAGTCTACAACACGTCCTTAAGAGTTACATGATTTCACCCAATGCCAATGTGTAATTTCTCCAGTGCTGATCATTTTTTAGGTTGTTGGTAGCTTGGTCCAATGTCAAAACACAGTGAAATCTTTTTATGGCTTTAAACGCGTTTTCTCCTCGAGAGAAACATGATTTCACTAAAAACGTTATAGTTTAAACATGCCTGTTGTACATGTGTGCAAACACTCAGAGCCTTAAAATAGGGTTTTCACCAATGTGTTTTTTGGTGAGAAACCTTCTATTTCAAGGTTCTGTGCGTTTTCAGACAAGTACAATATGTATTTATAGTGTTTCTGATGAAATCCCTCCTTTTAATGCATTTTCTCACAGAAAACTTGTCTCTCGCCATGGGAACATGGCTTTTTGGAAAAGCATTTTCTGGTCGAGAAATCGTGTTTTAAACAATAAAAACGACTCCCGGCCTTATTTAGTTCACATTTGTACTTTTGGTAAGCTAGCCCGTACTCAGAACGCACTAAACCTTTTTATCGCGTTAAACGCCTTTTCTCGACGAGAAAAGCACAATTTCATCAAAAACAAACAAAACAAGAAAAATGAATCTATTCAACAAGTCTGCAACACGTCCTTAAGAGTTACATGATTTCACCCAATGTCAATGTGTAATTTCTCCAGTTCTGATCATTTTTTAGGTTGTTGGTAGCTTGGTCAATGCCAAAACACAGTGAGATCTTTTTATGGCTTTAAACGCGTTTTCTCCTCGAGAGAAACATGATTTCACTAAAAACATTATACTTTAAACATGCCTGTTGTACATGTGTGCAAACACTCAAAGCCTTAAAATAGGGTTTTCACCAATGTGTTTTTGGTGAGAAACCTTCTATTTCAAGGTTCTGTGCGTTTTCAGACAAGTACAATATGTATTTACAGTGTTTCTGATGAAATCCCTCCTTTTAATGCATTTTCTCACAGAAGACGAGTCTCTCGCCATGGGAGCATGGCTTTTTTGAAAAAGCATATTCTGGTCGAGAAATCGTGTTTTAAGCAATAAAAACGACTCCCGGTCTTATTTAGTTCACATTTGTACTTTTGGTAAGCTAGCCCGTATTCATAACACACTAAACCTTTTTATCGCGTTAAACGCCTTTTCTCGACGAGAAAAGCACAATTTCATCAAAAACAAACAAAACAAGAAAAATGAATCTATTCAACAAGTCTGCAACACGTCCTTAAGAGTTACATGATTTCACCCAATGTCAATGTGTAATTTCTCCAGTTCTGATCATTTTTTAGGTTGTTGGTAGCTTGGTCAATGCCAAAACACAGTGAGATCTTTTTATGGCTTTAAACGCGTTTTCTCCTCGAGAGAAACATGATTTCACTAAAAACATTATACTTTAAACATGCCTGTTGTACATGTGTGCAAACACTCAAAGCCTTAAAATAGGGTTTTCACCAATGTGTTTTTTGGTGAGAAACCTTCTATTTCAAGGTTCTGTGCGTTTTCTGACAAGTACAATATGTATTTATAGTGTTTCTGATGAAATCCGTCCTTTTAATGCATTTTCTCACAGAAAACGAGTCTCTCGCCATGGGAACATGGCTTTTTTGAAAAAGCATATTCTGGGCGAGAAATTGTGTTTTAAACAATAAAAACGACTCCCGGCCTTATTTAGTTCACATTTGTACTTTTGGTAAGCTTTCCCGTATTCATAACGCACTAAACCTTTTTATCGCGTTAAACGCCTTTTCTCGACGAGAAAAGCACAATTTCATTAAAAACGAACAAAACAAGAAAAACGAATCTATTCAACAAGTCTACAACACGGCCTTAACAGTTACATGATTTCACCCAATGCCAATGTGTAATTTCTCCAGTGCTGATCAATTTTTAGGTTGTTGGTAGCTTGGTCCAATGTCAAAACACAGTGAAATCTTTTTATGGCTTTAAACGCGTTTTCTCCTCGAGAGAAACATGATTTCCCTAAAAACGTTATAGTTTAAACATGCCTGTTGTACATGTGCGCAAAAACTCAGAGCCTTAAGATAGGGGTTTCACCAATGTGTTTTTTGGTGAGATACCTTCTATTTCAAGGTTCTGTGCGTTTTCAGACAAGTACAATATGTATTTATAGTGTTTCTGATGAAATCCCTCCATTTAATGCATTTTCTCACAGAAAACGAGTCTCTCGCCATGGGAACATGGCTTTTTTGAAAAAGCATATTCTCGTCGAGAAATCGTGTTTTAAGCAATAAAAACGACGCCCGGTCTTATTTAGTTCACATTTGTACTTTTGGTAAGCTAGCCCGTATTCATAACGCACTAAACCTTTTTATCGCGCTAAACGCCTTTTCTCGACGAGAAAAGCACAATTTCATCAAAAACAAACAAAACAAGAAAAATGAATCTATTCAACAAGTCTGCAACAAGTCCTTAAGAGTTACATGATTTCACCCAATGTCAATGTGTAATTTCTCCAGTTCTGATCATTTTTTAGGTTGTTGGTAGCTTGGTCAATGCCAAAACACAGTGAGATCTTTTTATGGCTTTAAACGCGTTTTCTCCTCGAGAGAAACATGATTTCACTAAAAACATTATACTTTAAACATGCCTGTTGTACATGTGTGCAAACACTCAAAGCCTTAAAATAGGGTTTTCACCAATGTGTTTTTTGGTGAGAAACCTTCTATTTCAAGGTTCTGTGCGTTTTCAGACAAGTACAATATGTATTTATAGTGTTTCTGATGAAATCCCTCCTTTTAATGCATTTTCTCACAGAAAACAAGTCTCTCGCCATGGGAACATGGCTTTTTTGAAAAAGCATATTCTGGGCGAGAAATCGTGTTTTATACAATAAAAACGACTCCCGGCCTTATTTAGTTCACATTTGTACTTTTGGTAAGCTAGCCCGTATTCATAACGCACTAAACCTTTTTATCGCGCTAAACGCCTTTTCTCGACGAGAAAAGCACAATTTCATCAAAAACAAACAAAACAAGAAAAATGAATCTATTCAACAAGTCTGCAACACGTCCTTAAGAGTTACATGATTTCACCCAATTTCAATGTGTAATTTCTCCAGTTCTGATCATTGTTTAGGTTGTTGGTAGCTTGGTCCAATGCCAAAACACAGTGAAATCTTTTTATAGCTTTAAACATGTTTTCTCCTCGAGAGAAACATGATTTCACTAAAAACGTTATAGTTTAAACATGCCTGTTGTACATGTGCACAAACACTCAGAGCCTTAAGATAGGGGTTTCACCAATGTGTTTTTTGGTGAGAAACCTTCTATTTCAAGGTTCTGTGCGTTTTCAGACAAGTACAATATGTATTTATAGTGTTTCTGATGAAAATCCTCCTTTTAATGCATTTTCTCACAGAAAACGAGTCTCTCGCCATGGGAACATGGCTTTTTTGAAAAAGCATATTCTCGTCGAGAAATCGTGTTTTAAACAATAAAAACGACTCCCGGCCTTATTTAGTTCACATTTGTACTTTTGGTAAGCTAGCCCGTATTCATAACGCACTAAACCTTTTTATCGCGTTAAACGCCTTTTCTCGACGAGAAAAGCACAATTTCATCAAAAACAAACAAAACAAGAAATATGAATCTATTCAACAAGTCTGCAACACGTCCTTAAGAGTTACATGATTTCACCCAATGTCAATGTGTAATTTCTCCAGTTCTGATCATTTTTTAGGTTGTTGGTTGCTTGGTCAATGCCAAAACACAGTGAGATCTTTTTATGGCTTTAAACGCGTTTTCTCCTCGAGAGAAACATGATTTCACTAAAAACGTTATAGTTTAAACATGCCTGTTGTACATGTGTGCAAACACCTCAGCGCCATAAGATAGGGGTTTCACCAATGTGTTTTTTGGTGAGAAACCTTCTATTTCAAGGTTCTGTGCGTTTTCAGACAAGTACAATATGTATTTACAGTGTTTCTAATGAAATCCCTCCTTTTAATGCATTTTCTCACAGAAGACGAGTCTCTCGCCATGGGAGCATGGCTTTTTTGAAAAAGCATATTCTGGTCGAGAAATCGTGTTTTAAGCAATAAAAACGACGCCCGGTCTTATTTAGTTTACATTTGTACTTTTGGTAAGCTAGCCCGTATTCATAACGCACTAAACCTTTTTATCGCGTTAAACGCCTTTTCTCGACGAGAAAAGCACAATTTCATCATAAACAAACAAAACAAGAAAAATGAATCTATTCAACAAGTCTGCAACACGTCCTTAAGAGTTACATGATTTCACCCAATGTCAATGTGTAATTTCTCCGGTGCTGATCATTTTTTAGGTTGTTGGTAGCTTGGTCCAATGTCAAAACACAGTGAAATCTTTTTATGGCTTTAAACGCGTTTTCTCCTCGAGAGAAACATGATTTCACTAAAAACGTTATAGTTTAAACATGCCTGTTGTACATGTGTGCAAACACCTCAGCGCCTTAAGATAGGGGTTTCACCAATGTGTTTTTTGGTGAGAAACCTTCTATTTCAAGGTTTGTGTGCGTTTTCAGACAAGTACAATATGTATTTACAGTGTTTCTAATGAAATCCCTCCTTTTAATGCATTTTCTCACAGAAGACGAGTCTCTCGCCATGGGAGCATGGCTTTTTTGAAAAAGCATATTCTGGTCGAGAAATCGTGTTTTAAGCAATAAAAACGACGCCCGGTCTTATTTAGTTCACATTTGTACTTTTGGTAAGCTAGCCCGTATTCATAACGCACTAAACCTTTTTATCGCGTTAAACGCCTTTTCTCGACGAGAAAAGCACAATTTCATCAAAAACAAACAAAACAAGAAAAATGAATCTATTCAACAAGTCTGCAACACGTCCTTAAGAGTTACATGATTTCACCCAATGTCAATGTGTAATTTCTCCAGTTCTGATCATTTTTTAGGTTGTTGGTAGCTTGGTCAATGCCAAAACACAGTGAGATCTTTTTATGGCTTTAAACGCGTTTTCTCCTCGAGAGAAACATGATTTCACTAAAAACATTATACTTTAAACATGCCTGTTGTACATGTGTGCAAACACTCAAAGCCTTAAAATAGGGGTTTCACCAATGTGTTTTTTGGTGAGAAACCTTCTATTTCAAGGTTCTGTGCGTTTTCAGACAAGTACAATATGTATTTACAGTGTTTCTGATGAAATCCCTCCTTTTAATGCATGTTCTCACAGAAAATGAGTCTCTCGCCATGGGAACATGGCTTTTTTGAAAAAGCATATTCTGCTCGAGAAATCGTGTTTTAAACAATAAAAACGACTCCCGGCCTTATTTAGTTCACATTTGTACTTTTGGTAAGCTAGCCCGTACTCAGAACGCACTAAACCTTTTTATCGCGTTAAACGCCTTTTCTCGACGAGAAAAGCACAATTTCATCAAAAACAAACAAAACAAGAAAAATGAATCTATTCAACAAGTCTGCAACACGTCCTTAAGAGTTACATGATTTCACCCAATGTCAATGTGTAATTTCTCCAGTTCTGATCATTTTTTAGGTTGTTGGTAGCTTGGTCCAATGCAGAAACACAGTGAAATCTTTTTATAGCTTTAAACATGTTTTCTCCTCGAGAGAAACATGATTTCACTAAAAACATTGTACTTTAAACATGCCTGTTGTACATGTGTGCAAACACTCAAAGCCTTAAAATAGGGTTTTCACCAATGTGTTTTTTGGTGAGAAACCTTCTATTTCAAGGTTCTGTGCGTTTTCAGACAAGTACAATATGAATTTATAATGTTTCTGATGAAATCCCTCCTTTTAATGCATGTTCTCACAGAAAATGAGTCTCGCCATGGGAACATGGCTTTTTTGAAAAAGCATATTCTGGTCGAGAAATCGTGTTTTAAACAATAAAAACGACTCCCGGCCTTATTTAGTTCACATTTGTACTTTTGGTAAGCTAGCCCGTACTCAGAACGCACTAAACCTTTTTATCGCGTTAAACGCCTTTTCTCGACGAGAAAAGCACAATCTCATCAAAAACGAACAAAACAAGAAAAACGAATCTATTCAACAAGTCTACAACACGTCCTTAAGAGTTACATGATTTCACCCAATGCCAATGTGTAATTTCTCCGGTGCTGATCATTTTTTAGGTTGTTGGTAGCTTGGTCCAATGTCAAAACACAGTGAAATCTTTTTATGGCTTTAAACGCGTTTTCTCCTCGAGAGAAACATGATTTCACTAAAAACGTTATAGTTTAAACATGCCTGTTGTACATGTGCGCAAACACTCAGAGCCTTAAGATAGGGGTTTCACCAATGTGTTTTTTGGTGAGAAACCTATTTCAAGGTTCTGTGCGTTTTCTGACAAGTACAATATGTATTTACAGTGTTTCTGATGAAATCCCTCCTTTTAATGCATTTTCTCACAGAAAACGAGTCTCTCGCCATGGGAACATGGCTTTTTGAAAAAGCATATTCTGGGCGAGAAATTGTGTTTTAAACAATAAAAACGTCTCCCGGCCTTATTTAGTTCACATTTGTACTTTTGGTAAGCTAGCCCGTATTCATAACGCACTAAACCTTTTTATCGCGTTAAACGCCTTTTCTCGACGAGAAAAGCACAATTTCATCAAAAACGAACAAAACAAGAAAAACGAATCTATTCAACAAGTCTACAACACGTCCTTAAGAGTTACATGATTTCACCCAATGCCAATGTGTAATTTCTCCAGTGCTGATCATTTTTTAGGTTGTTGGTAGCTTGGTCCAATGTCAAAACACAGTGAAATCTTTTTATGGCTTTAAACGCGTTTTCTCCTCGAGAGAAACATGATTTCACTAAAAACGTTATAGTTTAAACATGCCTGTTGTACATGTGTGCAAACACTCAGAGCCTTAAAATAGGGTTTTCACCAATGTGTTTTTTGGTGAGAAACCTTCTATTTCAAGGTTCTGTGCGTTTTCAGACAAGTACAATATGTATTTATAGTGTTTCTGATGAAATCCCTCCTTTTAATGCATTTTCTCACAGAAAACTTGTCTCTCGCCATGGGAACATGGCTTTTTGGAAAAGCATTTTCTGGTCGAGAAATCGTGTTTTAAACAATAAAAACGACTCCCGGCCTTATTTAGTTCACATTTGTACTTTTGGTAAGCTAGCCCGTACTCAGAACGCACTAAACCTTTTTATCGCGTTAAACGCCTTTTCTCGACGAGAAAAGCACAATTTCATCAAAAACAAACAAAACAAGAAAAATGAATCTATTCAACAAGTCTGCAACACGTCCTTAAGAGTTACATGATTTCACCCAATGTCAATGTGTAATTTCTCCAGTTCTGATCATTTTTTAGGTTGTTGGTAGCTTGGTCAATGCCAAAACACAGTGAGATCTTTTTATGGCTTTAAACGCGTTTTCTCCTCGAGAGAAACATGATTTCACTAAAAACGTTATAGTTTAAACATGCCTGTTGTACATGTGTGCAAACACTCAAAGCCTTAAAATAGGGTTTTCACCAATGTGTTTTTTGGTGAGAAACCTTCTATTTCAAGGTTCTGTGCGTTTTCAGACAAGTACAATATGTATTTATAGTGTTTCTGATGAAATCCCTCCTTTTAATGCATTTTCTCACAGAAAACTTGTCTCTCGCCATGGGAACATGGCTTTTTGGAAAAGCATTTTCTGGTCGAGAAATCGTGTTTTAAACAATAAAAACGACTCCCGGCCTTATTTAGTTCACATTTGTACTTTTGGTAAGCTAGCCCGTACTCAGAACGCACTAAACCTTTTTATCGCGTTAAACGCCTTTTCTCGACGAGAAAAGCACAATTTCATCAAAAACAAACAAAACAAGAAAAATGAATCTATTCAACAAGTCTGCAACACGTCCTTAAGAGTTACATGATTTCACCCAATGTCAATGTGTAATTTCTCCAGTTCTGATCATTTTTTAGGTTGTTGGTAGCTTGGTCAATGCCAAAACACAGTGAGATCTTTTTATGGCTTTAAACGCGTTTTCTCCTCGAGAGAAACATGATTTCACTAAAAACATTATACTTTAAACATGCCTGTTGTACATGTGTGCAAACACTCAAAGCCTTAAAATAGGGTTTTCACCAATGTGTTTTTGGTGAGAAACCTTCTATTTCAAGGTTCTGTGCGTTTTCAGACAAGTACAATATGTATTTACAGTGTTTCTGATGAAATCCCTCCTTTTAATGCATTTTCTCACAGAAGACGAGTCTCTCGCCATGGGAGCATGGCTTTTTTGAAAAAGCATATTCTGGTCGAGAAATCGTGTTTTAAGCAATAAAAACGACTCCCGGTCTTATTTAGTTCACATTTGTACTTTTGGTAAGCTAGCCCGTATTCATAACACACTAAACCTTTTTATCGCGTTAAACGCCTTTTCTCGACGAGAAAAGCACAATTTCATCAAAAACAAACAAAACAAGAAAAATGAATCTATTCAACAAGTCTGCAACACGTCCTTAAGAGTTACATGATTTCACCCAATGTCAATGTGTAATTTCTCCAGTTCTGATCATTTTTTAGGTTGTTGGTAGCTTGGTCAATGCCAAAACACAGTGAGATCTTTTTATGGCTTTAAACGCGTTTTCTCCTCGAGAGAAACATGATTTCACTAAAAACATTATACTTTAAACATGCCTGTTGTACATGTGTGCAAACACTCAAAGCCTTAAAATAGGGTTTTCACCAATGTGTTTTTTGGTGAGAAACCTTCTATTTCAAGGTTCTGTGCGTTTTCAGACAAGTACAATATGTATTTACAGTGTTTCTGATGAAATCCCTCCTTTTAATGCATTTTCTCACAGAAGACGAGTCTCTCGCCATGGGAGCATGGCTTTTTTGAAAAAGCATATTCTGGTCGAGAAATCGTGTTTTAAGCAATAAAAACGACGCCCGGTCTTATTTAGTTCACATTTGTACTTTTGGTAAGCTAGCCCGTATTCATAACGCACTAAACCTTTTTATCGCGTTAAACGCCTTTTCTCGACGAGAAAAGCACAATTTCATCAAAAACAAACAAAACAAGAAAAATGAATCTATTCAACAAGTCTGCAACACGTCCTTAAGAGTTACATGATTTCACCCAATGTCAATGTGTAATTTCTCCAGTTCTGATCATTTTTTAGGTTGTTGGTAGCTTGGTCAATGCCAAAACACAGTGAAATCTTTTTATAGCTTTAAACATGTTTTCTCCTCGAGAGAAACATGATTTCACTAAAAACATTGCACTTTAAACATGCCTGTTGTACATGTGTGCAAACACTCAAAGCCTTAAAATAGGGTTTTCACCAATGTGTTTTTTGGTGAGAAACCTTCTATTTCAAGGTTCTGTGCGTTTTCAGACAAGTACAATATGAATTTATAATGTTTCTGATGAAATCCCTCCTTTTAATGCATGTTCTCACAGAAAATGAGTCTCTCGCCATGGGAACATGGCTTTTTTGAAAAAGCATATTCTGCTCGAGAAATCGTGTTTTAAACAATAAAAACGACTCCCGGCCTTATTTAGTTCACATTTGTACTTTTGGTAAGCTAGCCCGTACTCAGAACGCACTAAACCTTTTTATCGCGCTAAACGCCTTTTCTCGACGAGAAAAGCACAATTTCATCAAAAACAAACAAAACAAGAAAAATGAATCTATTCAACAAGTCTGCAACAAGTCCTTAAGAGTTACATGATTTCACCCAATGTCAATGTGTAATTTCTCCAGTTCTGATCATTTTTTAGGTTGTTGGTAGCTTGGTCCAATGCCAAAACACAGTGAAATCTTTTTATAGCTTTAAACATGTTTTCTCCTCGAGAGAAACATGATTTCACTAAAAACATTGTACTTTAAACATGCCTGTTGTACATGTGTGCAAACACTCAAAGCCTTAAAAGAGGGTTTTCACCAATGTGTTTTTTGGTGAGAAACCTTCTATTTCAAGGTTCTGTGCGTTTTCAGACAAGTACAATATGTATTTACAGTGTTTCTGATGAAATCCCTCCTTTTAATGCATTTTCTCACAGAAGACGAGTCTCTCGCCATGGGAGCATGGCTTTTTTGAAAAAGCATATTCTGGTCGAGAAATCGTGTTTTAAGCAATAAAAACGACGCCCGGTCTTATTTAGTTCACATTTGTACTTTTGGTAAGCTAGCCCGTATTCATAACGCACTAAACCTTTTTATCGCGTTAAACGCCTTTTCTCGACGAGAAAAGCACAATTTCATCAAAAACAAACAAAACAAGAAAAATGAATCTATTCAACAAGTCTGCAACACGTCCTTAAGAGTTACATGATTTCACCCAATGTCAATGTGTAATTTCTCCAGTTCTGATCATTTTTTAGGTTGTTGGTAGCTTGGTCAATGCCAAAACACAGTGAAATCTTTTTATAGCTTTAAACATGTTTTCTCCTCGAGAGAAACATGATTTCACTAAAAACATTGTACTTTAAACATGCCTGTTGTACATTAGTGCAAACACTCAAAGCCTTAAAATAGGGTTTTCACCAATGTGTTTTTTGGTGAGAAACCTTCTATTTCAAGGTTCTGTGCGTTTTCAGACAAGTACAATATGAATTTATAATGTTTCTGATGAAATCCCTCCTTTTAATGCATGTTCTCACAGAAAATGAGTCTCTCGCCATGGGAACATGGCTTTTTTGAAAAAGCATATTCTGCTCGAGAAATCGTGTTTTAAACAATAAAAACGACTCCCGGCCTTATTTAGTTCACATTTGTACTTTTGGTAAGCTAGCCCGTACTCAGAACGCACTAAACCTTTTTATCGCGCTAAACGCCTTTTCTCGACGAGAAAAGCACAATTTCATCAAAAACAAACAAAACAAGAAAAATGATTCTATTCAACAAGTCTGCAACAAGTCCTTAAGAGTTACATGATTTCACCCAATGTCAATGTGTAATTTCTCCAGTTCTGATCATTTTTTAGGTTGTTGGTAGCTTGGTCAATGCCAAAACACAGTGAGATCTTTTTATGGCTTTAAACGCGTTTTCTCCTCGAGAGAAACATGATTTCACTAAAAACATTATACTTTAAACATGCCTGTTGTACATGTGTGCAAACACTCAAAGCCTTAAAATAGGGTTTTCACCAATGTGTTTTTTGGTGAGAAACCTTCTATTTCAAGGTTCTGTGCGTTTTCAGACAAGTACAATATGTATTTATAGTGTTTCTGATGAAATCCCTCCTTTTAATGCATTTTCTCACAGAAAACAAGTCTCTCGCCATGGGAACATGGCTTTTTTGAAAAAGCATATTCTGGGCGAGAAATCGTGTTTTAAACAATAAAAACGACTCCCGGCCTTATTTAGTTCACATTTGTACTTTTGGTAAGCTAGCCCGTATTCATAACGCACTAAACCTTTTTATCGCGTTAAACGCCTTTTCTCGACGAGAAAAGCACAATTTCATCAAAAACAAACAAAACAAGAAAAATGAATCTATTCAACAAGTCTGCAACACGTCCTTAAGAGTTACATGATTTCACCCAATTTCAATGTGTAATTTCTCCAGTTCTGATCATTGTTTAGGTTGTTGGTAGCTTGGTCCAATGCCAAAACACAGTGAAATCTTTTTATAGCTTTAAACATGTTTTCTCCTCGAGAGAAACATGATTTCACTAAAAACGTTATAGTTTAAACATGCCTGTTGTACATGTGCGCAAACACTCAGAGCCTTAAGATAGGGTTTTCACCAATGTGTTTTTTGGTGAGAAACCTTCTATTTCAAGGTTCTGTGCGTTTTCAGACAAGTACAATATGAATTTATAATGTTTCTGATGAAATCCCTCCTTTTAATGCATGTTCTCACAGAAAATGAGTCTCTCGCCATGGGAACATGGCTTTTTTGAAAAAGCATATTCTGCTCGAGAAATCGTGTTTTAAACAATAAAAACGACTCCCGGCCTTATTTAGTTCACATTTGTACTTTTGGTAAGCTAGCCCGTACTCAGAACGCACTAAACCTTTTTATCGCGCTAAACGCCTTTTCTCGACGAGAAAAGCACAATTTCATCAAAAACAAACAAAACAAGAAAAATGAATCTATTCAACAAGTCTGCAACAAGTCCTTAAGAGTTACATGATTTCACCCAATGTCAATGTGTAATTTCTCCAGTTCTGATCATTTTTTAGGTTGTTGGTAGCTTGGTCAATGCCAAAACACAGTGAGATCTTTTTATAGCTTTAAACGCGTTTTCTCCTCGAGAGAAACATGATTTCACTAAAAACATTATACTTTAAACATGCCTGTTGTACATGTGTGCAAACACTCAAAGCCTTAAAATAGGGTTTTCACCAATGTGTTTTTTGGTGAGAAACCTTCTATTTCAAGGTTCTGTGCGTTTTCAGACAAGTACAATATGTATTTACAGTGTTTCTAATTAAATCCCTCCTTTTAATGCATTTTCTCACAGAAGACGAGTCTCTCGCCATGGGAGCATGGCTTTTTTGAAAAAGCATATTCTGGTCGAGAAATCGTGTTTTAAGCAATAAAAACGACGCCCGGTCTTATTTAGTTCACATTTGTACTTTTGGTAAGCTAGCCCGTATTCATAACGCACTAAACCTTTTTATCGCGTTAAACGCCTTTTCTCGACGAGAAAAGCACAATTTCATCAAAAACGAACAAAACAAGAAAAACGAATCTATTCAACAAGTCTACAACACGTCCTTAAGAGTTACATGATTTCACCCAATGCCAATGTGTAATTTCTCCAGTGCTGATCATTTTTTAGGTTGTTGGTAGCTTGGTCCAATGTCAAAACACAGTGAAATCTTTTTATGGCTTTAAACGCATTTTCTCCTCGAGAGAAACATGATTTCCCTAAAAACGTTATAGTTTAAACATGCCTGTTGTACATGTGCGCAAACACTCAGAGCCTTAAGATAGGGGTTTCACCAATGTGTTTTTTGGTGAGAAACCTTCTATTTCAAGGTTCTGTGCGTTTTCAGACAAGTACAATATGTATTTATAGTGTTTCTGTTGAAAATCCTCCTTTTAATGCATTTTCTCACAGAAAACGAGTCTCTCGCCATGGGAACATGGCTTTTTTGAAAAAGCATATTCTCGTCGAGAAATCGTGTTTTAAACAATAAAAACGACTCCCGGCCTTATTTAGTTCACATTTGTACTTTTGGTAAGCTAGCCCGTATTCATAACGCACTAAACCTTTTTATCGCGTTAAACGCCTTTTCTCGATGAGAAAAGCACAATTTCATCAAAAACAAACAAAACAAGAAAAATGAATCTATTCAACAAGTCTGCAACACGTCCTTAAGAGTTACATGATTTCACCCAATGTCAATGTGTAATTTCTCCAGTTCTGATCATTTTTTAGGTTGTTGGTTGCTTGGTCAATGCCAAAACACAGTGAGATCTTTTTATGGCTTTAAACGCGTTTTCTCCTCGAGAGAAACATGATTTCACTAAAAACGTTATAGTTTAAACATGCCTGTTGTACATGTGTGCAAACACCTCAGCGCCTTAAGATAGGGTTTTCACCAATGTGTTTTTTGGTGAGAAACCTTCTATTTCAAGGTTCTGTGCGTTTTCAGACAAGTACAATATGTATTTACAGTGTTTCTAATGAAATCCCTCCTTTTAATGCATTTTCTCACAGAAGACGAGTCTCTTGCCATGGGAGCATGGCTTTTTTGAAAAAGCATATTCTGCTCGAGAAATCGTGTTTTAAGCAATAAAAACGACGCCCGGTCTTATTTAGTTCACATTTGTACTTTTGGTAAGCTAGCCCGTATTCATAACGCACTAAACCTTTTTATCGCGTTAAACGCCTTTTCTCGACGAGAAAAGCACAATTTCATCAAAAACAAACAAAACAAGAAAAATGAATCTATTCAACAAGTCTGCAACACGTCCTTAAGAGTTACATGATTTCACCCAATGTCAATGTGTAATTTCTCCAGTTCTGATCATTTTTTAGGTTGTTGGTAGCTTGGTCAATGCCAAAACACAGTGAGATCTTTTTATGGCTTTAAACGCGTTTTCTCCTCGAGAGAAACATGATTTCACTAAAAACATTATACTTTAAACATGCCTGTTGTACATGTGTGCAAACACTCAAAGCCTTAAAATAGGGTTTTCACCAATGTGTTTTTTGGTGAGAAACCTTCTATTTCAAGGTTCTGTGCGTTTTCAGACAAGTACAATATGTATTTACAGTGTTTCTGATGAAATCCCTCCTTTTAATGCATGTTCTCACAGAAAATGAGTCTCTCGCCATGGGAACATGGCTTTTTTGAAAAAGCATATTCTGCTCGAGAAATCGTGTTTTAAACAATAAAAACGACTCCCGGCCTTATTTAGTTCACATTTGTACTTTTGGTAAGCTAGCCCGTACTCAGAACGCACTAAACCTTTTTATCGCGTTAAACGCCTTTTCTCGACGAGAAAAGCACAATTTCATCAAAAACAAACAAAACAAGAAAAATGAATGTATTCAACAAGTCTGCAACACGTCCTTAAGAGTTACATGATTTCACCCAATTTCAATGTGTAATTTCTCCAGTTCTGATCATTGTTTAGGTTGTTGGTAGCTTGGTCCAATGCCAAAACACAGTGAAATCTTTTTATAGCTTTAAACATGTTTTCTCCTCGAGAGAAACATGATTTCACTAAAAACGTTATAGTTTAAACATGCCTGTTGTACATGTGCGCAAACACTCAGAGCCTTAAGATAGGGGTTACACCAATGTGTTTTTTGGTGAGAAACCTTCTATTTCAAGGTTCTGTGCGTTTTCAGACAAGTACAATATGTATTTACAGTGTTTCTAATGAAATCCCTCCTTTTAATGCATTTTCTCACAGAAGACGAGTCTCTCGCCATGGGAGCATGGCTTTTTTGAAAAAGCATATTCTGCTCGAGAAATCGTGTTTTAAGCAATAAAAACGACGCCCGGTCTTATTTAGTTCACATTTGTACTTTTGGTAAGCTAGCCCGTATTCATAACGCACTAAACCTTTTTATCGCGTTAAACGCCTTTTCTCGACGAGAAAAGCACAATTTCATCAAAAACGAACAAAACAAGAAAAACGAATCTATTCAACAAGTCTACAACACGTCCTTAAGAGTTACATGATTTCACCCAATGCCAATGTGTAATTTCTCCAGTGCTGATCATTTTTTAGGTTGTTGGTAGCTTGGTCCAATGTCAAAACACAGTGAAATCTTTTTATGGCTTTAAACGCATTTTCTCCTCGAGAGAAACATGATTTCCCTAAAAACGTTATAGTTTAAACATGCCTGTTGTACATGTGCGCAAACACTCAGAGCCTTAAGATAGGGGTTTCACCAATGTGTTTTTTGGTGAGAAACCTTCTATTTCAAGGTTCTGTGCATTTTCAGACAAGTACAATATGTATTTATAGTGTTTCTGATGAAAATCCTCCTTTTAATGCATTTTCTCACAGAAAACGAGTCTCTCGCCATGGGAACATGGCTTTTTTGAAAAAGCATATTCTCGTCGAGAAATCGTGTTTTAAACAATAAAAACGACTCCCGGCGTTATTTAGTTCACATTTGTACTTTTGGTAAGCTAGCCCGTATTCATAACGCACTAAACCTTTTTATTGCGTTAAACGCCTTTTCTCGATGAAAAAAGCACAATTTCATCAAAAACAAACAAAACAAGAAAAATGAATCTATTCAACAAGTCTGCAACACGTCCTTAAGAGTTACATGATTTCACCCAATGTCAATGTGTAATTTCTCCAGTTCTGATCATTTTTTAGGTTGTTGGTTGCTTGGTCAATGCCAAAACACAGTGAGATCTTTTTATGGCTTTAAACGCGTTTTCTCCTCGAGAGAAACATGATTTCACTAAAAACGTTATAGTTTAAACATGCCTGTTGTACATGTGTGCAAACACCTCAGCGCCTTAAGATAGGGGTTTCACCAATGTGTTTTTTGGTGAGAAACCTTCTATTTCAAGGTTCTGTGCGTTTTCAGACAAGTACAATATGTATTTACAGTGTTTCTGATGAAATCCCTCCTTTTAATGCATGTTCTCACAGAAAATGAGTCTCTCGCCATGGGAACATGGCTTTTTTGAAAAAGCATATTCTGCTCGAGAAATCGTGTTTTAAACAATAAAAACGACTCCCGGCCTTATTTAGTTCACATTTGTACTTTTGGTAAGCTAGCCCGTACTCAGAACGCACTAAACCTTTTTATCGCGTTAAACGCCTTTTCTCGACGAGAAAAGCACAATTTCATCAAAAACAAACAAAACAAGAAAAATGAATGTATTCAACAAGTCTGCAACACGTCCTTAAGAGTTACATGATTTCACCCAATTTCAATGTGTAATTTCTCCAGTTCTGATCATTGTTTAGGTTGTTGGTAGCTTGGTCCAATGCCAAAACACAGTGAAATCTTTTTATAGCTTTAAACATGTTTTCTCCTCGAGAGAAACATGATTTCACTAAAAACGTTATAGTTTAAACATGCCTGTTGTACATGTGCGCAAACACTCAGAGCCTTAAGATAGGGGTTACACCAATGTGTTTTTTGGTGAGAAACCTTCTATTTCAAGGTTCTGTGCGTTTTCAGACAAGTACAATATGTATTTACAGTGTTTCTAATGAAATCCCTCCTTTTAATGCATTTTCTCACAGAAGACGAGTCTCTCGCCATGGGAGCATGGCTTTTTTGAAAAAGCATATTCTGCTCGAGAAATCGTGTTTTAAGCAATAAAAACGACGCCCGGTCTTATTTAGTTCACATTTGTACTTTTGGTAAGCTAGCCCGTATTCATAACGCACTAAACCTTTTTATCGCGTTAAACGCCTTTTCTCGACGAGAAAAGCACAATTTCATCAAAAACGAACAAAACAAGAAAAACGAATCTATTCAACAAGTCTACAACACGTCCTTAAGAGTTACATGATTTCACCCAATGCCAATGTGTAATTTCTCCAGTGCTGATCATTTTTTAGGTTGTTGGTAGCTTGGTCCAATGTCAAAACACAGTGAAATCTTTTTATGGCTTTAAACGCATTTTCTCCTCGAGAGAAACATGATTTCCCTAAAAACGTTATAGTTTAAACATGCCTGTTGTACATGTGCGCAAACACTCAGAGCCTTAAGATAGGGGTTTCACCAATGTGTTTTTTGGTGAGAAACCTTCTATTTCAAGGTTCTGTGCGTTTTCAGACAAGTACAATATGTATTTATAGTGTTTCTGATGAAAATCCTCCTTTTAATGCATTTTCTCACAGAAAACGAGTCTCTCGCCATGGGAACATGGCTTTTTTGAAAAAGCATATTCTCGTCGAGAAATCGTGTTTTAAACAATAAAAACGACTCCCGGCGTTATTTAGTTCACATTTGTACTTTTGGTAAGCTAGCCCGTATTCATAACGCACTAAACCTTTTTATTGCGTTAAACGCCTTTTCTCGATGAAAAAAGCACAATTTCATCAAAAACAAACAAAACAAGAAAAATGAATCTATTCAACAAGTCTGCAACACGTCCTTAAGAGTTACATGATTTCACCCAATGTCAATGTGTAATTTCTCCAGTTCTGATCATTTTTTAGGTTGTTGGTTGCTTGGTCAATGCCAAAACACAGTGAGATCTTTTTATGGCTTTAAACGCGTTTTCTCCTCGAGAGAAACATGATTTCACTAAAAACGTTATAGTTTAAACATGCCTGTTGTACATGTGTGCAAACACCTCAGCGCCTTAAGATAGGGGTTTCACCAATGTGTTTTTTGGTGAGAAACCTTCTATTTCAAGGTTCTGTGCATTTTCAGACAAGTACAATATGTATTTACAGTGTTTCTAATGAAATCCCTCCTTTTAATGCATTTTCTCACAGAAGACGAGTCTCTCGCCATGGGAGCATGGCTTTTTTGAAAAAGCATATTCTGGTCGAGAAATCGTGTTTTAAGCAATAAAAACGACGCCCGGTCTTATTTAGTTCACATTTGTACTTTTGGTAAGCTAGCCCGTATTCATAACGCACTAAACCTTTTTATCGCGTTAAACGCCTTTTCTCGACGAGAAAAGCACAATTTCATCAAAAACAAACAAAACAAGAAAAATGAATCTATTCAACAAGTCTGCAACACGTCCTTAAGAGTTACATGATTTCACCCAATGTCAATGTGTAATTTCTCCAGTTCTGATCATTTTTTAGGTTGTTGGTAGCTTGGTCAATGCCAAAACACAGTGAGATCTTTTTATGGCTTTAAACGCGTTTTTTCCTCGAGAGAAACATGATTTCACTAAAAACATTATACTTTAAACATGCCTGTTGTACATGTGTGCAAACACTCAAAGCCTTAAAATAGGGTTTTCACCAATGTGTTTTTGGTGAGAAACCTTCTATTTCAAGGTTCTGTGCGTTTTCAGACAAGTACAATATGTATTTACAGTGTTTCTGATGAAATCCCTCCTTTTAATGCATTTTCTCACAGAAGACGAGTCTCTCGCCATGGGAGCATGGCTTTTTTGAAAAAGCATATTCTGGTCGAGAAATCGTTTTTTAAGCAATAAAAACGACTCCCGGTCTTATGTAGTTCACATTTGTACTTTTGGTAAGCTAGCCCGTATTCATAACGCACTAAACCTTTTTATCGCGTTAAACGCCTTTTCTCGACGAGAAAAGCACAATTTCATCAAAAACAAACAAAACAAGAAAAATGAATCTATTCAACAAGTCTGCAACACGTCCTTAAAAGTTACATGATTTCACCCAATGTCAATGTGTAATTTCTCCAGTTCTGATCATTTTTTAGGTTGTTGGTAGCTTGGTCAATGCCAAAACACAGTGAAATCTTTTTATAGCTTTAAACATGTTTTCTCCTCGAGAGAAACATGATTTCACTAAAAACATTGTACTTTAAACATGCCTGTTGTACATTAGTGCAAACACTCAAAGCCTTAAAATAGGGTTTTCACCAATGTGTTTTTTGGTGAGAAACCTTCTATTTCAAGGTTCTGTGCGTTTTCAGACAAGTACAATATGTATTTACAGTGTTTCTGATGAAATCCCTCCTTTTAATGCATTTTCTCACAGAAGACGAGTCTCTCGCCATGGGAGCATGGCTTTTTTGAAAAAGCATATTCTGGTCGAGAAATCGTGTTTTAAGCAATAAAAACGACGCCCGGTCTTATTTAGTTCACATTTGTACTTTTGGTAAGCTAGCCCGTATTCATAACGCACTAAACCTTTTTATCGCGTTAAACGCCTTTTCTCGACGAGAAAAGCACAATTTCATCAAAAACAAACAAAACAAGAAAAATGAATCTATTCAACAAGTCTGCAACACGTCCTTAAGAGTTACATGATTTCACCCAATGTCAATGTGTAATTTCTCCAGTTCTGATCATTTTTTAGGTTGTTGGTAGCTTGGTCAATGCCAAAACACAGTGAAATCTTTTTATAGCTTTAAACATGTTTTCTCCTCGAGAGAAACATGATTTCACTAAAAACATTGCACTTTAAACATGCCTGTTGTACATGTGTGCAAACACTCAAAGCCTTAAAATAGGGTTTTCACCAATGTGTTTTTTGGTGAGAAACCTTCTATTTCAAGGTTCTGTGCGTTTTCAGACAAGTACAATATGAATTTATAATGTTTCTGATGAAATCCCTCCTTCTAATGCATGTTCTCACAGAAAATGAGTCTCTCGCCATGGGAACATGGCTTTTTTGAAAAAGCATATTCTGCTCGAGAAATCGTGTTTTAAACAATAAAAACGACTCCCGGCCTTATTTAGTTCACATTTGTACTTTTGGTAAGCTAGCCCGTACTCAGAACGCACTAAACCTTTTTATCGCGCTAAACGCCTTTTCTCGACGAGAAAAGCACAATTTCATCAAAAACAAACAAAACAAGAAAAATGAATCTATTCAACAAGTCTGCAACAAGTCCTTAAGAGTTACATGATTTCACCCAATGTCAATGTGTAATTTCTCCAGTTCTGATCATTTTTTAGGTTGTTGGTAGCTTGGTCCAATGCCAAAACACAGTGAAATCTTTTTATAGCTTTAAACATGTTTTCTCCTCGAGAGAAACATGATTTCACTAAAAACATTGTACTTTAAACATGCCTGTTGTACATGTGTGCAAACACTCAAAGCCTTAAAAGAGGGTTTTCACCAATGTGTTTTTTGGTGAGAAACCTTCTATTTCAAGGTTCTGTGCGTTTTCAGACAAGTACAATATGTATTTACAGTGTTTCTGATGAAATCCCTCCTTTTAATGCATTTTCTCACAGAAGACGAGTCTCTCGCCATGGGAGCATGGCTTTTTTGAAAAAGCATATTCTGGTCGAGAAATCGTGTTTTAAGCAATAAAAACGACGCCCGGTCTTATTTAGTTCACATTTGTACTTTTGGTAAGCTAGCCCTATTCATAACGCACTAAACCTTTTTATCGCGTTAAACGCCTTTTCTCGACGAGAAAAGCACAATTTCATCAAAAACAAACAAAACAAGAAAAATGAATCTATTCAACAAGTCTGCAACACGTCCTTAAGAGTTACATGATTTCACCCAATGTCAATGTGTAATTTCTCCAGTTCTGATCATTTTTTAGGTTGTTGGTAGCTTGGTCAATGCCAAAACACAGTGAAATCTTTTTATAGCTTTAAACATGTTTTCTCCTCGAGAGAAACATGATTTCACTAAAAACATTGTACTTTAAACATGCCTGTTGTACATTAGTGCAAACACTCAAAGCCTTAAAATAGGGTTTTCACCAATGTGTTTTTTGGTGAGAAACCTTCTATTTCAAGGTTCTGTGCGTTTTCAGACAAGTACAATATGAATTTATAATGTTTCTGATGAAATCCCTCCTTTTAATGCATGTTCTCACAGAAAATGAGTCTCTCGCCATGGGAACATGGCTTTTTTGAAAAAGCATATTCTGCTCGAGAAATCGTGTTTTAAACAATAAAAACGACTCCCGGCCTTATTTAGTTCACATTTGTACTTTTGGTAAGCTAGCCCGTACTCAGAACGTACTAAACCTTTTTATCGCGCTAAACGCCTTTTCTCGACGAGAAAAGCACAATTTCATCAAAAACAAACAAAACAAGAAAAATGAATCTATTCAACAAGTCTGCAACACGTCCTTAAGAGTTACATGATTTCACCCAATGTCAATGTGTAATTTCTCCAGTTCTGATCATTTTTTAGGTTGTTGGTAGCTTGGTCAATGCCAAAACACAGTGAGATCTTTTTATGGCTTTAAACGCGTTTTCTCCTCGAGAGAAACATGATTTCACTAAAAACATTATACTTTAAACATGCCTGTTGTACATGTGTGCAAACACTCAAAGCCTTAAAATAGGGTTTTCACCAATGTGTTTTTTGGTGAGAAACCTTCTATTTCAAGGTTCTGTGCGTTTTCAGACAAGTACAATATGTATTTATAGTGTTTCTGATGAAATCCCTCCTTTTAATGCATTTTCTCACAGAAAACAAGTCTCTCGCCATGGGAACATGGCTTTTTTGAAAAAGCATATTCTGGGCGAGAAATCGTGTTTTAAACAATAAAAACGACTCCCGGCCTTATTTAGTTCACATTTGTACTTTTGGTAAGCTAGCCCGTATTCATAACGCACTAAACCTTTTTATCGCGTTAAACGCCTTTTCTCGACGAGAAAAGCACAATTTCATCAAAAACAAACAAAACAAGAAAAATGAATCTATTCAACAAGTCTGCAACACGTCCTTAAGAGTTACATGATTTCACCCAATTTCAATGTGTAATTTCTCCAGTTCTGATCATTGTTTAGGTTGTTGGTAGCTTGGTCCAATGCCAAAACACAGTGAAATCTTTTTATAGCTTTAAACATGTTTTCTCCTCGAGAGAAACATGATTTCACTAAAAACGTTATAGTTTAAACATGCCTGTTGTACATGTGCGCAAACACTCAGAGCCTTAAGATAGGGTTTTCACCAATGTGTTTTTTGGTGAGAAACCTTCTATTTCAAGGTTCTGTGCGTTTTCAGACAAGTACAATATGAATTTATAATGTTTCTGATGAAATCCCTCCTTTTAATGCATTTTCTCACAGAAGACGAGTCTCTCGCCATGGGAGCATGGCTTTTTTGAAAAAGCATATTCTGGTCGAGAAATCGTGTTTTAAGCAATAAAAACGACTCCCGGTCTTATTTAGTTCACATTTGTACTTTTGGTAAGCTAGCCCGTATTCATAACGCACTAAACCTTTTTATCGCGTTAAACGCCTTTTCTCGACGAGAAAAGCACAATTTCATCAAAAACAAACAAAACAAGAAAAATGAATCTATTCAACAAGTCTGCAACACGTCCTTAAGAGTTACATGATTTCACCCAATGTCAATGTGTAATTTCTCCAGTTCTGATCATTTTTTAGGTTGTTGGTAGCTTGGTCAATGCCAAAACACAGTGAGATCTTTTTATGGCTTTAAACGCGTTTTCTCCTCGAGAGAAACATGATTTCACTAAAAACATTATACTTTAAACATGCCTGTTGTACATGTGTGCAAACACTCAAAGCCTTAAAATAGGGTTTTCACCAATGTGTTTTTTGGTGAGAAACCTTCTATTTCAAGGTTCTGTGCGTTTTCAGACAAGTACAATATGTATTTACAGTGTTTCTGATGAAATCCCTCCTTTTAATGCATTTTCTCACAGAAGACGAGTCTCTCGCCATGGGAGCATGGCTTTTTTGAAAAAGCATATTCTGGTCGAGAAATCGTGTTTTAAGCAATAAAAACCACGCCCGGTCTTATTTAGTTCACATTTGTACTTTTGGTAAGCTAGCCCGTATTCATAACGCACTAAACCTTTTTATCGCGTTAAACGCCTTTTCTCGACGAGAAAAGCACAATTTCATCAAAAACAAACAAAACAAGAAAAATGAATCTATTCAACAAGTCTGCAACACGTCCTTAAGAGTTACATGATTTCACCCAATGTCAATGTGTAATTTCTCCAGTTCTGATCATTTTTTAGGTTGTTGGTAGCTTGGTCAATGCCAAAACACAGTGAAATCTTTTTATAGCTTTAAACATGTTTTCTCCTCGAGAGAAACATGATTTCACTAAAAACATTGCACTTTAAACATGCCTGTTGTACATGTGTGCAAACACTCAAAGCCTTAAAATAGGGTTTTCACCAATGTGTTTTTTGGTGAGAAACCTTCTATTTCAAGGTTCTGTGCGTTTTCAGACAAGTACAATATGAATTTATAATGTTTCTGATGAAATCCCTCCTTTTAATGCATGTTCTCACAGAAAATGAGTCTCTCGCCATGGGAACATGGCTTTTTTGAAAAAGCATATTCTGCTCGAGAAATCGTGTTTTAAACAATAAAAACGACTCCCGGCCTTATTTAGTTCACATTTGTACTTTTGGTAAGCTAGCCCGTACTCAGAACGCACTAAACCTTTTTATTGCGCTAAACGCCTTTTCTCGACGAGAAAAGCACAATTTCATCAAAAACAAACAAAACAAGAAAAATGAATCTATTCAACAAGTCTGCAACAAGTCCTTAAGAGTTACATGATTTCACCCAATGTCAATGTGTAATTTCTCCAGTTCTGATCATTTTTTAGGTTGTTGGTAGCTTGGTCCAATGCCAAAACACAGTGAAATCTTTTTATAGCTTTAAACATGTTTTCTCCTCGAGAGAAACATGATTTCACTAAAAACATTGTACTTTAAACATGCCTGTTGTACATGTGTGCAAACACTCAAAGCCTTAAAAGAGGGTTTTCACCAATGTGTTTTTTGGTGAGAAACCTTCTATTTCAAGGTTCTGTGCGTTTTCAGACAAGTACAATATGTATTTACAGTGTTTCTGATGAAATCCCTCCTTTTAATGCATTTTCTCACAGAAGACGAGTCTCTCGCCATGGGAGCATGGCTTTTTTGAAAAAGCATATTCTGGTCGAGAAATCGTGTTTTAAGCAATAAAAACGACGCCCGGTCTTATTTAGTTCACATTTGTACTTTTGGTAAGCTAGCCCGTATTCATAACGCACTAAACCTTTTTATCGCGTTAAACGCCTTTTCTCGACGAGAAAAGCACAATTTCATCAAAAACAAACAAAACAAGAAAAATGAATCTATTCAACAAGTCTGCAACCCGTCCTTAAGAGTTACATGATTTCACCCAATGTCAATGTGTAATTTCTCCAGTTCTGATCATTTTTTAGGTTGTTGGTAGCTTGGTCAATGCCAAAACACAGTGAAATCTTTTTATAGCTTTAAACATGTTTTCTCCTCGAGAGAAACATGATTTCACTAAAAACATTGTACTTTAAACATGCCTGTTGTACATTAGTGCAAACACTCAAAGCCTTAAAATAGGGTTTTCACCAATGTGTTTTTTGGTGAGAAACCTTCTATTTCAAGGTTCTGTGCGTTTTCAGACAAGTACAATATGAATTTATAATGTTTCTGATGAAATCCCTCCTTTTAATGCATGTTCTCACAGAAAATGAGTCTCTCGCCATGGGAACATGGCTTTTTTGAAAAAGCATATTCTGCTCGAGAAATCGTGTTTTAAACAATAAAAACGACTCCCGGCCTTATTTAGTTCACATTTGTACTTTTGGTAAGCTAGCCCGTACTCAGAACGCACTAAACCTTTTTATCGCGCTAAACGCCTTTTCTCGACGAGAAAAGCACAATTTCATCAAAAACAAACAAAACAAGAAAAATGAATCTATTCAACAAGTCTGCAACAAGTCCTTAAGAGTTACATGATTTCACCCAATGTCAATGTGTAATTTCTCCAGTTCTGATCATTTTTTAGGTTGTTGGTAGCTTGGTCAATGCCAAAACACAGTGAGATCTTTTTATGGCTTTAAACGCGTTTTCTCCTCGAGAGAAACATGATTTCACTAAAAACATTATACTTTAAACATGCCTGTTGTACATGTGTGCAAACACTCAAAGCCTTAAAATAGGGTTTTCACCAATGTGTTTTTTGGTGAGAAACCTTCTATTTCAAGGTTCTGTGCGTTTTCAGACAAGTACAATATGTATTTATAGTGTTTCTGATGAAATCCCTCCTTTTAATGCATTTTCTCACAGAAAACAAGTCTCTCGCCATGGGAACATGGCTTTTTTGAAAAAGCATATTCTGGGCGAGAAATCGTGTTTTAAACAATAAAAACGACTCCCGGCCTTATTTAGTTCACATTTGTACTTTTGGTAAGCTAGCCCGTATTCATAACGCACTAAACCTTTTTATCGCGTTAAACGCCTTTTCTCGACGAGAAAAGCACAATTTCATCAAAAACAAACAAAACAAGAAAAATGAATCTATTCAACAAGTCTGCAACACGTCCTTAAGAGTTACATGATTTCACCCAATTTCAATGTGTAATTTCTCCAGTTCTGATCATTGTTTAGGTTGTTGGTAGCTTGGTCCAATGCCAAAACACAGTGAAATCTTTTTATAGCTTTAAACATGTTTTCTCCTCGAGAGAAACATGATTTCACTAAAAACGTTATAGTTTAAACATGCCTGTTGTACATGTGCGCAAACACTCAGAGCCTTAAGATAGGGTTTTCACCAATGTGTTTTTTGGTGAGAAACCTTCTATTTCAAGGTTCTGTGCGTTTTCAGACAAGTACAATATGAATTTATAATGTTTCTGATGAAATCCCTCCTTTTAATGCATGTTCTCACAGAAAATGAGTCTCTCGCCATGGGAACATGGCTTTTTTGAAAAAGCATATTCTGCTCGAGAAATCGTGTTTTAAACAATAAAAACGACTCCCGGCCTTATTTAGTTCACATTTGTACTTTTGGTAAGCTAGCCCGTACTCAGAACGCACTAAACCTTTTTATCGCGCTAAACGCCTTTTCTCGACGAGAAAAGCACAATTTCATCAAAAACAAACAAAACAAGAAAAATGAATCTATTCAACAAGTCTGCAACAAGTCCTTAAGAGTTACATGATTTCACCCAATGTCAATGTGTAATTTCTCCAGTTCTGATCATTTTTTAGGTTGTTGGTAGCTTGGTCAATGCCAAAACACAGTGAGATCTTTTTATGGCTTTAAACGCGTTTTCTCCTCGAGAGAAACATGATTTCACTAAAAACATTATACTTTAAACATGCCTGTTGTACATGTGTGCAAACACTCAAAGCCTTAAAATAGGGTTTTCACCAATGTGTTTTTTGGTGAGAAACCTTCTATTTCAAGGTTCTGTGCGTTTTCAGACAAGTACAATATGTATTTACAGTGTTTCTAATGAAATCCCTCCTTTTAATGCATTTTCTCACAGAAGACGAGTCTCTCGCCATGGGAGCATGGCTTTTTTGAAAAAGCATATTCTGGTCGAGAAATCGTGTTTTAAGCAATAAAAACGACGCCCGGTCTTATTTAGTTCACATTTGTACTTTTGGTAAGCTAGCCCGTATTCATAACGCACTAAACCTTTTTATCGCGTTAAACGCCTTTTCTCGACGAGAAAAGCACAATTTCATCAAAAACGAACAAAACAAGAAAAACGAATCTGTTCAACAAGTCTACAACACGTCCTTAAGAGTTACATGATTTCACCCAATGCCAATGTGTAATTTCTCCAGTGCTGATCATTTTTTAGGTTGTTGGTAGCTTGGTCCAATGTCAAAACACAGTGAAATCTTTTTATGGCTTTAAACGCATTTTCTCCTCGAGAGAAACATGATTTCCCTAAAAACGTTATAGTTTAAACATGCCTGTTGTACATGTGCGCAAACACTCAGAGCCTTAAGATAGGGGTTTCACCAATGTGTTTTTTGGTGAGAAACCTTCTATTTCAAGGTTCTGTGCGTTTTCAGACAAGTACAATATGTATTTACAGTGTTTCTAATGAAATCCCTCCTTTTAATGCATTTTCTCACAGAAGACGAGTCTCTTGCCATGGGAGCATGGCTTTTTGAAAAAGCATATTCTGCTCGAGAAATCGTGTTTTAAGCAATAAAAACGACGCCCGGTCTTATTTAGTTCACATTTGTACTTTTGGTAAGCTAGCCCGTATTCATAACGCACTAAACCTTTTTATCGCGTTAAACGCCTTTTCTCGACGAGAAAAGCACAATTTCATCAAAAACAAACAAAACAAGAAAAATGAATCTATTCAACAAGTCTGCAACACGTCCTTAAGAGTTACATGATTTCACCCAATGTCAATGTGTAATTTCTCCAGTTCTGATCATTTTTTAGGTTGTTGGTAGCTTGGTCAATGCCAAAACACAGTGAGATCTTTTTATGGCTTTAAACGCGTTTTCTCCTCGAGAGAAACATGATTTCACTAAAAACATTATACTTTAAACATGCCTGTTGTACATGTGTGCAAACACTCAAAGCCTTAAAATAGGGTTTTCACCAATGTGTTTTTTGGTGAGAAACCTTCTATTTCAAGGTTCTGTGCGTTTTCAGACAAGTACAATATGTATTTACAGTGTTTCTGATGAAATCCCTCCTTTTAATGCATGTTCTCACAGAAAATGAGTCTCTCGCCATGGGAACATGGCTTTTTTGAAAAAGCATATTCTGCTCGAGAAATCGTGTTTTAAACAATAAAAACGACTCCCGGCCTTATTTAGTTCACATTTGTACTTTTGGTAAGCTAGCCCGTACTCAGAACGCACTAAACCTTTTTATCGCGTTAAACGCCTTTTCTCGACGAGAAAAGCACAATTTCATCAAAAACAAACAAAACAAGAAAAATGAATGTATTCAACAAGTCTGCAACACGTCCTTAAGAGTTACATGATTTCACCCAATTTCAATGTGTAATTTCTCCAGTTCTGATCATTGTTTAGGTTGTTGGTAGCTTGGTCCAATGCCAAAACACAGTGAAATCTTTTTATAGCTTTAAACATGTTTTCTCCTCGAGAGAAACATGATTTCACTAAAAACGTTATAGTTTAAACATGCCTGTTGTACATGTGCGCAAACACTCAGAGCCTTAAGATAGGGGTTTCACCAATGTGTTTTTTGGTGAGAAACCTTCTATTTCAAGGTTCTGTGCGTTTTCAGACAAGTACAATATGTATTTACAGTGTTTCTAATGAAATCCCTCCTTTTAATGCATTTTCTCACAGAAGACGAGTCTCTCGCCATGGGAGCATGGCTTTTTTGAAAAAGCATATTCTGGTCGAGAAATCGTGTTTTAAGCAATAAAAACGACGCCCGGTCTTATTTAGTTCACATTTGTACTTTTGGTAAGCTAGCCCGTATTCATAACGCACTAAACCTTTTTATCGCGTTAAACGCCTTTTCTCGACGAGAAAAGCACAATTTCATCAAAAACGAACAAAACAAGAAAAACGAATCTATTCAACAAGTCTACAACACGTCCTTAAGAGTTACATGATTTCACCCAATGCCAATGTGTAATTTCTCCAGTGCTGATCATTTTTTAGGTTGTTGGTAGCTTGGTCCAATGTCAAAACACAGTGAAATCTTTTTATGGCTTTAAACGCATTTTCTCCTCGAGAGAAACATGATTTCCCTAAAAACGTTATAGTTTAAACATGCCTGTTGTACATGTGCGCAAACACTCAGAGCCTTAAGATAGGGGTTTCACCAATGTGTTTTTTGGTGAGAAACCTTCTATTTCAAGGTTCTGTGCGTTTTCAGACAAGTACAATATGTATTTATAGTGTTTCTGATGAAAATCCTCCTTTTAATGCATTTTCTCACAGAAAACGAGTCTCTCGCCATGGGAACATGGCTTTTTTGAAAAAGCATATTCTCGTCGAGAAATCGTGTTTTAAACAATAAAAACGACTCCCGGCGTTATTTAGTTCACATTTGTACTTTTGGTAAGCTAGCCCGTATTCATAACGCACTAAACCTTTTTATTGCGTTAAACGCCTTTTCTCGATGAAAAAAGCACAATTTCATCAAAAACAAACAAAACAAGAAAAATGAATCTATTCAACAAGTCTGCAACACGTCCTTAAGAGTTACATGATTTCACCCAATGTCAATGTGTAATTTCTCCAGTTCTGATCATTTTTTAGGTTGTTGGTTGCTTGGTCAATGCCAAAACACAGTGAGATCTTTTTATGGCTTTAAACGCGTTTTCTCCTCGAGAGAAACATGATTTCACTAAAAACGTTATAGTTTAAACATGCCTGTTGTACATGTGTGCAAACACCTCAGCGCCTTAAGATAGGGGTTTCACCAATGTGTTTTTTGGTGAGAAACCTTCTATTTCAAGGTTCTGTGCATTTTCAGACAAGTACAATATGTATTTACAGTGTTTCTAATGAAATCCCTCCTTTTAATGCATTTTCTCACAGAAGACGAGTCTCTCGCCATGGGAGCATGGCTTTTTTGAAAAAGCATATTCTGGTCGAGAAATCGTGTTTTAAGCAATAAAAACGACGCCCGGTCTTATTTAGTTCACATTTGTACTTTTGGTAAGCTAGCCCGTATTCATAACGCACTAAACCTTTTTATCGCGTTAAACGCCTTTTCTCGACGAGAAAAGCACAATTTCATCAAAAACAAACAAAACAAGAAAAATGAATCTATTCAACAAGTCTGCAACACGTCCTTAAGAGTTACATGATTTCACCCAATGCCAATGTGTAATTTCTCCAGTGCTGATCATTTTTTAGGTTGTTGGTAGCTTGGTCCAATGTCAAAACACAGTGAAATCTTTTTATGGCTTTAAACGCATTTTCTCCTCGAGAGAAACATGATTTCCCTAAAAACGTTATAGTTTAAACATGCCTGTTGTACATGTGCGCAAACACTCAGAGCCTTAAGATAGGGGTTTCACCAATGTGTTTTTTGGTGAGAAACCTTCTATTTCAAGGTTCTGTGCGTTTTCAGACAAGTACAATATGTATTTATAGTGTTTCTGATGAAAATCCTCCTTTTAATGCATTTTCTCACAGAAAACGAGTCTCTCGCCATGGGAACATGGCTTTTTTGAAAAAGCATATTCTCGTCGAGAAATCGTGTTTTAAACAATAAAAACGACTCCCGGCGTTATTTAGTTCACATTTGTACTTTTGGTAAGCTAGCCCGTATTCATAACGCACTAAACCTTTTTATTGCGTTAAACGCCTTTTCTCGATGAAAAAAGCACAATTTCATCAAAAACAAACAAAACAAGAAAAATGAATCTATTCAACAAGTCTGCAACACGTCCTTAAGAGTTACATGATTTCACCCAATGTCAATGTGTAATTTCTCCAGTTCTGATCATTTTTTAGGTTGTTGGTTGCTTGGTCAATGCCAAAACACAGTGAGATCTTTTTATGGCTTTAAACGCGTTTTCTCCTCGAGAGAAACATGATTTCACTAAAAACGTTATAGTTTAAACATGCCTGTTGTACATGTGTGCAAACACCTCAGCGCCTTAAGATAGGGGTTTCACCAATGTGTTTTTTGGTGAGAAACCTTCTATTTCAAGGTTCTGTGCATTTTCAGACAAGTACAATATGTATTTACAGTGTTTCTAATGAAATCCCTCCTTTTAATGCATTTTCTCACAGAAGACGAGTCTCTCGCCATGGGAGCATGGCTTTTTTGAAAAAGCATATTCTGGTCGAGAAATCGTGTTTTAAGCAATAAAAACGACGCCCGGTCTTATTTAGTTCACATTTGTACTTTTGGTAAGCTAGCCCGTATTCATAACGCACTAAACCTTTTTATCGCGTTAAACGCCTTTTCTCGACGAGAAAAGCACAATTTCATCAAAAACAAACAAAACAAGAAAAATGAATCTATTCAACAAGTCTGCAACACGTCCTTAAGAGTTACATGATTTCACCCAATGTCAATGTGTAATTTCTCCAGTTCTGATCATTTTTTAGGTTGTTGGTAGCTTGGTCAATGCCAAAACACAGTGAGATCTTTTTATGGCTTTAAACGCGTTTTCTCCTCGAGAGAAACATGATTTCACTAAAAACATTATACTTTAAACATGCCTGTTGTACATGTGTGCAAACACTCAAAGCCTTAAAATATGGTTTTCACCAATGTGTTTTTTGGTGAGAAACCTTCTATTTCAAGGTTCTGTGCGTTTTCAGACAAGTACAATATGTATTTACAGTGTTTCTGATGAAATCCCTCCTTTTAATGCATTTTCTCACAGAAGACGAGTCTCTCGCCATGGGAGCATGGCTTTTTTGAAAAAGCATATTCTGGTCGAGAAATCGTGTTTTAAGCAATAAAAACGACTCCCGGTCTTATTTAGTTCACATTTGTACTTTTGGTAAGCTAGCCCGTATTCATAACGCACTAAACCTTTTTATCGCGTTAAACGCCTTTTCTCGACGAGAAAAGCACAATTTCATCAAAAACAAACAAAACAAGAAAAATGAATCTATTCAACAAGTCTGCAACACGTCCTTAAGAGTTACATGATTTCACCCAATGTCAATGTGTAATTTCTCCAGTTCTGATCATTTTTTAGGTTGTTGGTAGCTTGGTCAATGCCAAAACACAGTGAGATCTTTTTATGGCTTTAAACGCGTTTTCTCCTCGAGAGAAACATGATTTCACTAAAAACATTATACTTTAAACATGCCTGTTGTACATGTGTGCAAACACTCAAAGCCTTAAAATAGGGTTTTCACCAATGTGTTTTTTGGTGAGAAACCTTCTATTTCAAGGTTCTGTGCGTTTTCAGACAAGTACAATATGTATTTACAGTGTTTCTGATGAAATCCCTCCTTTTAATGCATGTTCTCACAGAAAATGAGTCTCTCGCCATGGGAACATGGCTTTTTTGAAAAAGCATATTCTGCTCGAGAAATCGTGTTTTAAACAATAAAAACGACTCCCGGCCTTATTTAGTTCACATTTGTACTTTTGGTAAGCTAGCCCGTACTCAGAACGCACTAAACCTTTTTATCGCGTTAAACGCCTTTTCTCGACGAGAAAAGCACAATTTCATCAAAAACAAACAAAACAAGAAAAATGAATCTATTCAACAAGTCTGCAACACGTCCTTAAGAGTTACATGATTTCACCCAATGTCAATGTGTAATTTCTCCAGTTCTGATCATTTTTTAGGTTGTTGGTAGCTTGGTCAATGCCAAAACACAGTGAGATCTTTTTATGGCTTTAAACGCGTTTTCTCCTCGAGAGAAACATGATTTCACTAAAAACATTATACTTTAAACATGCCTGTTGTACATGTGTGCAAACACTCAAAGCCTTAAAATAGGGTTTTCACCAATGTGTTTTTTGGTGAGAAACCTTCTATTTCAAGGTTCTGTGCGTTTTCAGACAAGTACAATATGTATTTACAGTGTTTCTGATGAAATCCCTCCTTTTAATGCATGTTCTCACAGAAAATGAGTCTCTCGCCATGGGAACATGGCTTTTTTGAAAAAGCATATTCTGCTCGAGAAATCGTGTTTTAAACAATAAAAACGACTCCCGGCCTTATTTAGTTCACATTTGTACTTTTGGTAAGCTAGCCCGTACTCAGAACGCACTAAACCTTTTTATCGCGTTAAACGCCTTTTCTCGACGAGAAAAGCACAATTTCATCAAAAACGAACAAAACAAGAAAAACGAATCTATTCAACAAGTCTACAACACGTCCTTAAGAGTTACATGATTTCACCCAATGCCAATGTGTAATTTCTCCAGTGCTGATCATTTTTTAGGTTGTTGGTAGCTTGGTCCAATGTCAAAACACAGTGAAATCTTTTTATGGCTTTAAACGCATTTTCTCCTCGAGAGAAACATGATTTCCCTAAAAACGTTATAGTTTAAACATGCCTGTTGTACATGTGCGCAAACACTCAGAGCCTTAAGATAGGGGTTTCACCAATGTGTTTTTTGGTGAGAAACCTTCTATTTCAAGGTTCTGTTCGTTTTCAGACAAGTACAATATGTATTTATAGTGTTTCTGATGAAAATCCTCCTTTTAATGCATTTTCTCACAGAAAACGAGTCTCTCGCCATGGGAACATGGCTTTTTTGAAAAAGCATATTCTCGTCGAGAAATCGTGTTTTAAACAATAAAAACGACTCCCGGCCTTATTTAGTTCACATTTGTACTTTTGGTAAGCTAGCCCGTATTCATAACGCACTAAACCTTTTTATCGCGTTAAACACCTTTTCTCGATGAGAAAAGCACAATTTCATCAAAAACAAACAAAACAAGAAAAATGAATCTATTCAACAAGTCTGCAACACGTCCTTAAGAGTTACATGATTTCACCCAATGTCAATGTGTAATTTCTCCAGTTCTGATCATTTTTTAGGTTGTTGGTTGCTTGGTCAATGCCAAAACACAGTGAGATCTTTTTATGGCTTTAAACGCGTTTTCTCCTCGAGAGAAACATGATTTCACTAAAAACGTTATAGTTTAAACATGCCTGTTGTACATGTGTGCAAACACCTCAGCGCCTTAAGATAGGGGTATCACCAATGTGTTTTTTGGTGAGAAACCTTCTATTTCAAGGTTCTGTGCGTTTTCAGACAAGTACAATATGTATTTACAGTGTTTCTGATGAAATCCCTCCTTTTAATGCATGTTCTCACAGAAAATGAGTCTCTCGCCATGGGAACATGGCTTTTTTGAAAAAGCATATTCTGCTCGAGAAATCGTGTTTTAAACAATAAAAACGACTCCCGGCCTTATTTAGTTCACATTTGTACTTTTGGTAAGCTAGCCCGTACTCAGAACGCACTAAACCTTTTTATCGCGTTAAACGCCTTTTCTCGACGAGAAAAGCACAATTTCATCAAAAACAAACAAAACAAGAAAAATGAATCTATTCAACAAGTCTGCAACACGTCCTTAAGAGTTACATGATTTCACCCAATGTCAATGTGTAATTTCTCCAGTTCTGATCATTTTTTAGGTTGTTGGTAGCTTGGTCCAATGCAGAAACACAGTGAAATCTTTTTATAGCTTTAAACATGTTTTCTCCTCGAGAGAAACATGATTTCACTAAAAACATTGTACTTTAAACATGCCTGTTGTACATGTGTGCAAACACTCAAAGCCTTAAAATAGGGTTTTCACCAATGTGTTTTTTGGTGAGAAACCTTCTATTTCAAGGTTCTGTGCGTTTTCAGACAAGTACAATATGAATTTATAATGTTTCTGATGAAATCCCTCCTTTTAATGCATGTTCTCACAGAAAATGAGTCTCTCGCCATGGGAACATGGCTTTTTTGAAAAAGCATATTCTGGTCGAGAAATCGTGTTTTAAACAATAAAAACGACTCCCGGCCTTATTTAGTTCACATTTGTACTTTTGGTAAGCTAGCCCGTACTCAGAACGCACTAAACCTTTTTATCGCGTTAAACGCCTTTTCTCGACGAGAAAAGCACAATCTCATCAAAAACGAACAAAACAAGAAAAACGAATCTATTCAACAAGTCTACAACACGTCCTTAAGAGTTACATGATTTCACCCAATGCCAATGTGTAATTTCTCCGGTGCTGATCATTTTTTAGGTTGTTGGTAGCTTGGTCCAATGTCAAAACACAGTGAAATCTTTTTATGGCTTTAAACGCGTTTTCTCCTCGAGAGAAACATGATTTCCCTAAAAACGTTATAGTTTAAACATGCCTGTTGTACATGTGCGCAAACACTCAGAGCCTTAAGATAGGGGTTTCACCAATGTGTTTTTTGGTGAGAAACCTTCTATTTCAAGGTTCTGTGCGTTTTCAGACAAGTACAATATGTATTTATAGTGTTTCTGATGAAAATCCTCCTTTTAATGCATTTTCTCACAGAAAACGAGTCTCTCGCCATGGGAACATGGCTTTTTTGAAAAAGCATATTCTCGTCGAGAAATCGTGTTTTAAACAATAAAAACGACTCCCGGCGTTATTTAGTTCACATTTGTACTTTTGGTAAGCTAGCCCGTATTCATAACGCACTAAACCTTTTTATTGCGTTAAACGCCTTTTCTCGATGAAAAAAGCACAATTTCATCAAAAACAAACAAAACAAGAAAAATGAATCTATTCAACAAGTCTGCAACACGTCCTTAAGAGTTACATGATTTCACCCAATGTCAATGTGTAATTTCTCCAGTTCTGATCATTTTTTAGGTTGTTGGTTGCTTGGTCAATGCCAAAACACAGTGAGATCTTTTTATGGCTTTAAACGCGTTTTCTCCTCGAGAGAAACATGATTTCACTAAAAACGTTATAGTTTAAACATGCCTGTTGTACATGTGTGCAAACACCTCAGCGCCTTAAGATAGGGGTTTCACCAATGTGTTTTTTGGTGAGAAACCTTCTATTTCAAGGTTCTGTGCATTTTCAGACAAGTACAATATGTATTTACAGTGTTTCTAATGAAATCCCTCCTTTTAATGCATTTTCTCACAGAAGACGAGTCTCTCGCCATGGGAGCATGGCTTTTTTGAAAAAGCATATTCTGGTCGAGAAATCGTGTTTTAAGCAATAAAAACGACGCCCGGTCTTATTTAGTTCACATTTGTACTTTTGGTAAGCTAGCCCGTATTCATAACGCACTAAACCTTTTTATCGCGTTAAACGCCTTTTCTCGACGAGAAAAGCACAATTTCATCAAAAACAAACAAAACAAGAAAAATGAATCTATTCAACAAGTCTGCAACACGTCCTTAAGAGTTACATGATTTCACACAATGCCAATGTGTAATTTCTCCAGTGCTGATCATTTTTTAGGTTGTTGGTAGCTTGGTCCAATGTCAAAACACAGTGAAATCTTTTTATGGCTTTAAACGCATTTTCTCCTCGAGAGAAACATGATTTCCCTAAAAACGTTATAGTTTAAACATGCCTGTTGTACATGTGCGCAAACACTCAGAGCCTTAAGATAGGGGTTTCACCAATGTGTTTTTTGGTGAGAAACCTTCTATTTCAAGGTTCTGTGCGTTTTCAGACAAGTACAATATGTATTTATAGTGTTTCTGATGAAAATCCTCCTTTTAATGCATTTTCTCACAGAAAACGAGTCTCTCGCCATGGGAACATGGCTTTTTTGAAAAAGCATATTCTCGTCGAGAAATCGTGTTTTAAACAATAAAAACGACTCCCGGCGTTATTTAGTTCACATTTGTACTTTTGGTAAGCTAGCCCGTATTCATAACGCACTAAACCTTTTTATTGCGTTAAACGCCTTTTCTCGATGAAAAAAGCACAATTTCATCAAAAACAAACAAAACAAGAAAAATGAATCTATTCAACAAGTCTGCAACACGTCCTTAAGAGTTACATGATTTCACCCAATGTCAATGTGTAATTTCTCCAGTTCTGATCATTTTTTAGGTTGTTGGTTGCTTGGTCAATGCCAAAACACAGTGAGATCTTTTTATGGCTTTAAACGCGTTTTCTCCTCGAGAGAAACATGATTTCACTAAAAACGTTATAGTTTAAACATGCCTGTTGTACATGTGTGCAAACACCTCAGCGCCTTAAGATAGGGGTTTCACCAATGTGTTTTTTGGTGAGAAACCTTCTATTTCAAGGTTCTGTGCATTTTCAGACAAGTACAATATGTATTTACAGTGTTTCTAATGAAATCCCTCCTTTTAATGCATTTTCTCACAGAAGACGAGTCTCTCGCCATGGGAGCATGGCTTTTTTGAAAAAGCATATTCTGGTCGAGAAATCGTGTTTTAAGCAATAAAAACGACGCCCGGTCTTATTTAGTTCACATTTGTACTTTTGGTAAGCTAGCCCGTATTCATAACGCACTAAACCTTTTCATCGCGTTAAACGCCTTTTCTCGACGAGAAAAGCACAATTTCATCAAAAACAAACAAAACAAGAAAAATGAATCTATTCAACAAGTCTGCAACACGTCCTTAAGAGTTACATGATTTCACCCAATGTCAATGTGTAATTTCTCCAGTTCTGATCATTTTTTAGGTTGTTGGTAGCTTGGTCAATGCCAAAACACAGTGAGATCTTTTTATGGCTTTAAACGCGTTTTCTCCTCGAGAGAAACATGATTTCACTAAAAACATTATACTTTAAACATGCCTGTTGTACATGTGTGCAAACACTCAAAGCCTTAAAATATGGTTTTCACCAATGTGTTTTTTGGTGAGAAACCTTCTATTTCAAGGTTCTGTGCGTTTTCTGACAAGTACAATATGTATTTACAGTGTTTCTGATGAAATCCCTCCTTTTAATGCATTTTCTCACAGAAGACGAGTCTCTCGCCATGGGAGCATGGCTTTTTTGAAAAAGCATATTCTGGTCGAGAAATCGTGTTTTAAGCAATAAAAACGACTCCCGGTCTTATTTAGTTCACATTTGTACTTTTGGTAAGCTAGCCCGTATTCATAACGCACTAAACCTTTTTATCGCGTTAAACGCCTTTTCTCGACGAGAAAAGCACAATTTCATCAAAAACAAACAAAACAAGAAAAATGAATCTATTCAACAAGTCTGCAACACGTCCTTAAGAGTTACATGATTTCACCCAATGTCAATGTGTAATTTCTCCAGTTCTGATCATTTTTTAGGTTGTTGGTAGCTTGGTCAATGCCAAAACACAGTGAGATCTTTTTATGGCTTTAAACGCGTTTTCTCCTCGAGAGAAACATGATTTCACTAAAAACATTATACTTTAAACATGCCTGTTGTACATGTGTGCAAACACTCAAAGCCTTAAAATAGGGTTTTCACCAATGTGTTTTTTGGTGAGAAACCTTCTATTTCAAGGTTCTGTGCGTTTTCAGACAAGTACAATATGTATTTACAGTGTTTCTGATGAAATCCCTCCTTTTAATGCATGTTCTCACAGAAAATGAGTCTCTCGCCATGGGAACATGGCTTTTTTGAAAAAGCATATTCTGCTCGAGAAATCGTGTTTTAAACAATAAAAACGACTCCCGGCCTTATTTAGTTCACATTTGTACTTTTGGTAAGCTAGCCCGTACTCAGAACGCACTAAACCTTTTTATCGCGTTAAACGCCTTTTCTCGACGAGAAAAGCACAATTTCATCAAAAACAAACAAAACAAGAAAAATGAATCTATTCAACAAGTCTGCAACACGTCCTTAAGAGTTACATGATTTCACCCAATGTCAATGTGTAATTTCTCCAGTTCTGATCATTTTTTAGGTTGTTGGTAGCTTGGTCAATGCCAAAACACAGTGAGATCTTTTTATGGCTTTAAACGCGTTTTCTCCTCGAGAGAAACATGATTTCACTAAAAACATTATACTTTAAACATGCCTGTTGTACATGTGTGCAAACACTCAAAGCCTTAAAATAGGGTTTTCACCAATGTGTTTTTTGGTGAGAAACCTTCTATTTCAAGGTTCTGTGCGTTTTCAGACAAGTACAATATGTATTTACAGTGTTTCTGATGAAATCCCTCCTTTTAATGCATGTTCTCACAGAAAATGAGTCTCTCGCCATGGGAACATGGCTTTTTTGAAAAAGCATATTCTGCTCGAGAAATCGTGTTTTAAACAATAAAAACGACTCCCGGCCTTATTTAGTTCACATTTGTACTTTTGGTAAGCTAGCCCGTACTCAGAACGCACTAAACCTTTTTATCGCGTTAAACGCCTTTTCTCGACGAGAAAAGCACAATTTCATCAAAAACGAACAAAACAAGAAAAACGAATCTATTCAACAAGTCTACAACACGTCCTTAAGAGTTACATGATTTCACCCAATGCCAATGTGTAATTTCTCCAGTGCTGATCATTTTTTAGGTTGTTGGTAGCTTGGTCCAATGTCAAAACACAGTGAAATCTTTTTATGGCTTTAAACGCATTTTCTCCTCGAGAGAAACATGATTTCCCTAAAAACGTTATAGTTTAAACATGCCTGTTGTACATGTGCGCAAACACTCAGAGCCTTAAGATAGGGGTTTCACCAATGTGTTTTTTGGTGAGAAACCTTCTATTTCAAGGTTCTGTTCGTTTTCAGACAAGTACAATATGTATTTATAGTGTTTCTGATGAAAATCCTCCTTTTAATGCATTTTCTCACAGAAAACGAGTCTCTCGCCATGGGAACATGGCTTTTTTGAAAAAGCATATTCTCGTCGAGAAATCGTGTTTTAAACAATAAAAACGACTCCCGGCCTTATTTAGTTCACATTTGTACTTTTGGTAAGCTAGCCCGTATTCATAACGCACTAAACCTTTTTATCGCGTTAAACGCCTTTTCTCGATGAGAAAAGCACAATTTCATCAAAAACAAACAAAACAAGAAAAATGAATCTATTCAACAAGTCTGCAACACGTCCTTAAGAGTTACATGATTTCACCCAATGTCAATGTGTAATTTCTCCAGTTCTGATCATTTTTTAGGTTGTTGGTTGCTTGGTCAATGCCAAAACACAGTGAGATCTTTTTATGGCTTTAAACGCGTTTTCTCCTCGAGAGAAACATGATTTCACTAAAAACGTTATAGTTTAAACATGCCTGTTGTACATGTGTGCAAACACCTCAGCGCCTTAAGATAGGGGTATCACCAATGTGTTTTTTGGTGAGAAACCTTCTATTTCAAGGTTCTGTGCGTTTTCAGACAAGTACAATATGTATTTACAGTGTTTCTGATGAAATCCCTCCTTTTAATGCATGTTCTCACAGAAAATGAGTCTCTCGCCATGGGAACATGGCTTTTTTGAAAAAGCATATTCTGCTCGAGAAATCGTGTTTTAAACAATAAAAACGACTCCCGGCCTTATTTAGTTCACATTTGTACTTTTGGTAAGCTAGCCCGTACTCAGAACGCACTAAACCTTTTTATCGCGTTAAACGCCTTTTCTCGACGAGAAAAGCACAATTTCATCAAAAACAAACAAAACAAGAAAAATGAATCTATTCAACAAGTCTGCAACACGTCCTTAAGAGTTACATGATTTCACCCAATGTCAATGTGTAATTTCTCCAGTTCTGATCATTTTTTAGGTTGTTGGTAGCTTGGTCCAATGCAGAAACACAGTGAAATCTTTTTATAGCTTTAAACATGTTTTCTCCTCGAGAGAAACATGATTTCACTAAAAACATTGTACTTTAAACATGCCTGTTGTACATGTGTGCAAACACTCAAAGCCTTAAAATAGGGTTTTCACCAATGTGTTTTTTGGTGAGAAACCTTCTATTTCAAGGTTCTGTGCGTTTTCAGACAAGTACAATATGAATTTATAATGTTTCTGATGAAATCCCTCCTTTTAATGCATGTTCTCACAGAAAATGAGTCTCTCGCCATGGGAACATGGCTTTTTTGAAAAAGCATATTCTGCTCGAGAAATCGTGTTTTAAACAATAAAAACGACTCCCGGCCTTATTTAGTTCACATTTGTACTTTTGGTAAGCTAGCCCGTACTCAGAACGCACTAAACCTTTTTATCGCGTTAAACGCCTTTTCTCGACGAGAAAAGCACAATCTCATCAAAAACGAACAAAACAAGAAAAACGAATCTATTCAACAAGTCTACAACACGTCCTTAAGAGTTACATGATTTCACCCAATGCCAATGTGTAATTTCTCCGGTGCTGATCATTTTTTAGGTTGTTGGTAGCTTGGTCCAATGTCAAAACACAGTGAAATCTTTTTATGGCTTTAAACGCGTTTTCTCCTCGAGAGAAACATGATTTCACTAAAAACGTTATAGTTTAAACATGCCTGTTGTACATGTGCGCAAACACTCAGAGCCTTAAGATAGGGGTTTCACCAATGTGTTTTTTGGTGAGAAACCTATTTCAAGGTTCTGTGCGTTTTCTGACAAGTACAATATGTATTTACAGTGTTTCTGATGAAATCCCTCCTTTTAATGCATTTTCTCACAGAAAACGAGTCTCTCGCCATGGGAACATGGCTTTTTGAAAAAGCATATTCTGGGCGAGAAATTGTGTTTTAAACAATAAAAACGTCTCCCGGCCTTATTTAGTTCACATTTGTACTTTTGGTAAGCTAGCCCGTATTCATAACGCACTAAACCTTTTTATCGCGTTAAACGCCTTTTCTCGACGAGAAAAGCACAATTTCATCAAAAACGAACAAAACAAGAAAAACGAATCTATTCAACAAGTCTACAACACGGCCTTAAGAGTTACATGATTTCACCCAATGCCAATGTGTAATTTCTCAAGTGCTGATCATTTTTTAGGTTGTTGGTAGCTTGGTCCAATGTCAAAACACAGTGAAATCTTTTTATGGCTTTAAACGCGTTTTCTCCTCGAGAGAAACATGATTTCACTAAAAACGTTATAGTTTAAACATGCCTGTTGTACATGTGTGCAAACACTCAAAGCCTTAAAATAGGGTTTTCACCAATGTGTTTTTTGGTGAGAAACCTTCTATTTCAAGGTTCTGTGCGTTTTCAGACAAGTACAATATGTATTTATAGTGTTTCTGATGAAATCCCTCCTTTTAATGCATTTTCTCACAGAAAACTTGTCTCTCGCCATGGGAACATGGCTTTTTGGAAAAGCATTTTCTGGTCGAGAAATCGTGTTTTAAACAATAAAAACGACTCCCGGCCTTATTTAGTTCACATTTGGACTTTTGGTAAGCTAGCCCGTACTCAGAACGCACTAAACCTTTTTATCGCGTTAAACGCCTTTTCTCGACGAGAAAAGCACAATTTCATCAAAAACAAACAAAACAAGAAAAATGAATCTATTCAACAAGTCTGCAACACGTCCTTAAGAGTTACATGATTTCACCCAATGTCAATGTGTAATTTCTCCAGTTCTGATCATTTTTTAGGTTGTTGGTAGCTTGGTCAATGCCAAAACACAGTGAGATCTTTTTATGGCTTTAAACGCGTTTTCTCCTCGAGAGAAACATGATTTCACTAAAAACGTTATAGTTTAAACATGCCTGTTGTACATGTGTGCAAACACTCAAAGCCTTAAAATAGGGTTTTCACCAATGTGTTTTTTGGTGAGAAACCTTCTATTTCAAGGTTCTGTGCGTTTTCAGACAAGTACAATATGTATTTATAGTGTTTCTGATGAAATCCCTCCTTTTAATGCATTTTCTCACAGAAAACGAGTCTCTCGCCATGGGAACATGGCTTTTTTGAAAAAGCATATTCTCGTCGAGAAATCGTGTTTTAAACAATAAAAACGACTCCCGGCCTTATTTAGTTCACATTTGTACTTTTGGTAAGCTAGCCCGTATTCATAACGCACTAAACCTTTTTATCGCGTTAAACACCTTTTCTCGATGAGAAAAGCACAATTTCATCAAAAACAAACAAAACAAGAAAAATGAATCTATTCAACAAGTCTGCAACACGTCCTTAAGAGTTACATGATTTCACCCAATGTCAATGTGTAATTTCTCCAGTTCTGATCATTTTTTAGGTTGTTGGTTGCTTGGTCAATGCCAAAACACAGTGAGATCTTTTTATGGCTTTAAACGCGTTTTCTCCTCGAGAGAAACATGATTTCACTAAAAACGTTATAGTTTAAACATGCCTGTTGTACATGTGTGCAAACACCTCAGCGCCTTAAGATAGGGGTATCACCAATGTGTTTTTTGGTGAGAAACCTTCTATTTCAAGGTTCTGTGCGTTTTCAGACAAGTACAATATGTATTTACAGTGTTTCTGATGAAATCCCTCCTTTTAATGCATGTTCTCACAGAAAATGAGTCTCTCGCCATGGGAACATGGCTTTTTTGAAAAAGCATATTCTGCTCGAGAAATCGTGTTTTAAACAATAAAAACGACTCCCGGCCTTATTTAGTTCACATTTGTACTTTTGGTAAGCTAGCCCGTACTCAGAACGCACTAAACCTTTTTATCGCGTTAAACGCCTTTTCTCGACGAGAAAAGCACAATTTCATCAAAAACAAACAAAACAAGAAAAATGAATCTATTCAACAAGTCTGCAACACGTCCTTAAGAGTTACATGATTTCACCCAATGTCAATGTGTAATTTCTCCAGTTCTGATCATTTTTTAGGTTGTTGGTAGCTTGGTCCAATGCAGAAACACAGTGAAATCTTTTTATAGCTTTAAACATGTTTTCTCCTCGAGAGAAACATGATTTCACTAAAAACATTGTACTTTAAACATGCCTGTTGTACATGTGTGCAAACACTCAAAGCCTTAAAATAGGGTTTTCACCAATGTGTTTTTTGGTGAGAAACCTTCTATTTCAAGGTTCTGTGCGTTTTCAGACAAGTACAATATGAATTTATAATGTTTCTGATGAAATCCCTCCTTTTAATGCATGTTCTCACAGAAAATGAGTCTCTCGCCATGGGAACATGGCTTTTTTGAAAAAGCATATTCTGGTCGAGAAATCGTGTTTTAAACAATAAAAACGACTCCCGGCCTTATTTAGTTCACATTTGTACTTTTGGTAAGCTAGCCCGTACTCAGAACGCACTAAACCTTTTTATCGCGTTAAACGCCTTTTCTCGACGAGAAAAGCACAATCTCATCAAAAACGAACAAAACAAGAAAAACGAATCTATTCAACAAGTCTACAACACGTCCTTAAGAGTTACATGATTTCACCCAATGCCAATGTGTAATTTCTCCGGTGCTGATCATTTTTTAGGTTGTTGGTAGCTTGGTCCAATGTCAAAACACAGTGAAATCTTTTTATGGCTTTAAACGCGTTTTCTCCTCGAGAGAAACATGATTTCCCTAAAAACGTTATAGTTTAAACATGCCTGTTGTACATGTGCGCAAACACTCAGAGCCTTAAGATAGGGGTTTCACCAATGTGTTTTTTGGTGAGAAACCTTCTATTTCAAGGTTCTGTGCGTTTTCAGACAAGTACAATATGTATTTATAGTGTTTCTGATGAAAATCCTCCTTTTAATGCATTTTCTCACAGAAAACGAGTCTCTCGCCATGGGAACATGGCTTTTTTGAAAAAGCATATTCTCGTCGAGAAATCGTGTTTTAAACAATAAAAACGACTCCCGGCGTTATTTAGTTCACATTTGTACTTTTGGTAAGCTAGCCCGTATTCATAACGCACTAAACCTTTTTATTGCGTTAAACGCCTTTTCTCGATGAAAAAAGCACAATTTCATCAAAAACAAACAAAACAAGAAAAATGAATCTATTCAACAAGTCTGCAACACGTCCTTAAGAGTTACATGATTTCACCCAATGTCAATGTGTAATTTCTCCAGTTCTGATCATTTTTTAGGTTGTTGGTTGCTTGGTCAATGCCAAAACACAGTGAGATCTTTTTATGGCTTTAAACGCGTTTTCTCCTCGAGAGAAACATGATTTCACTAAAAACGTTATAGTTTAAACATGCCTGTTGTACATGTGTGCAAACACCTCAGCGCCTTAAGATAGGGGTTTCACCAATGTGTTTTTTGGTGAGAAACCTTCTATTTCAAGGTTCTGTGCATTTTCAGACAAGTACAATATGTATTTACAGTGTTTCTAATGAAATCCCTCCTTTTAATGCATTTTCTCACAGAAGACGAGTCTCTCGCCATGGGAGCATGGCTTTTTTGAAAAAGCATATTCTGGTCGAGAAATCGTGTTTTAAGCAATAAAAACGACGCCCGGTCTTATTTAGTTCACATTTGTACTTTTGGTAAGCTAGCCCGTATTCATAACGCACTAAACCTTTTTATCGCGTTAAACGCCTTTTCTCGACGAGAAAAGCACAATTTCATCAAAAACAAACAAAACAAGAAAAATGAATCTATTCAACAAGTCTGCAACACGTCCTTAAGAGTTACATGATTTCACACAATGCCAATGTGTAATTTCTCCAGTGCTGATCATTTTTTAGGTTGTTGGTAGCTTGGTCCAATGTCAAAACACAGTGAAATCTTTTTATGGCTTTAAACGCATTTTCTCCTCGAGAGAAACATGATTTCCCTAAAAACGTTATAGTTTAAACATGCCTGTTGTACATGTGCGCAAACACTCAGAGCCTTAAGATAGGGGTTTCACCAATGTGTTTTTTGGTGAGAAACCTTCTATTTCAAGGTTCTGTGCGTTTTCAGACAAGTACAATATGTATTTATAGTGTTTCTGATGAAAATCCTCCTTTTAATGCATTTTCTCACAGAAAACGAGTCTCTCGCCATGGGAACATGGCTTTTTTGAAAAAGCATATTCTCGTCGAGAAATCGTGTTTTAAACAATAAAAACGACTCCCGGCGTTATTTAGTTCACATTTGTACTTTTGGTAAGCTAGCCCGTATTCATAACGCACTAAACCTTTTTATTGCGTTAAACGCCTTTTCTCGATGAAAAAAGCACAATTTCATCAAAAACAAACAAAACAAGAAAAATGAATCTATTCAACAAGTCTGCAACACGTCCTTAAGAGTTACATGATTTCACCCAATGTCAATGTGTAATTTCTCCAGTTCTGATCATTTTTTAGGTTGTTGGTTGCTTGGTCAATGCCAAAACACAGTGAGATCTTTTTATGGCTTTAAACGCGTTTTCTCCTCGAGAGAAACATGATTTCACTAAAAACGTTATAGTTTAAACATGCCTGTTGTACATGTGTGCAAACACCTCAGCGCCTTAAGATAGGGGTTTCACCAATGTGTTTTTTGGTGAGAAACCTTCTATTTCAAGGTTCTGTGCATTTTCAGACAAGTACAATATGTATTTACAGTGTTTCTAATGAAATCCCTCCTTTTAATGCATTTTCTCACAGAAGACGAGTCTCTCGCCATGGGAGCATGGCTTTTTTGAAAAAGCATATTCTGGTCGAGAAATCGTGTTTTAAGCAATAAAAACGACGCCCGGTCTTATTTAGTTCACATTTGTACTTTTGGTAAGCTAGCCCGTATTCATAACGCACTAAACCTTTTCATCGCGTTAAACGCCTTTTCTCGACGAGAAAAGCACAATTTCATCAAAAACAAACAAAACAAGAAAAATGAATCTATTCAACAAGTCTGCAACACGTCCTTAAGAGTTACATGATTTCACCCAATGTCAATGTGTAATTTCTCCAGTTCTGATCATTTTTTAGGTTGTTGGTAGCTTGGTCAATGCCAAAACACAGTGAGATCTTTTTATGGCTTTAAACGCGTTTTCTCCTCGAGAGAAACATGATTTCACTAAAAACATTATACTTTAAACATGCCTGTTGTACATGTGTGCAAACACTCAAAGCCTTAAAATATGGTTTTCACCAATGTGTTTTTTGGTGAGAAACCTTCTATTTCAAGGTTCTGTGCGTTTTCTGACAAGTACAATATGTATTTACAGTGTTTCTGATGAAATCCCTCCTTTTAATGCATTTTCTCACAGAAGACGAGTCTCTCGCCATGGGAGCATGGCTTTTTTGAAAAAGCATATTCTGGTCGAGAAATCGTGTTTTAAGCAATAAAAACGACTCCCGGTCTTATTTAGTTCACATTTGTACTTTTGGTAAGCTAGCCCGTATTCATAACGCACTAAACCTTTTTATCGCGTTAAACGCCTTTTCTCGACGAGAAAAGCACAATTTCATCAAAAACAAACAAAACAAGAAAAATGAATCTATTCAACAAGTCTGCAACACGTCCTTAAGAGTTACATGATTTCACCCAATGTCAATGTGTAATTTCTCCAGTTCTGATCATTTTTTAGGTTGTTGGTAGCTTGGTCAATGCCAAAACACAGTGAGATCTTTTTATGGCTTTAAACGCGTTTTCTCCTCGAGAGAAACATGATTTCACTAAAAACATTATACTTTAAACATGCCTGTTGTACATGTGTGCAAACACTCAAAGCCTTAAAATAGGGTTTTCACCAATGTGTTTTTTGGTGAGAAACCTTCTATTTCAAGGTTCTGTGCGTTTTCAGACAAGTACAATATGTATTTACAGTGTTTCTGATGAAATCCCTCCTTTTAATGCATGTTCTCACAGAAAATGAGTCTCTCGCCATGGGAACATGGCTTTTTTGAAAAAGCATATTCTGCTCGAGAAATCGTGTTTTAAACAATAAAAACGACTCCCGGCCTTATTTAGTTCACATTTGTACTTTTGGTAAGCTAGCCCGTACTCAGAACGCACTAAACCTTTTTATCGCGTTAAACGCCTTTTCTCGACGAGAAAAGCACAATTTCATCAAAAACAAACAAAACAAGAAAAATGAATCTATTCAACAAGTCTGCAACACGTCCTTAAGAGTTACATGATTTCACCCAATGTCAATGTGTAATTTCTCCAGTTCTGATCATTTTTTAGGTTGTTGGTAGCTTGGTCAATGCCAAAACACAGTGAGATCTTTTTATGGCTTTAAACGCGTTTTCTCCTCGAGAGAAACATGATTTCACTAAAAACATTATACTTTAAACATGCCTGTTGTACATGTGTGCAAACACTCAAAGCCTTAAAATAGGGTTTTCACCAATGTGTTTTTTGGTGAGAAACCTTCTATTTCAAGGTTCTGTGCGTTTTCAGACAAGTACAATATGTATTTACAGTGTTTCTGATGAAATCCCTCCTTTTAATGCATGTTCTCACAGAAAATGAGTCTCTCGCCATGGGAACATGGCTTTTTTGAAAAAGCATATTCTCGTCGAGAAATCGTGTTTTAAACAATAAAAACGACTCCCGGCCTTATTTAGTTCACATTTGTACTTTTGGTAAGCTAGCCCGTACTCAGAACGCACTAAACCTTTTTATCGCGTTAAACGCCTTTTCTCGACGAGAAAAGCACAATTTCATCAAAAACGAACAAAACAAGAAAAACGAATCTATTCAACAAGTCTACAACACGTCCTTAAGAGTTACATGATTTCACCCAATGCCAATGTGTAATTTCTCCAGTGCTGATCATTTTTTAGGTTGTTGGTAGCTTGGTCCAATGTCAAAACACAGTGAAATCTTTTTATGGCTTTAAACGCATTTTCTCCTCGAGAGAAACATGATTTCCCTAAAAACGTTATAGTTTAAACATGCCTGTTGTACATGTGCGCAAACACTCAGAGCCTTAAGATAGGGGTTTCACCAATGTGTTTTTTGGTGAGAAACCTTCTATTTCAAGGTTCTGTTCGTTTTCAGACAAGTACAATATGTATTTATAGTGTTTCTGATGAAAATCCTCCTTTTAATGCATTTTCTCACAGAAAACGAGTCTCTCGCCATGGGAACATGGCTTTTTTGAAAAAGCATATTCTCGTCGAGAAATCGTGTTTTAAACAATAAAAACGACTCCCGGCCTTATTTAGTTCACATTTGTACTTTTGGTAAGCTAGCCCGTATTCATAACGCACTAAACCTTTTTATCGCGTTAAACGCCTTTTCTCGATGAGAAAAGCACAATTTCATCAAAAACAAACAAAACAAGAAAAATGAATCTATTCAACAAGTCTGCAACACGTCCTTAAGAGTTACATGATTTCACCCAATGTCAATGTGTAATTTCTCCAGTTCTGATCATTTTTTAGGTTGTTGGTTGCTTGGTCAATGCCAAAACACAGTGAGATCTTTTTATGGCTTTAAACGCGTTTTCTCCTCGAGAGAAACATGATTTCACTAAAAACGTTATAGTTTAAACATGCCTGTTGTACATGTGTGCAAACACCTCAGCGCCTTAAGATAGGGGTATCACCAATGTGTTTTTTGGTGAGAAACCTTCTATTTCAAGGTTCTGTGCGTTTTCAGACAAGTACAATATGTATTTACAGTGTTTCTGATGAAATCCCTCCTTTTAATGCATGTTCTCACAGAAAATGAGTCTCTCGCCATGGGAACATGGCTTTTTTGAAAAAGCATATTCTGCTCGAGAAAACGTGTTTTAAACAATAAAAACGACTCCCGGTCTTATTTAGTTCACATTTGTACTTTTGGTAAGCTAGCCCGTATTCATAACGCACTAAACCTTTTTATCGCGTTAAACGCCTTTTCTCGACGAGAAAAGCACAATTTCATCAAAAACAAACAAAACAAGAAAAATGAATCTATTCAACAAGTCTGCAACACGTCCTTAAGAGTTACATGATTTCACCCAATGTCAATGTGTAATTTCTCCAGTTCTGATCATTTTTTAGGTTGTTGGTAGCTTGGTCCAATGCAGAAACACAGTGAAATCTTTTTATAGCTTTAAACATGTTTTCTCCTCGAGAGAAACATGATTTCACTAAAAACATTGTACTTTAAACATGCCTGTTGTACATGTGTGCAAACACTCAAAGCCTTAAAATAGGGTTTTCACCAATGTGTTTTTTGGTGAGAAACCTTCTATTTCAAGGTTCTGTGCGTTTTCAGACAAGTACAATATGAATTTATAATGTTTCTGATGAAATCCCTCCTTTTAATGCATGTTCTCACAGAAAATGAGTCTCTCGCCATGGGAACATGGCTTTTTTGAAAAAGCATATTCTGGTCGAGAAATCGTGTTTTAAACAATAAAAACGACTCCCGGCCTTATTTAGTTCACATTTGTACTTTTGGTAAGCTAGCCCGTACTCAGAACGCACTAAACCTTTTTATCGCGTTAAACGCCTTTTCTCGACGAGAAAAGCACAATCTCATCAAAAACGAACAAAACAAGAAAAACGAATCTATTCAACAAGTCTACAACACGTCCTTAAGAGTTACATGATTTCACCCAATGCCAATGTGTAATTTCTCCGGTGCTGATCATTTTTTAGGTTGTTGGTAGCTTGGTCCAATGTCAAAACACAGTGAAATCTTTTTATGGCTTTAAACGCGTTTTCTCCTCGAGAGAAACATGATTTCACTAAAAACGTTATAGTTTAAACATGCCTGTTGTACATGTGCGCAAACACTCAGAGCCTTAAGATAGGGGTTTCACCAATGTGTTTTTTGGTGAGAAACCTATTTCAAGGTTCTGTGCGTTTTCTGACAAGTACAATATGTATTTACAGTGTTTCTGATGAAATCCCTCCTTTTAATGCATTTTCTCACAGAAAACGAGTCTCTCGCCATGGGAACATGGCTTTTTGAAAAAGCATATTCTGGGCGAGAAATTGTGTTTTAAACAATAAAAACGTCTCCCGGCCTTATTTAGTTCACATTTGTACTTTTGGTAAGCTAGCCCGTATTCATAACGCACTAAACCTTTTTATCGCGTTAAACGCCTTTTCTCGACGAGAAAAGCACAATTTCATCAAAAACGAACAAAACAAGAAAAACGAATCTATTCAACAAGTCTACAACACGGCCTTAAGAGTTACATGATTTCACCCAATGCCAATGTGTAATTTCTCAAGTGCTGATCATTTTTTAGGTTGTTGGTAGCTTGGTCCAATGTCAAAACACAGTGAAATCTTTTTATGGCTTTAAACGCGTTTTCTCCTCGAGAGAAACATGATTTCACTAAAAACGTTATAGTTTAAACATGCCTGTTGTACATGTGTGCAAACACTCAAAGCCTTAAAATAGGGTTTTCACCAATGTGTTTTTTGGTGAGAAACCTTCTATTTCAAGGTTCTGTGCGTTTTCAGACAAGTACAATATGTATTTATAGTGTTTCTGATGAAATCCCTCCTTTTAATGCATTTTCTCACAGAAAACTTGTCTCTCGCCATGGGAACATGGCTTTTTGGAAAAGCATTTTCTGGTCGAGAAATCGTGTTTTAAACAATAAAAACGACTCCCGGCCTTATTTAGTTCACATTTGGACTTTTGGTAAGCTAGCCCGTACTCAGAACGCACTAAACCTTTTTATCGCGTTAAACGCCTTTTCTCGACGAGAAAAGCACAATTTCATCAAAAACAAACAAAACAAGAAAAATGAATCTATTCAACAAGTCTGCAACACGTCCTTAAGAGTTACATGATTTCACCCAATGTCAATGTGTAATTTCTCCAGTTCTGATCATTTTTTAGGTTGTTGGTAGCTTGGTCAATGCCAAAACACAGTGAGATCTTTTTATGGCTTTAAACGCGTTTTCTCCTCGAGAGAAACATGATTTCACTAAAAACGTTATAGTTTAAACATGCCTGTTGTACATGTGTGCAAACACTCAAAGCCTTAAAATAGGGTTTTCACCAATGTGTTTTTTGGTGAGAAACCTTCTATTTCAAGGTTCTGTGCGTTTTCAGACAAGTACAATATGTATTTATAGTGTTTCTGATGAAATCCCTCCTTTTAATGCATTTTCTCACAGAAAACGAGTCTCTCGCCATGGGAACATGGCTTTTTGGAAAAGCATTTTCTGGTCGAGAAATCGTGTTTTAAACAATAAAAACGACTCCCGGCCTTATTTAGTTCACATTTGTACTTTTGGTAAGCTAGCCCGTACTCATAACGCACTAAACCTTTTTATCGCGTTAAACGCCTTTTCTCGACGAGAAAAGCACAATTTCATCAAAAACAAACAAAACAAGAAAAATGAATCTATTCAACAAGTCTGCAACACGTCCTTAAGAGTTACATGATTTCACCCAATGTCAATGTGTAATTTCTCCAGTTCTGATCATTTTTTAGGTTGTTGGTAGCTTGGTCAATGCCAAAACACAGTGAGATCTTTTTATGGCTTTAAACGCGTTTTCTCCTCGAGAGAAACATGATTTCACTAAAAACATTATACTTTAAACATGCCTGTTGTACATGTGTGCAAACACTCAAAGCCTTAAAATAGGGTTTTCACCAATGTGTTTTTTGGTGAGAAACCTTCTATTTCAAGGTTCTGTGCGTTTTCTGACAAGTACAATATGTATTTACAGTGTTTCTGATGAAATCCCTCCTTTTAATGCATTTTCTCACAGAAGACGAGTCTCTCGCCATGGGAGCATGGCTTTTTTGAAAAAGCATATTCTGGTCGAGAAATCGTGTTTTAAGCAATAAAAACGACTCCCGGTCTTATTTAGTTCACATTTGTACTTTTGGTAAGCTAGCCCGTATTCATAACGCACTAAACCTTTTTATCGCGTTAAACGCCTTTTCTCGACGAGAAAAGCACAATTTCATCAAAAACAAACAAAACAAGAAAAATGAATCTATTCAACAAGTCTGCAACACGTCCTTAAGAGTTACATGATTTCACCCAATGTCAATGTGTAATTTCTCCAGTTCTGATCATTTTTTAGGTTGTTGGTAGCTTGGTCAATGCCAAAACACAGTGAGATCTTTTTATGGCTTTAAACGCGTTTTCTCCTCGAGAGAAACATGATTTCACTAAAAACATTATACTTTAAACATGCCTGTTGTACATGTGTGCAAACACTCAAAGCCTTAAAATAGGGTTTTCACCAATGTGTTTTTTGGTGAGAAACCTTCTATTTCAAGGTTCTGTGCGTTTTCAGACAAGTACAATATGTATTTACAGTGTTTCTGATGAAATCCCTCCTTTTAATGCATTTTCTCACAGAAAATGAGTCTCTCGCCATGGGAACATGGCTTTTTTGAAAAAGCATATTCTGCTCGAGAAATCGTGTTTTAAACAATAAAAACGACTCCCGGCCTTATTTAGTTCACATTTGTACTTTTGGTAAGCTAGCCCGTACTCAGAACGCACTAAACCTTTTTATCGCGTTAAACGCCTTTTCTCGACGAGAAAAGCACAATTTCATCAAAAACAAACAAAACAAGAAAAATGAATCTATTCAACAAGTCTGCAACACGTCCTTAAGAGTTACATGATTTCACCCAATGTCAATGTGTAATTTCTCCAGTTCTGATCATTTTTTAGGTTGTTGGTAGCTTGGTCCAATGCCAAAACACAGTGAAATCTTTTTATAGCTTTAAACATGTTTTCTCCTCGAGAGAAACATGATTTCACTAAAAACATTGTACTTTAAACATGCCTGTTGTACATGTGTGCAAACACTCAAAGCCTTAAAAGAGGGTTTTCACCAATGTGTTTTTTGGTGAGAAACCTTCTATTTCAAGGTTCTGTGCGTTTTCAGACAAGTACAATATGTATTTACAGTGTTTCTGATGAAATCCCTCCTTTTAATGCATTTTCTCACAGAAGACGAGTCTCTCGCCATGGGAACATGGCTTTTTGGAAAAGCATTTTCTGGTCGAGAAATCGTGTTTTAAACAATAAAAACGACTCCCGGCCTTATTTAGTTCACATTTGTACTTTTGGTAAGCTAGCCCGTACTCAGAACGCACTAAACCTTTTTATCGCGTTAAACGCCTTTTCTCGACGAGAAAAGCACAATTTCATCAAAAACGAACAAAACAAGAAAAACGAATCTATTCAACAAGTCTACAACACGTCCTTAAGAGTTACATGATTTCACCCAATGCCAATGTGTAATTTCTCCAGTGCTGATCATTTTTTAGGTTGTTGGTAGCTTGGTCCAATGTCAAAACACAGTGAAATCTTTTTATGGCTTTAAACGCATTTTCTCCTCGAGAGAAACATGATTTCCCTAAAAACGTTATAGTTTAAACATGCCTGTTGTACATGTGCGCAAACACTCAGAGCCTTAAGATAGGGGTTTCACCAATGTGTTTTTTGGTGAGAAACCTTCTATTTCAAGGTTCTGTGCGTTTTCAGACAAGTACAATATGTATTTATAGTGTTTCTGATGAAAATCCTCCTTTTAATGCATTTTCTCACAGAAAACGAGTCTCTCGCCATGGGAACATGGCTTTTTTGAAAAAGCATATTCTCGTCGAGAAATCGTGTTTTAAGCAATAAAAACGACGCCCGGTCTTATTTAGTTCACATTTGTACTTTTGGTAAGCTAGCCCGTATTCATAACGCACTAAACCTTTTTATCGCGTTAAACGCCTTTTCTCGACGAGAAAAGCACAATTTCATCAAAAACAAACAAAACAAGAAAAATGAATCTATTCAACAAGTCTGCAACACGTCCTTAAGAGTTACATGATTTCACCCAATGTCAATGTGTAATTTCTCCAGTTCTGATCATTTTTTAGGTTGTTGGTAGCTTGGTCAATGCCAAAACACAGTGAGATCTTTTTATGGCTTTAAACGCGTTTTCTCCTCGAGAGAAACATGATTTCACTAAAAACATTATACTTTAAACATGCCTGTTGTACATGTGTGCAAACACTCAAAGCCTTAAAATAGGGTTTTCACCAATGTGTTTTTTGGTGAGAAACCTTCTATTTCAAGGTTCTGTGCGTTTTCAGACAAGTACAATATGTATTTACAGTGTTTCTGATGAAATCCCTCCTTTTAATGCATGTTCTCACAGAAAATGAGTCTCTCGCCATGGGAACATGGCTTTTTTGAAAAAGCATATTCTGCTCGAGAAATCGTGTTTTAAACAATAAAAACGACTCCCGGCCTTATTTAGTTCACATTTGTACTTTTGGTAAGCTAGCCCGTACTCAGAACGCACTAAACCTTTTTATCGCGTTAAACGCCTTTTCTCGACGAGAAAAGCACAATTTCATCAAAAACGAACAAAACAAGAAAAACGAATCTATTCAACAAGTCTACAACACGTCCTTAAGAGTTACATGATTTCACCCAATGCCAATGTGTAATTTCTCCAGTGCTGATCATTTTTTAGGTTGTTGGTAGCTTGGTCCAATGTCAAAACACAGTGAAATCTTTTTATGGCTTTAAACGCATTTTCTCCTCGAGAGAAACATGATTTCCCTAAAAACGTTATAGTTTAAACATGCCTGTTGTACATGTGCGCAAACACTCAGAGCCTTAAGATAGGGGTTTCACCAATGTGTTTTTTGGTGAGAAACCTTCTATTTCAAGGTTCTGTTCGTTTTCAGACAAGTACAATATGTATTTATAGTGTTTCTGATGAAAATCCTCCTTTTAATGCATTTTCTCACAGAAAACGAGTCTCTCGCCATGGGAACATGGCTTTTTTGAAAAAGCATATTCTCGTCGAGAAATCGTGTTTTAAACAATAAAAACGACTCCCGGCCTTATTTAGTTCACATTTGTACTTTTGGTAAGCTAGCCCGTATTCATAACGCACTAAACCTTTTTATCGCGTTAAACGCCTTTTCTCGATGAGAAAAGCACAATTTCATCAAAAACAAACAAAACAAGAAAAATGAATCTATTCAACAAGTCTGCAACACGTCCTTAAGAGTTACATGATTTCACCCAATGTCAATGTGTAATTTCTCCAGTTCTGATCATTTTTTAGGTTGTTGGTTGCTTGGTCAATGCCAAAACACAGTGAGATCTTTTTATGGCTTTAAACGCGTTTTCTCCTCGAGAGAAACATGATTTCACTAAAAACGTTATAGTTTAAACATGCCTGTTGTACATGTGTGCAAACACCTCAGCGCCTTAAGATAGGGGTATCACCAATGTGTTTTTTGGTGAGAAACCTTCTATTTCAAGGTTCTGTGCGTTTTCAGACAAGTACAATATGTATTTACAGTGTTTCTGATGAAATCCCTCCTTTTAATGCATGTTCTCACAGAAAATGAGTCTCTCGCCATGGGAACATGGCTTTTTTGAAAAAGCATATTCTGCTCGAGAAATCGTGTTTTAAACAATAAAAACGACTCCCGGCCTTATTTAGTTCACATTTGTACTTTTGGTAAGCTAGCCCGTACTCAGAACGCACTAAACCTTTTTATCGCGTTAAACGCCTTTTCTCGACGAGAAAAGCACAATTTCATCAAAAACAAACAAAACAAGAAAAATGAATCTATTCAACAAGTCTGCAACACGTCCTTAAGAGTTACATGATTTCACCCAATGTCAATGTGTAATTTCTCCAGTTCTGATCATTTTTTAGGTTGTTGGTAGCTTGGTCCAATGCAGAAACACAGTGAAATCTTTTTATAGCTTTAAACATGTTTTCTCCTCGAGAGAAACATGATTTCACTAAAAACATTGTACTTTAAACATGCCTGTTGTACATGTGTGCAAACACTCAAAGCCTTAAAATAGGGTTTTCACCAATGTGTTTTTTGGTGAGAAACCTTCTATTTCAAGGTTCTGTGCGTTTTCAGACAAGTACAATATGAATTTATAATGTTTCTGATGAAATCCCTCCTTTTAATGCATGTTCTCACAGAAAATGAGTCTCTCGCCATGGGAACATGGCTTTTTTGAAAAAGCATATTCTGCTCGAGAAATCGTGTTTTAAACAATAAAAACGACTCCCGGCCTTATTTAGTTCACATTTGTACTTTTGGTAAGCTAGCCCGTACTCAGAACGCACTAAACCTTTTTATCGCGTTAAACGCCTTTTCTCGAGGAGAAAAGCACAATCTCATCAAAAACGAACAAAACAAGAAAAACGAATCTATTCAACAAGTCTACAACACGTCCTTAAGAGTTACATGATTTCACCCAATGCCAATGTGTAATTTCTCCGGTGCTGATCATTTTTTAGGTTGTTGGTAGCTTGGTCCAATGTCAAAACACAGTGAAATCTTTTTATGGCTTTAAACGCGTTTTCTCCTCGAGAGAAACATGATTTCACTAAAAACGTTATAGTTTAAACATGCCTGTTGTACATGTGCGCAAACACTCAGAGCCTTAAGATAGGGGTTTCACCAATGTGTTTTTTGGTGAGAAACCTATTTCAAGGTTCTGTGCGTTTTCTGACAAGTACAATATGTATTTACAGTGTTTCTGATGAAATCCCTCCTTTTAATGCATTTTCTCACAGAAAACGAGTCTCTCGCCATGGGAACATGGCTTTTTGAAAAAGCATATTCTGGGCGAGAAATTGTGTTTTAAACAATAAAAACGTCTCCCGGCCTTATTTAGTTCACATTTGTACTTTTGGTAAGCTAGCCCGTATTCATAACGCACTAAACCTTTTTATCGCGTTAAACGCCTTTTCTCGACGAGAAAAGCACAATTTCATCAAAAACGAACAAAACAAGAAAAACGAATCTATTCAACAAGTCTACAACACGTCCTTAAGAGTTACATGATTTCACCCAATGCCAATGTGTAATTTCTCAAGTGCTGATCATTTTTTAGGTTGTTGGTAGCTTGGTCCAATGTCAAAACACAGTGAAATCTTTTTATGGCTTTAAACGCGTTTTCTCCTCGAGAGAAACATGATTTCACTAAAAACGTTATAGTTTAAACATGCCTGTTGTACATGTGTGCAAACACTCAAAGCCTTAAAATAGGGTTTTCACCAATGTGTTTTTTGGTGAGAAACCTTCTATTTCAAGGTTCTGTGCGTTTTCAGACAAGTACAATATGTATTTATAGTGTTTCTGATGAAATCCCTCCTTTTAATGCATTTTCTCACAGAAAACTTGTCTCTCGCCATGGGAACATGGCTTTTTGGAAAAGCATTTTCTGGTCGAGAAATCGTGTTTTAAACAATAAAAACGACTCCCGGCCTTATTTAGTTCACATTTGGACTTTTGGTAAGCTAGCCCGTACTCAGAACGCACTAAACCTTTTTATCGCGTTAAACGCCTTTTCTCGACGAGAAAAGCACAATTTCATCAAAAACAAACAAAACAAGAAAAATGAATCTATTCAACAAGTCTGCAACACGTCCTTAAGAGTTACATGATTTCACCCAATGTCAATGTGTAATTTCTCCAGTTCTGATCATTTTTTAGGTTGTTGGTAGCTTGGTCAATGCCAAAACACAGTGAGATCTTTTTATGGCTTTAAACGCGTTTTCTCCTCGAGAGAAACATGATTTCACTAAAAACGTTATAGTTTAAACATGCCTGTTGTACATGTGTGCAAACACTCAAAGCCTTAAAATAGGGTTTTCACCAATGTGTTTTTTGGTGAGAAACCTTCTATTTCAAGGTTCTGTGCGTTTTCAGACAAGTACAATATGTATTTATAGTGTTTCTGATGAAATCCCTCCTTTTAATGCATTTTCTCACAGAAAACGAGTCTCTCGCCATGGGAACATGGCTTTTTGGAAAAGCATTTTCTGGTCGAGAAATCGTGTTTTAAACAATAAAAACGACTCCCGGCCTTATTTAGTTCACATTTGTACTTTTGGTAAGCTAGCCCGTACTCAGAACGCACTAAACCTTTTTATCGCGTTAAACGCCTTTTCTCGACGAGAAAAGCACAATTTCATCAAAAACAAACAAAACAAGAAAAATGAATCTATTCAACAAGTCTGCAACACGTCCTTAAGAGTTACATGATTTCACCCAATGTCAATGTGTAATTTCTCCAGTTCTGATCATTTTTTAGGTTGTTGGTAGCTTGGTCAATGCCAAAACACAGTGAGATCTTTTTATGGCTTTAAACGCGTTTTCTCCTCGAGAGAAACATGATTTCACTAAAAACATTATACTTTAAACATGCCTGTTGTACATGTGTGCAAACACTCAAAGCCTTAAAATAGGGTTTTCACCAATGTGTTTTTTGGTGAGAAACCTTCTATTTCAAGGTTCTGTGCGTTTTCTGACAAGTACAATATGTATTTACAGTGTTTCTGATGAAATCCCTCCTTTTAATGCATTTTCTCACAGAAGACGAGTCTCTCGCCATGGGAGCATGGCTTTTTTGAAAAAGCATATTCTGGTCGAGAAATCGTGTTTTAAGCAATAAAAACGACTCCCGGTCTTATTTAGTTCACATTTGTACTTTTGGTAAGCTAGCCCGTATTCATAACGCACTAAACCTTTTTATCGCGTTAAACGCCTTTTCTCGACGAGAAAAGCACAATTTCATCAAAAACAAACAAAACAAGAAAAATGAATCTATTCAACAAGTCTGCAACACGTCCTTAAGAGTTACATGATTTCACCCAATGTCAATGTGTAATTTCTCCAGTTCTGATCATTTTTTAGGTTGTTGGTAGCTTGGTCAATGCCAAAACACAGTGAGATCTTTTTATGGCTTTAAACGCGTTTTCTCCTCGAGAGAAACATGATTTCACTAAAAACATTATACTTTAAACATGCCTGTTGTACATGTGTGCAAACACTCAAAGCCTTAAAATAGGGTTTTCACCAATGTGTTTTTTGGTGAGAAACCTTCTATTTCAAGGTTCTGTGCGTTTTCAGACAAGTACAATATGTATTTACAGTGTTTCTGATGAAATCCCTCCTTTTAATGCATTTTCTCACAGAAAATGAGTCTCTCGCCATGGGAACATGGCTTTTTTGAAAAAGCATATTCTGCTCGAGAAATCGTGTTTTAAACAATAAAAACGACTCCCGGCCTTATTTAGTTCACATTTGTACTTTTGGTAAGCTAGCCCGTACTCAGAACGCACTAAACCTTTTTATCGCGTTAAACGCCTTTTCTCGACGAGAAAAGCACAATTTCATCAAAAACAAACAAAACAAGAAAAATGAATCTATTCAACAAGTCTGCAACACGTCCTTAAGAGTTACATGATTTCACCCAATGTCAATGTGTAATTTCTCCAGTTCTGATCATTTTTTAGGTTGTTGGTAGCTTGGTCCAATGCCAAAACACAGTGAAATCTTTTTATAGCTTTAAACATGTTTTCTCCTCGAGAGAAACATGATTTCACTAAAAACATTGTACTTTAAACATGCCTGTTGTACATGTGTGCAAACACTCAAAGCCTTAAAAGAGGGTTTTCACCAATGTGTTTTTTGGTGAGAAACCTTCTATTTCAAGGTTCTGTGCGTTTTCAGACAAGTACAATATGTATTTACAGTGTTTCTGATGAAATCCCTCCTTTTAATGCATTTTCTCACAGAAGACGAGTCTCTCGCCATGGGAGCATGGCTTTTTTGAAAAAGCATATTCTGGTCGAGAAATCGTGTTTTAAGCAATAAAAACGACGCCCGGTCTTATTTAGTTCACATTTGTACTTTTGGTAAGCTAGCCCGTATTCATAACGCACTAAACCTTTTTATCGCGTTAAACGCCTTTTCTCGACGAGAAAAGCAATATTTCATCAAAAACAAACAAAACAAGAAAAATGAATCTATTCAACAAGTCTGCAACACGTCCTTAAGAGTTACATGATTTCACCCAATGTCAATATGTAATTTCTCCAGTTCTGATCATTTTTTAGGTTGTTGGTAGCTTGGTCAATGCCAAAACACAGTGAAATCTTTTTATAGCTTTAAACATGTTTTCTCCTCGAGAGAAACATGATTTCACTAAAAACATTGTACTTTAAACATGCCTGTTGTACATGTGTGCAAACACTCAAAGCCTTAAAATAGGGTTTTCACCAATGTGTTTTTTGGTGAGAAACCTTCTATTTCAAGGTTCTGTGCGTTTTCAGACAAGTACAATATGAATTTATAATGTTTCTGATGAAATCCCTCCTTTTAATGCATTTTCTCACAGAAAATGAGTCTCTCGCCATGGGAACATGGCTTTTTTGAAAAAGCATATTCTGGTCGAGAAATCGTGTTTTAAACAATAAAAACGACTCCCGGCCTTATTTAGTTCACATTTGTACTTTTGGTAAGCTAGCCCGTACTCAGAACGCACTAAACCTTTTTATCGCGTTAAACGCCTTTTCTCGACGAGAAAAGCACAATCTCATCAAAAACGAACAAAACAAGAAAAACGAATCTATTCAACAAGTCTACAACACGTCCTTAAGAGTTACATGATTTCACCCAATGCCAATGTGTAATTTCTCCGGTGCTGATCATTTTTTAGGTTGTTGGTAGCTTGGTCCAATGTCAAAACACAGTGAAATCTTTTTATGGCTTTAAACGCGTTTTCTCCTCGAGAGAAACATGATTTCACTAAAAACGTTATAGTTTAAACATGCCTGTTGTACATGTGCGCAAACACTCAGAGCCTTAAGATAGGGGTTTCACCAATGTGTTTTTTGGTGAGAAACCTATTTCAAGGTTCTGTGCGTTTTCTGACAAGTACAATATGTATTTACAGTGTTTCTGATGAAATCCCTCCTTTTAATGCATTTTCTCACAGAAGACGAGTCTCTCGCCATGGGAGCATGGCTTTTTTGAAAAAGCATATTCTGGTCGAGAAATCGTGTTTTAAGCAATAAAAACGACTCCCGGTCTTATTTAGTTCACATTTGTACTTTTGGTAAGCTAGCCCGTATTCATAACGCACTAAACCTTTTTATCGCGTTAAACGCCTTTTCTCGACGAGAAAAGCACAATTTCATCAAAAACAAACAAAACAAGAAAAATGAATCTATTCAACAAGTCTGCAACACGTCCTTAAGAGTTACATGATTTCACCCAATGTCAATGTGTAATTTCTCCAGTTCTGATCATTTTTTAGGTTGTTGGTAGCTTGGTCAATGCCAAAACACAGTGAGATCTTTTTATGGCTTTAAACGCGTTTTCTCCTCGAGAGAAACATGATTTCACTAAAAACATTATACTTTAAACATGCCTGTTGTACATGTGTGCAAACACTCAAAGCCTTAAAATAGGGTTTTCACCAATGTGTTTTTTGGTGAGAAACCTTCTATTTCAAGGTTCTGTGCGTTTTCAGACAAGTACAATATGTATTTACAGTGTTTCTGATGAAATCCCTCCTTTTAATGCATTTTCTCACAGAAAATGAGTCTCTCGCCATGGGAACATGGCTTTTTTGAAAAAGCATATTCTGCTCGAGAAATCGTGTTTTAAACAATAAAAACGACTCCCGGCCTTATTTAGTTCACATTTGTACTTTTGGTAAGCTAGCCCGTACTCAGAACGCACTAAACCTTTTTATCGCGTTAAACGCCTTTTCTCGACGAGAAAAGCACAATTTCATCAAAAACAAACAAAACAAGAAAAATGAATCTATTCAACAAGTCTGCAACACGTCCTTAAGAGTTACATGATTTCACCCAATGTCAATGTGTAATTTCTCCAGTTCTGATCATTTTTTAGGTTGTTGGTAGCTTGGTCCAATGCCAAAACACAGTGAAATCTTTTTATAGCTTTAAACATGTTTTCTCCTCGAGAGAAACATGATTTCACTAAAAACATTGTACTTTAAACATGCCTGTTGTACATGTGTGCAAACACTCAAAGCCTTAAAAGAGGGTTTTCACCAATGTGTTTTTTGGTGAGAAACCTTCTATTTCAAGGTTCTGTGCGTTTTCAGACAAGTACAATATGTATTTACAGTGTTTCTGATGAAATCCCTCCTTTTAATGCATTTTCTCACAGAAGACGAGTCTCTCGCCATGGGAGCATGGCTTTTTTGAAAAAGCATATTCTGGTCGAGAAATCGTGTTTTAAGCAATAAAAACGACGCCCGGTCTTATTTAGTTCACATTTGTACTTTTGGTAAGCTAGCCCGTATTCATAACGCACTAAACCTTTTTATCGCGTTAAACGCCTTTTCTCGACGAGAAAAGCACAATTTCATCAAAAACAAACAAAACAAGAAAAATGAATCTATTCAACAAGTCTGCAACACGTCCTTAAGAGTTACATGATTTCACCCAATGTCAATATGTAATTTCTCCAGTTCTGATCATTTTTTAGGTTGTTGGTAGCTTGGTCAATGCCAAAACACAGTGAAATCTTTTTATAGCTTTAAACATGTTTTCTCCTCGAGAGAAACATGATTTCACTAAAAACATTGTACTTTAAACATGCCTGTTGTACATGTGTGCAAACACTCAAAGCCTTAAAATAGGGTTTTCACCAATGTGTTTTTTGGTGAGAAACCTTCTATTTCAAGGTTCTGTGCGTTTTCAGACAAGTACAATATGAATTTATAATGTTTCAGATGAAATCCCTCCTTTTAATGCATTTTCTCACAGAAAATGAGTCTCTCGCCATGGGAACATGGCTTTTTTGAAAAAGCATATTCTGGTCGAGAAATCGTGTTTTAAACAATAAAAACGACTCCCGGCCTTATTTAGTTCACATTTGTACTTTTGGTAAGCTAGCCCGTACTCAGAACGCACTAAACCTTTTTATCGCGTTAAACGCCTTTTCTCGACGAGAAAAGCACAATCTCATCAAAAACGAACAAAACAAGAAAAACGAATCTATTCAACAAGTCTACAACACGTCCTTAAGAGTTACATGATTTCACCCAATGCCAATGTGTAATTTCTCCGGTGCTGATCATTTTTTAGGTTGTTGGTAGCTTGGTCCAATGTCAAAACACAGTGAAATCTTTTTATGGCTTTAAACGCGTTTTCTCCTCGAGAGAAACATGATTTCACTAAAAACGTTATAGTTTAAACATGCCTGTTGTACATGTGCGCAAACACTCAGAGCCTTAAGATAGGGGTTTCACCAATGTGTTTTTTGGTGAGAAACCTATTTCAAGGTTCTGTGCGTTTTCTGACAAGTACAATATGTATTTACAGTGTTTCTGATGAAATCCCTCCTTTTAATGCATTTTCTCACAGAAAACGAGTCTCTCGCCATGGGAACATGGCTTTTTGAAAAAGCATATTCTGGGCGAGAAATTGTGTTTTAAACAATAAAAACGTCTCCCGGCCTTATTTAGTTCACATTTGTACTTTTGGTAAGCTAGCCCGTATTCATAACGCACTAAACCTTTTTATCGCGTTAAACGCCTTTTCTCGACGAGAAAAGCACAATTTCATCAAAAACGAACAAAACAAGAAAAACGAATCTATTCAACAAGTCTACAACACGGCCTTAAGAGTTACATGATTTCACCCAATGCCAATGTGTAATTTCTCAAGTGCTGATCATTTTTTAGGTTGTTGGTAGCTTGGTCCAATGTCAAAACACAGTGAAATCTTTTTATGGCTTTAAACGCGTTTTCTCCTCGAGAGAAACATGATTTCACTAAAAACGTTATAGTTTAAACATGCCTGTTGTACATGTGTGCAAACACTCAAAGCCTTAAAATAGGGTTTTCACCAATGTGTTTTTTGGTGAGAAACCTTCTATTTCAAGGTTCTGTGCGTTTTCAGACAAGTACAATATGTATTTACAGTGTTTCTGATGAAATCCCTCCTTTTAATGCATTTTCTCACAGAAAATGAGTCTCTCGCCATGGGAACATGGCTTTTTTGAAAAAGCATATTCTGCTCGAGAAATCGTGTTTTAAACAATAAAAACGACTCCCGGCCTTATTTAGTTCACATTTGTACTTTTGGTAAGCTAGCCCGTACTCAGAACGCACTAAACCTTTTTATCGCGTTAAACGCCTTTTCTCGACGAGAAAAGCACAATTTCATCAAAAACAAACAAAACAAGAAAAATGAATCTATTCAACAAGTCTGCAACACGTCCTTAAGAGTTACATGATTTCACCCAATGTCAATGTGTAATTTCTCCAGTTCTGATCATTTTTTAGGTTGTTGGTAGCTTGGTCCAATGCCAAAACACAGTGAAATCTTTTTATAGCTTTAAACATGTTTTCTCCTCGAGAGAAACATGATTTCACTAAAAACATTGTACTTTAAACATGCCTGTTGTACATGTGTGCAAACACTCAAAGCCTTAAAAGAGGGTTTTCACCAATGTGTTTTTTGGTGAGAAACCTTCTATTTCAAGGTTCTGTGCGTTTTCAGACAAGTACAATATGTATTTACAGTGTTTCTGATGAAATCCCTCCTTTTAATGCATTTTCTCACAGAAGACGAGTCTCTCGCCATGGGAGCATGGCTTTTTTGAAAAAGCATATTCTGGTCGAGAAATCGTGTTTTAAGCAATAAAAACGACGCCCGGTCTTATTTAGTTCACATTTGTACTTTTGGTAAGCTAGCCCGTATTCATAACGCACTAAACCTTTTTATCGCGTTAAACGCCTTTTCTCGACGAGAAAAGCACAATTTCATCAAAAACAAACAAAACAAGAAAAATGAATCTATTCAACAAGTCTGCAACACGTCCTTAAGAGTTACATGATTTCACCCAATGTCAATGTGTAATTTCTCCAGTTCTGATCATTTTTTAGGTTGTTGGTAGCTTGGTCAATGCCAAAACACAGTGAAATCTTTTTATAGCTTTAAACATGTTTTCTCCTCGAGAGAAACATGATTTCACTAAAAACATTGTACTTTAAACATGCCTGTTGTACATGTGTGCAAACACTCAAAGCCTTAAAATAGGGTTTTCACCAATGTGTTTTTTGGTGAGAAACCTTCTATTTCAAGGTTCTGTGCGTTTTCAGACAAGTACAATATGAATTTATAATGTTTCTGATGAAATCCCTCCTTTTAATGCATGTTCTCACAGAAAATGAGTCTCTCGCCATGGGAACATGGCTTTTTTGAAAAAGCATATTCTGGTCGAGAAATCGTGTTTTAAACAATAAAAACGACTCCCGGCCTTATTTAGTTCACATTTGTACTTTTGGTAAGCTAGCCCGTACTCAGAACGCACTAAACCTTTTTATCGCGTTAAACGCCTTTTCTCGACGAGAAAAGCACAATTTCATCAAAAACGAACAAAACAAGAAAAACGAATCTATTCAACAAGTCTACAACACGGCCTTAAGAGTTACATGATTTCACCCAATGCCAATGTGTAATTTCTCAAGTGCTGATCATTTTTTAGGTTGTTGGTAGCTTGGTCCAATGTCAAAACACAGTGAAATCTTTTTATGGCTTTAAACGCGTTTTCTCCTCGAGAGAAACATGATTTCACTAAAAACGTTATAGTTTAAACATGCCTGTTGTACATGTGTGCAAACACTCAAAGCCTTAAAATAGGGTTTTCACCAATGTGTTTTTTGGTGAGAAACCTTCTATTTCAAGGTTCTGTGCGTTTTCAGACAAGTACAATATGTATTTATAGTGTTTCTGATGAAATCCCTCCTTTTAATGCATTTTCTCACAGAAAACTTGTCTCTCGCCATGGGAACATGGCTTTTTGGAAAAGCATTTTCTGGTCGAGAAATCGTGTTTTAAACAATAAAAACGACTCCCGGCCTTATTTAGTTCACATTTGTACTTTTGGTAAGCTAGCCCGTACTCAGAACGCACTAAACCTTTTTATCGCGTTAAACGCCTTTTCTCGACGAGAAAAGCACAATTTCATCAAAAACAAACAAAACAAGAAAAATGAATCTATTCAAGTCTGCAACACGTCCTTAAGAGTTACATGATTTCACCCAATGTCAATGTGTAATTTCTCCAGTTCTGATCATTTTTTAGGTTGTTGGTAGCTTGGTCAATGCCAAAACACAGTGAGATCTTTTTATGGCTTTAAACGCGTTTTCTCCTCGAGAGAAACATGATTTCACTAAAAACATTATACTTTAAACATGCCTGTTGTACATGTGTGCAAACACTCAAAGCCTTAAAATAGGGTTTTCACCAATGTGTTTTTTGGTGAGAAACCTTCTATTTCAAGGTTCTGTGCGTTTTCTGACAAGTACAATATGTATTTACAGTGTTTCTGATGAAATCCCTCCTTTTAATGCATTTTCTCACAGAAGACGAGTCTCTCGCCATGGGAGCATGGCTTTTTTGAAAAAGCATATTCTGGTCGAGAAATCGTGTTTTAAGCAATAAAAACGACTCCCGGTCTTATTTAGTTCACATTTGTACTTTTGGTAAGCTAGCCCGTATTCATAACGCACTAAACCTTTTTATCGCGTTAAACGCCTTTTCTCGACGAGAAAAGCACAATTTCATCAAAAACAAACAAAACAAGAAAAATGAATCTATTCAACAAGTCTGCAACACGTCCTTAAGAGTTACATGATTTCACCCAATGTCAATGTGTAATTTCTCTAGTTCTGATCATTTTTTAGGTTGTTGGTAGCTTGGTCAATGCCAAAACACAGTGAGATCTTTTTATGGCTTTAAACGCGTTTTCTCCTCGAGAGAAACATGATTTCACTAAAAACATTATACTTTAAACATGCCTGTTGTACATGTGTGCAAACACTCAAAGCCTTAAAATAGGGTTTTCACCAATGTGTTTTTTGGTGAGAAACCTTCTATTTCAAGGTTCTGTGCGTTTTCAGACAAGTACAATATGTATTTACAGTGTTTCTGATGAAATCCCTCCTTTTAATGCATTTTCTCACAGAAAATGAGTCTCTCGCCATGGGAACATGGCTTTTTTGAAAAAGCATATTCTGCTCGAGAAATCGTGTTTTAAACAATAAAAACGACTCCCGGCCTTATTTAGTTCACATTTGTACTTTTGGTAAGCTAGCCCGTACTCAGAACGCACTAAACCTTTTTATCGCGTTAAACGCCTTTTCTCGACGAGAAAAGCACAATTTCATCAAAAACAAACAAAACAAGAAAAATGAATCTATTCAACAAGTCTGCAACACGTCCTTAAGAGTTACATGATTTCACCCAATGTCAATATGTAATTTCTCCAGTTCTGATCATTTTTTAGGTTGTTGGTAGCTTGGTCAATGCCAAAACACAGTGAAATCTTTTTATAGCTTTAAACATGTTTTCTCCTCGAGAGAAACATGATTTCACTAAAAACATTGTACTTTAAACATGCCTGTTGTACATGTGTGCAAACACTCAAAGCCTTAAAATAGGGTTTTCACCAATGTGTTTTTTGGTGAGAAACCTTCTATTTCAAGGTTCTGTGCGTTTTCAGACAAGTACAATATGAATTTATAATGTTTCTGATGAAATCCCTCCTTTTAATGCATGTTCTCACAGAAAATGAGTCTCTCGCCATGGGAACATGGCTTTTTTGAAAAAGCATATTCTGGTCGAGAAATCGTGTTTTAAACAATAAAAACGACTCCCGGCCTTATTTAGTTCACATTTGTACTTTTGGTAAGCTAGCCCGTACTCAGAACGCACTAAACCTTTTTATCGCGTTAAACGCCTTTTCTCGACGAGAAAAGCACAATCTCATCAAAAACGAACAAAACAAGAAAAACGAATCTATTCAACAAGTCTACAACACGTCCTTAAGAGTTACATGATTTCACCCAATGCCAATGTGTAATTTCTCCGGTGCTGATCATTTTTTAGGTTGTTGGTAGCTTGGTCCAATGTCAAAACACAGTGAAATCTTTTTATGGCTTTAAACGCGTTTTCTCCTCGAGAGAAACATGATTTCACTAAAAACGTTATAGTTTAAACATGCCTGTTGTACATGTGCGCAAACACTCAGAGCCTTAAGATAGGGGTTTCACCAATGTGTTTTTTGGTGAGAAACCTATTTCAAGGTTCTGTGCGTTTTCTGACAAGTACAATATGTATTTACAGTGTTTCTGATGAAATCCCTCCTTTTAATGCATTTTCTCACAGAAAACGAGTCTCTCGCCATGGGAACATGGCTTTTTGAAAAAGCATATTCTGGGCGAGAAATTGTGTTTTAAACAATAAAAACGTCTCCCGGCCTTATTTAGTTCACATTTGTACTTTTGGTAAGCTAGCCCGTATTCATAACGCACTAAACCTTTTTATCGCGTTAAACGCCTTTTCTCGACGAGAAAAGCACAATTTCATCAAAAACGAACAAAACAAGAAAAACGAATCTATTCAACAAGTCTACAACACGGCCTTAAGAGTTACATGATTTCACCCAATGCCAATGTGTAATTTCTCAAGTGCTGATCATTTTTTAGGTTGTTGGTAGCTTGGTCCAATGCCAAAACAGAGTGAAATCTTTTTATAGCTTTAAACATGTTTTCTCCTCGAGAGAAACATGATTTCACTAAAAACATTGTACTTTAAACATGCCTGTTGTACATGTGTGCAAACACTCAAAGCCTTAAAATAGGGTTTTCACCAATGTGTTTTTTGGTGAGAAACCTTCTATTTCAAGGTTCTGTGCGTTTTCAGACAAGTACAATATGAATTTATAATGTTTCTGATGAAATCCCTCCTTTTAATGCATTTTCTCACAGAAAATGAGTCTCTCGCCATGGGAACATGGCTTTTTTGAAAAAGCATATTCTGGTCGAGATATCGTGTTTTAAACAATAAAAACGACTCCCGGCCTTATTTAGTTCACATTTGTACTTTTGGTAAGCTAGCCCGTACTCAGAACGCACTAAACCTTTTTATCGCGTTAAACGCCTTTTCTCGACGAGAAAAGCACAATCTCATCAAAAACGAACAAAACAAGAAAAACGAATCTATTCAACAAGTCTACAACACGTCCTTAAGAGTTACATGATTTCACCCAATGCCAATGTGTAATTTCTCCGGTGCTGATCATTTTTTAGGTTGTTGGTAGCTTGGTCCAATGTCAAAACACAGTGAAATCTTTTTATGGCTTTAAACGCGTTTTCTCCTCGAGAGAAACATGATTTCACTAAAAACGTTATAGTTTAAACATGCCTGTTGTACATGTGCGCAAACACTCAGAGCCTTAAGATAGGGGTTTCACCAATGTGTTTTTTGGTGAGAAACCTATTTCAAGGTTCTGTGCGTTTTCTGACAAGTACAATATGTATTTACAGTGTTTCTGATGAAATCCCTCCTTTTAATGCATTTTCTCACAGAAAACGAGTCTCTCGCCATGGGAACATGGCTTTTTGAAAAAGCATATTCTGGGCGAGAAATTGTGTTTTAAACAATAAAAACGTCTCCCGGCCTTATTTAGTTCACATTTGTACTTTTGGTAAGCTAGCCCGTATTCATAACGCACTAAACCTTTTTATCGCGTTAAACGCCTTTTCTCGACGAGAAAAGCACAATTTCATCAAAAACGAACAAAACAAGAAAAACGAATCTATTCAACAAGTCTACAACACGGCCTTAAGAGTTACATGATTTCACCCAATGCCAATGTGTAATTTCTCAAGTGCTGATCATTTTTTAGGTTGTTGGTAGCTTGGTCCAATGTCAAAACACAGTGAAATCTTTTTATGGCTTTAAACGCGTTTTCTCCTCGAGAGAAACATGATTTCACTAAAAACGTTATAGTTTAAACATGCCTGTTGTACATGTGTGCAAACACTCAAAGCCTTAAAATAGGGTTTTCACCAATGTGTTTTTTGGTGAGAAACCTTCTATTTCAAGGTTCTGTGCGTTTTCAGACAAGTACAATATGTATTTATAGTGTTTCTGATGAAATCCCTCCTTTTAATGCATTTTCTCACAGAAAACTTGTCTCTCGCCATGGGAACATGGCTTTTTGGAAAAGCATTTTCTGGTCGAGAAATCGTGTTTTAAACAATAAAAACGACTCCCGGCCTTTTTTAGTTCACATTTGTACTTTTGGTAAGCTAGCCCGTACTCAGAACGCACTAAACCTTTTTATCGCGTTAAACGCCTTTTCTCGACGAGAAAAGCACAATTTCATCAAAAACAAACAAAACAAGAAAAATGAATCTATTCAACAAGTCTGCAACACGTCCTTAAGAGTTACATGATTTCACCCAATGTCAATGTGTAATTTCTCCAGTTCTGATCATTTTTTAGGTTGCTGGTAGCTTGGTCAATGCCAAAACACAGTGAGATCTTTTTATGGCTTTAAACGCGTTTTCTCCTCGAGAGAAACATGATTTCACTAAAAACGTTATAGTTTAAACATGCCTGTTGTACATGTGTGCAAACACTCAAAGCCTTAAAATAGGGTTTTCACCAATGTGTTTTTCGGTGAGAAACCTTCTATTTCAAGGTTCTACGCGTTTTCAGACAAGTACAATATGTATTTACAGTGTTTCTGATGAAATCCCTCCTTTTAATGCATTTTCTCACAGAAGACGAGTCTCTCGCCATGGGAGCATGGCTTTTTTGAAAAAGCATATTCTGGTCGAGAAATCGTGTTTTAAGCAATAAAAACGACTCCCGGTCTTATTTAGTTCACATTTGTACTTTTGGTAAGCTAGCCCGTATTCATAACGCACTAAACCTTTTTATCGCGTTAAACGCCTTTTCTCGACGAGAAAAGCACAATTTCATCAAAAACAAACAAAACAAGAAAAATGAATCTATTCAACAAGTCTGCAACACGTCCTTAAGAGTTACATGATTTCACCCAATGTCAATGTGTAATTTCTCCAGTTCTGATCATTTTTTAGGTTGTTGGTAGCTTGGTCAATGCCAAAACACAGTGAGATCTTTTTATGGCTTTAAACGCGTTTTCTCCTCGAGAGAAACATGATTTCACTAAAAACATTATACTTTAAACATGCCTGTTGTACATGTGTGCAAACACTCAAAGCCTTAAAATAGGGTTTTCACCAATGTGTTTTTTGGTGAGAAACCTTCTATTTCAAGGTTCTGTGCGTTTTCAGACAAGTACAATATGTATTTACAGTGTTTCTGATGAAATCCCTCCTTTTAATGCATTTTCTCACAGAAAATGAGTCTCTCGCCATGGGAACATGGCTTTTTTGAAAAAGCATATTCTGCTCGAGAAATCGTGTTTTAAACAATAAAAACGACTCCCGGCCTTATTTAGTTCACATTTGTACTTTTGGTAAGCTAGCCCGTACTCAGAACGCACTAAACCTTTTTATCGCGTTAAACGCCTTTTCTCGACGAGAAAAGCACAATTTCATCAAAAACAAACAAAACAAGAAAAATGAATCTATTCAACAAGTCTGCAACACGTCCTTAAGAGTTACATGATTTCACCCAATGTCAATGTGTAATTTCTCCAGTTCTGATCATTTTTTAGGTTGTTGGTAGCTTGGTCCAATGCCAAAACACAGTGAAATCTTTTTATAGCTTTAAACATGTTTTCTCCTCGAGAGAAACATGATTTCACTAAAAACATTGTACTTTAAACATGCCTGTTGTACATGTGTGCAAACACTCAAAGCCTTAAAAGAGGGTTTTCACCAATGTGTTTTTTGGTGAGAAACCTTCTATTTCAAGGTTCTGTGCGTTTTCAGACAAGTACAATATGTATTTACAGTGTTTCTGATGAAATCCCTCCTTTTAATGCATTTTCTCACAGAAGACGAGTCTCTCGCCATGGGAGCATGGCTTTTTTGAAAAAGCATATTCTGGTCGAGAAATCGTGTTTTAAGCAATAAAAACGACGCCCGGTCTTATTTAGTTCACATTTGTACTTTTGGTAAGCTAGCCCGTATTCATAACGCACTAAACCTTTTTATCGCGTTAAACGCCTTTTCTCGACGAGAAAAGCACAATTTCATCAAAAACAAACAAAACAAGAAAAATGAATCTATTCAACAAGTCTGCAACACGTCCTTAAGAGTTACATGATTTCACCCAATGTCAATGTGTAATTTCTCCAGTTCTGATCATTTTTTAGGTTGTTGGTAGCTTGGTCAATGCCAAAACACAGTGAAATCTTTTTATAGCTTTAAACATGTTTTCTCCTCGAGAGAAACATGATTTCACTAAAAACATTGTACTTTAAACATGCCTGTTGTACATGTGTGCAAACACTCAAAGCCTTAAAATAGGGTTTTCACCAATGTGTTTTTTGGTGAGAAACCTTCTATTTCAAGGTTCTGTGCGTTTTCAGACAAGTACAATATGAATTTATAATGTTTCTGATGAAATCCCTCCTTTTAATGCATGTTCTCACAGAAAATGAGTCTCTCGCCATGGGAACATGGCTTTTTTGAAAAAGCATATTCTGGTCGAGAAATCGTGTTTTAAACAATAAAAACGACTCCCGGCCTTATTTAGTTCACATTTGTACTTTTGGTAAGCTAGCCCGTACTCAGAACGCACTAAACCTTTTTATCGCGTTAAACGCCTTTTCTCGACGAGAAAAGCACAATTTCATCAAAAACGAACAAAACAAGAAAAACGAATCTATTCAACAAGTCTACAACACGGCCTTAAGAGTTACATGATTTCACCCAATGCCAATGTGTAATTTCTCAAGTGCTGATCATTTTTTAGGTTGTTGGTAGCTTGGTCCAATGTCAAAACACAGTGAAATCTTTTTATGGCTTTAAACGCGTTTTCTCCTCGAGAGAAACATGATTTCACTAAAAACGTTATAGTTTAAACATGCCTGTTGTACATGTGTGCAAACACTCAAAGCCTTAAAATAGGGTTTTCACCAATGTGTTTTTTGGTGAGAAACCTTCTATTTCAAGGTTCTGTGCGTTTTCAGACAAGTACAATATGTATTTATAGTGTTTCTGATGAAATCCCTCCTTTTAATGCATTTTCTCACAGAAAACTTGTCTCTCGCCATGGGAACATGGCTTTTTGGAAAAGCATTTTCTGGTCGAGAAATCGTGTTTTAAACAATAAAAACGACTCCCGGCCTTATTTAGTTCACATTTGTACTTTTGGTAAGCTAGCCCGTACTCAGAACGCACTAAACCTTTTTATCGCGTTAAACGCCTTTTCTCGACGAGAAAAGCACAATTTCATCAAAAACAAACAAAACAAGAAAAATGAATCTATTCAACAAGTCTGCAACACGTCCTTAAGAGTTACATGATTTCACCCAATGTCAATGTGTAATTTCTCCAGTTCTGATCATTTTTTAGGTTGTTGGTAGCTTGGTCAATGCCAAAACACAGTGAGATCTTTTTATGGCTTTAAACGCGTTTTCTCCTCGAGAGAAACATGATTTCACTAAAAACGTTATAGTTTAAACATGCCTGTTGTACATGTGCGCAAACACTCAGAGCCTTAAGATAGGGGTTTCACCAATGTGTTTTTTGGTGAGAAACCTATTTCAAGGTTCTGTGCGTTTTCTGACAAGTACAATATGTATTTACAGTGTTTCTGATGAAATCCCTCCTTTTAATGCATTTTCTCACAGAAAACGAGTCTCTCGCCATGGGAACATGGCTTTTTGAAAAAGCATATTCTGGGCGAGAAATTGTGTTTTAAGCAATAAAAACGTCTCCCGGCCTTATTTAGTTCACATTTGTACTTTTGGTAAGCTAGCCCGTACTCAGAACGCACTAAACCTTTTTATCGCGTTAAACGCCTTTTCTCGACGAGAAAAGCACAATTTCATCAAAAACAAACAAAACAAGAAAAATGAATCTATTCAACAAGTCTGCAACACGTCCTTAAGAGTTACATGATTTCACCCAATGTCAATGTGTAATTTCTCCAGTTCTGATCATTTTTTAGGTTGTTGGTAGCTTGGTCCAATGCCAAAACACAGTGAAATCTTTTTATAGCTTTAAACATGTTTTCTCCTCGAGAGAAACATGATTTCACTAAAAACATTGTACTTTAAACATGCCTGTTGTACATGTGTGCAAACACTCAAAGCCTTAAAATAGGGTTTTCACCAATGTGTTTTTTGGTGAGAAACCTTCTATTTCAAGGTTCTGTGCGTTTTCAGACAAGTACAATATGAATTTATAATGTTTCTGATGAAATCCCTCCTTTTAATGCATGTTCTCACAGAAAATGAGTCTCTCGCCATGGGAACATGGCTTTTTTGAAAAAGCATATTCTGCTCGAGAAATCGTGTTTTAAACAATAAAAACGACTCCCGGCCTTATTTAGTTCATATTTGTACTTTTGGTAAGCTAGCCCGTACTCAGAACGCACTAAACCTTTTTATCGCGTTAAACGCCTTTTCTCGACGAGAAAAGCACAATTTCATCAAAAACGAACAAAACAAGAAAAACGAATCTATTCAACAAGTCTACAACACGTCCTTAAGAGTTACATGATTTCACCCAATGCCAATGTGTAATTTCTCCGGTGCTGATCATTTTTTAGGTTGTTGGTAGCTTGGTCCAATGTCAAAACACAGTGAAATCTTTTTATGGCTTTAAACGCGTTTTCTCCTCGAGAGAAACATGATTTCACTAAAAACGTTATAGTTTAAACATGCCTGTTGTACATGTGCGCAAACACTCAGAGCCTTAAGACAGGGGTTTCACCAATGTGTTTTTTGGTGAGAAACCTTCTATTTCAAGGTTCTGTGCGTTTTCAGACAAGTACAATATGTATTTATAGTGTTTCTGATGAAATGCCTCCTTTTAATGCATTTTCTCACAGAAAATGAGTCTCTCGCCATGGGAACATGGCTTTTTTGAAAAAGCATATTCTGCTCGAGAAATCGTGTTTTAAACAATAAAAACGACTCCCGGCCTTATTTAGTTCACATTTGTACTTTTGGTAAGCTAGCCCGTACTCAGAACGCACTAAACCTTTTTATCGCGTTAAACGCCTTTTCTCGACGAGAAAAGCACAATCTCATCAAAAACGAACAAAACAAGAAAAACGAATCTATTCAACAAGTCTACAACACGTCCTTAAGAGTTACATGATTTCACCCAATGCCAATGTGTAATTTCTCCGGTGCTGATCATTTTTTAGGTTGTTGGTAGCTTGGTCCAATGTCAAAACACAGTGAAATCTTTTTATGGCTTTAAACGCGTTTTCTCCTCGAGAGAAACATGATTTCACTAAAAACGTTATAGTTTAAACATGCCTGTTGTACATGTGCGCAAACACTCAGAGCCTTAAGATAGGGGTTTCACCAATGTGTTTTTTGGTGAGAAACCTATTTCAAGGTTCTGTGCGTTTTCTGACAAGTACAATATGTATTTACAGTGTTTCTGATGAAATCCCTCCTTTTAATGCATTTTCTCACAGAAAACGAGTCTCTCGCCATGGGAACATGGCTTTTTTGAAAAAGCATATTCTGGGCGAGAAATTGTGTTTTAAACAATAAAAACGTCTCCCGGCCTTATTTAGTTCACATTTGTACTTTTGGTAAGCTAGCCCGTACTCAGAACGCACTAAACCTTTTTATCGCGTTAAACGCCTTTTCTCGACGAGAAAAGCACAATTTCATCAAAAACAAACAAAACAAGAAAAATGAATCTATTCAACAAGTCTGCAACACGTCCTTAAGAGTTACATGATTTCACCCAATGTCAATGTGTAATTTCTCCAGTTCTGATCATTTTTTAGGTTGTTGGTAGCTTGGTCCAATGCCAAAACACAGTGAAATCTTTTTATAGCTTTAAACATGTTTTCTCCTCGAGAGAAACATGATTTCACTAAAAACATTGTACTTTAAACATGCCTGTTGTACATGTGTGCAAACACTCAAAGCCTTAAAATAGGGTTTTCACCAATGTGTTTTTTGGTGAGAAACCTTCTATTTCAAGGTTCTGTGCGTTTTCAGACAAGTACAATATGAATTTATAATGTTTCTGATGAAATCCCTCCTTTTAATGCATGTTCTCACAGAAAATGAGTCTCTCGCCATGGGAACATGGCTTTTTTGAAAAAGCATATTCTGCTCGAGAAATCGTGTTTTAAACAATAAAAACGACTCCCGGCCTTATTTAGTTCACATTTGTACTTTTGGTAAGCTAGCCCATACTCAGAACGCACTAAACCTTTTTATCGCGTTAAACGCCTTTTCTCGACGAGAAAAGCACAATCTCATCAAAAACGAACAAAACAAGAAAAACGAATCTATTCAACAAGTCTACAACACGTCCTTAAGAGTTACATGATTTCACCCAATGCCAATGTGTAATTTCTCCGGTGCTGATCATTTTTTTAGGTTGTTGGTAGCTTGGTCCAATGTCAAAACACAGTGAAATCTTTTTATGGCTTTAAACGCGTTTTCTCCTCGAGAGAAACATGATTTCACTAAAAACGTTATAGTTTAAACATGCCTGTTGTACATGTGCGCAAACACTCAGAGCCTTAAGATAGGGGTTTCACCAATGTGTTTTTTGGTGAGAAACCTATTTCAAGGTTCTGTGCGTTTTCTGACAAGTACAATATGTATTTACAGTGTTTCTGATGAAATCCCTCCTTTTAATGCATTTTCTCACAGAAAACGAGTCTCTCGCCATGGGAACATGGCTTTTTGAAAAAGCATATTCTGGGCGAGAAATTGTGTTTTAAACAATAAAAACGTCTCCCGGCCTTATTTAGTTCACATTTGTACTTTTGGTAAGCTAGCCCGTATTCATAACGCACTAAACCTTTTTATCGCGTTAAACGCCTTTTCTCGACGAGAAAAGCACAATTTCATCAAAAACGAACAAAACAAGAAAAACGAATCTATTCAACAAGTCTACAACACGGCCTTAAGAGTTACATGATTTCACCCAATGCCAATGTGTAATTTCTCAAGTGCTGATCATTTTTTAGGTTGTTGGTAGCTTGGTCCAATGTCAAAACACAGTGAAATCTTTTTATGGCTTTAAACGCGTTTTCTCCTCGAGAGAAACATGATTTCACTAAAAACGTTATAGTTTAAACATGCCTGTTGTACATGTGCGCAAAAACTCAGAGCCTTAAGATAGGGGTTTCACCAATGTGTTTTTTGGTGAGAAACCTTCTATTTCAAGGTTCTGTGCGTTTTCAGACAAGTACAATATGTATTTATAGTGTTTCTGATGAAAATCCTCCTTTTAATGCATTTTCTCACAGAAAAAGAGTCTCTCGCCATGGGAACATGGCTTTTTTTAAAAAGCATATTCTCGTCGAGAAATCGTGTTTTAAACAATAAAAACGACTCCCGGCCTTATTTAGTTCACATTTGTACTTTTGGTAAGCTAGCCCGTATTCATAACGCACTAAACCTTTTTATCGCGTTAAACGCCTTTTCTCGATGAGAAAAGCGCAATTTCATCAAAAACAAACAAAACAAGAAAAATGAATCTATTCAACAAGTCTGCAACACGTCCTTAAGAGTTACATGATTTCACCCAATGTCAATGTGTAATTTCTCCAGTTCTGATCATTTTTTAGGTTGTTGGTTGCTTGGTCAATGCCAAAACACAGTGAGATCTTTTTATGGCTTTAAACGCGTTTTCTCCTCGAGAGAAACATGATTTCACTAAAAACGTTATAGTTTAAACATGCCTGTTGTACATGTGTGCAAACACCTCAGCGCCTTAAGATAGGGGTTTCACCAATGTGTTTTTTGGTGAGAAACCTTCTATTTCAAGGTTCTGTGCGTTTTCAGACAAGTACAATATGTATTTACAGTGTTTCTAATGAAATCCCTCCTTTTAATGCATGTTCTCACAGAAGACGAGTCTCTCGCCATGGGAGCATGGCTTTTTTGAAAAAGCATATTCTGGTCGAGAAATCGTGTTTTAAGCAATAAAAACGACGCCCGGTCTTATTTAGTTCACATTTGTACTTTTGGTAAGCTAGCCCGTATTCATAACGCACTAAACCTTTTTATCGCGTTAAACGCCTTTTCTCGACGAGAAAAGCACAATTTCATCAAAAACAAACAAAACAAGAAAAATGAATCTATTCAACAAGTCTGCAACACGTCCTTAAGAGTTACATGATTTCACCCAATGTCAATGTGTAATTTCTCCAGTTCTGATCATTTTTTAGGTTGTTGGTAGCTTGGTCAATGCCAAAACACAGTGAGATCTTTTTATGGCTTTAAACGCGTTTTCTCCTCGAGAGAAACATGATTTCACTAAAAACATTATACTTTAAACATGCCTGTTGTACATGTGTGCAAACACTCAAAGCCTTAAAATAGGGTTTTCACCAATGTGTTTTTTGGTGAGAAACCTTCTATTTCAAGGTTCTGTGCGTTTTCAGACAAGTACAATATGAATTTATAATGTTTCTGATGAAATCCCTCCTTTTAATGCATGTTCTCACAGAAAATGAGTCTCTCGCCATGGGAACATGGCTTTTTTGAAAAAGCATATTCTGCTCGAGAAATCGTGTTTTAAACAATAAAAACGACTCCCGGCCTTATTTAGTTCACATTTGTACTTTTGGTAAGCTAGCCCGTACTCAGAACGCACTAAACCTTTTTATCGCGTTAAACGCCTTTTCTCGACGAGAAAAGCACAATCTCATCAAAAACGAACAAAACAAGAAAAACGAATCTATTCAACAAGTCTACAACACATCCTTAAGAGTTACATGATTTCACCCAATGCCAATGTGTAATTTCTCCGGTGCTGATCATTTTTTAGGTTGTTGGTAGCTTGGTCCAATGTCAAAACACAGTGAAATCTTTTTATGGCTTTAAACGCGTTTTCTCCTCGAGAGAAACATGATTTCACTAAAAACGTTATAGTTTAAACATGCCTGTTGTACATGTGCGCAAACACTCAGAGCCTTAAGATAGGGGTTTCACCAATGTGTTTTTTGGTGAGAAACCTATTTCAAGGTTCTGTGCGTTTTCTGACAAGTACAATATGTATTTACAGTGTTTCTGATGAAATCCCTCCTTTTAATGCATTTTCTCACAGAAAACGAGTCTCTCGCCATGGGAACATGGCTTTTTTGAAAAAGCATATTCTGGGCGAGAAATTGTGTTTTAAACAATAAAAACGTCTCCCGGCCTTATTTAGTTCACATTTGTACTTTTGGTAAGCTAGCCCGTACTTAGAACGCACTAAACCTTTTTATCGCGTTAAACGCCTTTTCTCGACGAGAAAAGCACAATTTCATCAAAAACAAACAAAACAAGAAAAATGAATCTATTCAACAAGTCTGCAACACGTCCTTAAGAGTTACATGATTTCACCCAATGTCAATGTGTAATTTCTCCAGTTCTGATCATTTTTTAGGTTGTTGGTAGCTTGGTCCAATGCCAAAACACAGTGAAATCTTTTTATAGCTTTAAACATGTTTTCTCCTCGAGAGAAACATGATTTCACTAAAAACATTGTACTTTAAACATGCCTGTTGTACATGTGTGCAAACACTCAAAGCCTTAAAATAGGGTTTTCACCAATGTGTTTTTTGGTGAGAAACCTTCTATTTCAAGGTTCTGTGCGTTTTCAGACAAGTACAATATGAATTTATAATGTTTCTGATGAAATCCCTCCTTTTAATGCATGTTCTCACAGAAAATGAGTCTCTCGCCATGGGAACATGGCTTTTTTGAAAAAGCATATTCTGCTCGAGAAATCGTGTTTTAAACAATAAAAACGACTCCCGGCCTTATTTAGTTCACATTTGTACTTTTGGTAAGCTAGCCCATACTCAGAACGCACTAAACCTTTTTATCGCGTTAAACGCCTTTTCTCGACGAGAAAAGCACAATCTCATCAAAAACGAACAAAACAAGAAAAACGAATCTATTCAACAAGTCTACAACACGTCCTTAAGAGTTACATGATTTCACCCAATGCCAATGTGTAATTTCTCCGGTGCTGATCATTTTTTAGGTTGTTGGTAGCTTGGTCCAATGTCAAAACACAGTGAAATCTTTTTATGGCTTTAAACGCGTTTTCTCCTCGAGAGAAACATGATTTCACTAAAAACGTTATAGTTTAAACATGCCTGTTGTACATGTGCGCAAACACTCAGAGCCTTAAGATAGGGGTTTCACCAATGTGTTTTTTGGTGAGAAACCTATTTCAAGGTTCTGTGCGTTTTCTGACAAGTACAATATGTATTTACAGTGTTTCTGATGAAATCCCTCCTTTTAATGCATTTTCTCACAGAAAACGAGTCTCTCGCCATGGGAACATGGCTTTTTGAAAAAGCATATTCTGGGCGAGAAATTGTGTTTTAAACAATAAAAACGTCTCCCGGCCTTATTTAGTTCACATTTGTACTTTTGGTAAGCTAGCCCGTATTCATAACGCACTAAAACTTTTTATCGCGTTAAACGCCTTTTCTCGACGAGAAAAGCACAATTTCATCAAAAACGAACAAAACAAGAAAAACGAATCTATTCAACAAGTCTACAACACGGCCTTAAGAGTTACATGATTTCACCCAATGCCAATGTGTAATTTCTCAAGTGCTGATCATTTTTTAGGTTGTTGGTAGCTTGGTCAAATGTCAAAACACAGTGAAATCTTTTTATGGCTTAAACGCGTTTTCTCCTCGAGAGAAACATGATTTCACTAAAAACGTTATAGTTTAAACATGCCTGTTGTACATGTGTGCAAACACTCAAAGCCTTAAAATAGGGTTTTCACCAATGTGTTTTTTGGTGAGAAACCTTCTATTTCAAGGTTCTGTGCGTTTTCAGACAAGTACAATATGTATTTATAGTGTTTCTGATGAAATCCCTCCTTTTAATGCATTTTCTCACAGAAAACTTGTCTCTCGCCATGGGAACATGGCTTTTTGGAAAAGCATTTTCTGGTCGAGAAATCGTGTTTTAAACAATAAAAACGACTCCCGGCCTTATTTAGTTCACATTTGTACTTTTGGTAAGCTAGCCCGTACTCAGAACGCACTAAACCTTTTTATCGCGTTAAACGCCTTTTCTCGACGAGAAAAGCACAATTTCATCAAAAACAAACAAAACAAGAAAAATGAATCTATTCAACAAGTCTGCAACACGTCCTTAAGAGTTACATGATTTCACCCAATGCCAATGTGTAATTTCTCCAGTTCTGATCATTTTTTAGGTTGTTGGTAGCTTGGTCAATGCCAAAACACAGTGAGATCTTTTTATGGCTTTAAACGCGTTTTCTCCTCGAGAGAAACATGATTTCACTAAAAACATTATACTTTAAACATGCCTGTTGTACATGTGTGCAAACACTCAAAGCCTTAAAATAGGGTTTTCACCAATGTGTTTTTTGGTGAGAAACCTTCTATTTCAAGGTTCTGTGCGTTTTCAGACAAGTACAATATGTATTTATAGTGTTTCTGATGAAATCCCTCCTTTTAATGCATTTTCTCACAGAAAACTTGTCTCTCGCCATGGGAACATGGCTTTTTGGAAAAGCATTTTCTGGTCGAGAAATCGTGTTTTAAACAATAAAAACGACTCCCGGCCTTATTTAGTTCACATTTGTACTTTTGGTAAGCTAGCCCGTACTCAGAACGCACTAAACCTTTTTATCGCGTTAAACGCCTTTTCTCGACGAGAAAAGCACAATTTCATCAAAAACAAACAAAACAAGAAAAATGAATCTATTCAACAAGTCTGCAACACGTCCTTAAGAGTTACATGATTTCACCCAATGTCAATGTGTAATTTCTCCAGTTCTGATCATTTTTTAGGTTGTTGGTAGCTTGGTCAATGCCAAAACACAGTGAGATCTTTTTATGGCTTTAAACGCGTTTTCTCCTCGAGAGAAACATGATTTCACTAAAAACATTATACTTTAAACATGCCTGTTGTACATGTGTGCAAACACTCAAAGCCTTAAAATAGGGTTTTCACCAATGTGTTTTTTGGTGAGAAACCTTCTATTTCAAGGTTCTGTGCGTTTTCAGACAAGTACAATATGTATTTACAGTGTTTCTGATGAAATCCCTCCTTTTAATGCATTTTCTCACAGAAAATGAGTCTCTCGCCATGGGAACATGGCTTTTTTGAAAAAGCATATTCTGCTCGAGAAATCGTGTTTTAAGCAATAAAAACGACTCCCGGCCTTATTTAGTTCACATTTGTACTTTTGGTAAGCTAGCCCGTACTCAGAACGCACTAAACCTTTTTATCGCGTTAAACGCCTTTTCTCGACGAGAAAAGCACAATTTCATCAAAAACAAACAAAACAAGAAAAATGAATCTATTCAACAAGTCTGCAACACGTCCTTAAGAGTTACATGATTTCACCCAATGTCAATGTGTAATTTCTCCAGTTCTGATCATTTTTTAGGTTGTTGGTTGCTTGGTCAATGCCAAAACACAGTGAGATCTTTTTATGGCTTTAAACGCGTTTTCTCCTCGAGAGAAACATGATTTCACTAAAAACGTTATAGTTTAAACATGCCTGTTGTACATGTGTGCAAACACCTCAGAGCCTTAAGATAGGGGTTTCACCAATGTGTTTTTTGGTGAGAAACCTTCTATTTCAAGGTTCTGTGCGTTTTCAGACAAGTACAATATGTATTTACAGTGTTTCTAATGAAATCCCTCCTTTTAATGCATTTTCTCACAGAAAACGAGTCTCTCGCCATGGGAACATGGCTTTTTTGAAAAAAGCATATTCTGGTCGAGAAATCGTGTTTTAAGCAATAAAAACGACGCCCGGTCTTATTTAGTTCACATTTGTACTTTTGGTAAGCTAGCCCGTACTCAGAACGCACTAAACCTTTTTATCGCGTTAAACGCCTTTTCTCGACGAGAAAAGCACAATTTCATCAAAAACAAACAAAACAAGAAAAATGAATCTATTCAACAAGTCTGCAACACGTCCTTAAGAGTTACATGATTTCACGCAATTTCAATGTGTAATTTCTACAGTTCTGATCATTGTTTAGGTTGTTGGTAGCTTGGTCCAATGCCAAAACACAGTGAAATCTTTTTATAGCTTTAAACATGTTTTCTCCTCGAGAGAAACATGATTTCACTAAAAACATTATACTTTAAACATGCCTTTTGTACATGTGTGCAAACACTCAAAGCCTTAAAATAGGGTTTTCACCAATGTGTTTTTTGGTGAGAAACCTTCTATTTCAAGGTTCTGTGCGTTTTCAGACAAGTACAATATGTATTTATAGTGTTTCTGATGAAATCCCTCCTTTTAATGCATTTTCTCACAGAAAACGAGTCTCTCGCCATGGGAACATGGCTTTTTGGAAAAGCATATTCTGGTCGAGAAATCGTGTTTTAAACAATAAAAACGACTCCCGGCCTTATTTAGTTCACATTTGTACTTTTGGTAAGCTAGCCCGTACTCAGAACGCACTAAACCTTTTTATCGCGTTAAACGCCTTTTCTCGACGAGAAAAGCACAATTTCATCAAAAACGAACAAAACAAGAAAAACGAATCTATTCAACAAGTCTACAACACGTCCTTAAGAGTTACATGATTTCACCCAATGCCAATGTGTAATTTCTCCAGTTCTGATCATTTTTTAGGTTGTTGGTAGCTTGGTCCAATGTCAAAACACAGTGAAATCTTTTTATGGCTTTAAACGCATTTTCTCCTCGAGAGAAACATGATTTCCCTAAAAACGTTATAGTTTAAACATGCCTGTTGTACATGTGCGCAAACACTCAGAGCCTTAAGACAGGGGTTTCACCAATGTGTTTTTTGGTGAGAAACCTTCTATTTCAAGGTTCTGTGCGTTTTCAGACAAGTACAATATGTATTTATAGTGTTTCTGATGAAATGCCTCCTTTTAATGCATTTTCTCACAGAAAACGAGTCTCTCGCCATGGGAACATGGCTTTTTTGAAAAAGCATATTCTCGTCGAGAAATCGTGTTTTAAACAATAAAAACGACTCCCGGCCTTATTTAGTTCACATTTGTACTTTTGGTAAGCTAGCCCGTATTCATAACGCACTAAACCTTTTTATCGCGTTAAACGCCTTTTCTCGACGAGAAAAGCACAATTTCATCAAAAACAAACAAAACAAGAAAAATGAATCTATTCAACAAGTCTGCAACACGTCCTTAAGAGTTCCATGATTTCACCCAATGTCAATGTGTAATTTCTCCAGTTCTGATCATTTTTTAGGTTGTTGGTAGCTTGGTCAATGCCAAAACACAGTGAGATCTTTTTATGGCTTTAAACGCGTTTTCTCCTCGAGAGAAACATGATTTCACTAAAAACATTATACTTTAAACATGCCTGTTGTACATGTGTGCAAACACTCAAAGCCTTAAAATAGGGTTTTCACCAATGTGTTTTTTTGGTGAGAAACCTTCTATTTCAAGGTTCTGTGCGTTTTCAGACAAGTACAATATGTATTTACAGTGTTTCTGATGAAATCCCTCCTTTTAATGCATTTTCTCACAGAAAATGAGTCTCTCGCCATGGGAACATGAATTTTTTGAAAAAGCATATTCTGCTCGAGAAATCGTGTTTGAAACAATAAAAACGACTCCCGGCCTTATTTAGTTCACATTTGTACTTTTGGTAAGCTAGCCCGTACTCAGAACGCACTAAACCTTTTTATCGCGTTAAACGCCTTTTCTCGACGAGAAAAGCACAATTTCATCAAAAACAAACAAAACAAGAAAAATGAATCTATTCAACAAGTCTGCAACACGTCCTTAAGAGTTACATGATTTCACCCAATTTCAATGTGTAATTTCTCCAGTTCTGATCATTGTTTAGGTTGTTGGTAGCTTGGTCCAATGCCAAAACACAGTGAAATCTTTTTATAGCTTTAAACATGTTTTCTCCTCGAGAGAAACATGATTTCACTAAAAACATTATACTTTAAACATGCCTGTTGTACATGTGTGCAAACACTCAAAGCCTTAAAATAGGGTTTTCACCAATGTGTTTTTTGGTGAGAAACCTTCTATTTCAAGGTTCTGTGCGTTTTCAGACAAGTACAATATGTATTTATAGTGTTTCTGATGAAATCCCTCCTTTTAATGCATTTTCTCACAGAAAACGAGTCTCTCGCCATGGGAACATGGCTTTTGGAAAAGCATTTTCTGGTCGAGAAATCGTGTTTTAAACAATAAAAACGACTCCCGGCCTTATTTAGTTCACATTTGTACTTTTGGTAAGCTAGCCCGTACTCAGAACGCACTAAACCTTTTTATCGCGTTAAACGCCTTTTCTCGACGAGAAAAGCACAATTTCATCAAAAACGAACAAAACAAGAAAAACGAATCTATTCAACAAGTCTACAACACGTCCTTAAGAGTTACATGATTTCACCCAATGCCAATGTGTAATTTCTCCAGTGCTGATCATTTTTTAGGTTGTTGGTAGCTTGGTCCAATGTCAAAACACAGTGAAATCTTTTTATGGCTTTAAACGCATTTTCTCCTCGAGAGAAACATGATTTCCCTAAAAACGTTATAGTTTAAACATGCCTGTTGTACATGTGCGCAAACACTCAGAGCCTTAAGACAGGGGTTTCACCAATGTGTTTTTTGGTGAGAAACCTTCTATTTCAAGGTTCTGTGCGTTTTCAGACAAGTACAATATGTATTTATAGTGTTTCTGATGAAATGCCTCCTTTTAATGCATTTTCTCACAGAAAACGAGTCTCTCGCCATGGGAACATGGCTTTTTTGAAAAAGCATATTCTCGTCGAGAAATCGTGTTTTAAACAATAAAAACGACTCCCGGCCTTATTTAGTTCACATTTGTACTTTTGGTAAGCTAGCCCGTATTCATAACGCACTAAACCTTTTTATCGCGTTAAACGCCTTTTCTCGACGAGAAAAGCACAATTTCATCAAAAACAAACAAAACAAGAAAAATGAATCTATTCAACAAGTCTGCAACACGTCCTTAAGAGTTCCATGATTTCACCCAATGTCAATGTGTAATTTCTCCAGTTCTGATCATTTTTTAGGTTGTTGGTAGCTTGGTCAATGCCAAAACACAGTGAGATCTTTTTATGGCTTTAAACGCGTTTTCTCCTAGAGAGAAACATGATTTCACTAAAAACATTATACTTTAAACATGCCTGTTGTACATGTGTGCAAACACTCAAAGCCTTAAGATAGGGGTTTCACCAATGTGTTTTTTGGTGAGAAACCTATTTCAAGGTTCTGTGCGTTTTCTGACAAGTACAATATGTATTTACAGTGTTTCTGATGAAATCCCTCCTTTTAATGCATTTTCTCACAGAAAACGAGTCTCTCGCCATGGGAACATGGCTTTTTGAAAAAGCATATTCTGGGCGAGAAATTGTGTTTTAAACAATAAAAACGTCTCCCGGCCTTATTTAGTTCACATTTGTACTTTTGGTAAGCTAGCCCGTATTCATAACGCACTAAACCTTTTTATCGCGTTAAACGCCTTTTCTCGACGAGAAAAGCACAATTTCATCAAAAACGAACAAAACAAGAAAAACGAATCTATTCAACAAGTCTACAACACGGCCTTAAGAGTTACATGATTTCACCCAATGCCAATGTGTAATTTCTCAAGTGCTGATCATTTTTTAGGTTGTTGGTAGCTTGGTCAAATGTCAAAACACAGTGAAATCTTTTTATAGCTTTAAACATGTTTTCTCCTCGAGAGAAACATGATTTCACTAAAAACATTATACTTTAAACATGCCTGTTGTACATGTGTGCAAACACTCAAAGCCTTAAAATAGGGTTTTCACCAATGTGTTTTTTGGTGAGAAACCTTCTATTTCAAGGTTCTGTGCGTTTTCAGACAAGTACAATATGTATTTATAGTGTTTCTGATGAAATCCCTCCTTTTAATGCATTTTCTCACAGAAAACGAGTCTCTCGCCATGGGAACATGGCTTTTTGGAAAAGCATTTTCTGGTCGAGAAATCGTGTTTTAAACAATAAAAACGACTCCCGGCCTTATTTAGTTCACATTTGTACTTTTGGTAAGCTAGCCCGTACTCAGAACGCACTAAACCTTTTTATCGCGTTAAACGCCTTTTCTCGACGAGAAAAGCACAATTTCATCAAAAACAAACAAAACAAGAAAAATGAATCTATTCAACAAGTCTGCAACACGTCCTTAAGAGTTACATGATTTCACCCAATGCCAATGTGTAATTTCTCCAGTTCTGATCATTTTTTAGGTTGTTGGTAGCTTGGTCAATGCCAAAACACAGTGAGATCTTTTTATGGCTTTAAACGCGTTTTCTCCTCGAGAGAAACATGATTTCACTAAAAACATTATACTTTAAACATGCCTGTTGTACATGTGTGCAAACACTCAAAGCCTTAAAATAGGGTTTTCACCAATGTGTTTTTTGGTGAGAAACCTTCTATTTCAAGGTTCTGTGCGTTTTCAGACAAGTACAATATGTATTTATAGTGTTTCTGATGAAATCCCTCCTTTTAATGCATTTTCTCACAGAAAACTTGTCTCTCGCCATGGGAACATGGCTTTTTGGAAAAGCATTTTCTGGTCGAGAAATCGTGTTTTAAACAATAAAAACGACTCCCGGCCTTATTTAGTTCACATTTGTACTTTTGGTAAGCTAGCCCGTACTCAGAACGCACTAAACCTTTTTATCGCGTTAAACGCCTTTTCTCGACGAGAAAAGCACAATTTCATCAAAAACAAACAAAACAAGAAAAATGAATCTATTCAACAAGTCTGCAACACGTCCTTAAGAGTTACATGATTTCACCCAATGTCAATGTGTAATTTCTCCAGTTCTGATCATTTTTTAGGTTGTTGGTAGCTTGGTCAATGCCAAAACACAGTGAGATCTTTTTATGGCTTTAAACGCGTTTTCTCCTCGAGAGAAACATGATTTCACTAAAAACATTATACTTTAAACATGCCTGTTGTACATGTGTGCAAACACTCAAAGCCTTAAAATAGGGTTTTCACCAATGTGTTTTTTGGTGAGAAACCTTCTATTTCAAGGTTCTGTGCGTTTTCAGACAAGTACAATATGTATTTACAGTGTTTCTGATGAAATCCCTCCTTTTAATGCATTTTCTCACAGAAAATGAGTCTCTCGCCATGGGAACATGGCTTTTTTGAAAAAGCATATTCTGCTCGAGAAATCGTGTTTTAAGCAATAAAAACGACTCCCGGCCTTATTTAGTTCACATTTGTACTTTTGGTAAGCTAGCCCGTACTCAGAACGCACTAAACCTTTTTATCGCGTTAAACGCCTTTTCTCGACGAGAAAAGCACAATTTCATCAAAAACAAACAAAACAAGAAAAATGAATCTATTCAACAAGTCTGCAACACGTCCTTAAGAGTTACATGATTTCACCCAATGTCAATGTGTAATTTCTCCAGTTCTGATCATTTTTTAGGTTGTTGGTTGCTTGGTCAATGCCAAAACACAGTGAGATCTTTTTATGGCTTTAAACGCGTTTTCTCCTCGAGAGAAACATGATTTCACTAAAAACGTTATAGTTTAAACATGCCTGTTGTACATGTGTGCAAACACCTCAGAGCCTTAAGATAGGGGTTTCACCAATGTGTTTTTTGGTGAGAAACCTTCTATTTCAAGGTTCTGTGCGTTTTCAGACAAGTACAATATGTATTTACAGTGTTTCTAATGAAATCCCTCCTTTTAATGCATTTTCTCACAGAAAACGAGTCTCTCGCCATGGGAACATGGCTTTTTTGAAAAAAGCATATTCTGGTCGAGAAATCGTGTTTTAAGCAATAAAAACGACGCCCGGTCTTATTTAGTTCACATTTGTACTTTTGGTAAGCTAGCCCGTACTCAGAACGCACTAAACCTTTTTATCGCGTTAAACGCCTTTTCTCGACGAGAAAAGCACAATTTCATCAAAAACAAACAAAACAAGAAAAATGAATCTATTCAACAAGTCTGCAACACGTCCTTAAGAGTTACATGATTTCACGCAATTTCAATGTGTAATTTCTCCAGTTCTGATCATTGTTTAGGTTGTTGGTAGCTTGGTCCAATGCCAAAACACAGTGAAATCTTTTTATAGCTTTAAACATGTTTTCTCCTCGAGAGAAACATGATTTCACTAAAAACATTATACTTTAAACATGCCTTTTGTACATGTGTGCAAACACTCAAAGCCTTAAAATAGGGTTTTCACCAATGTGTTTTTTGGTGAGAAACCTTCTATTTCAAGGTTCTGTGCGTTTTCAGACAAGTACAATATGTATTTATAGTGTTTCTGATGAAATCCCTCCTTTTAATGCATTTTCTCACAGAAAACGAGTCTCTCGCCATGGGAACATGGCTTTTTGGAAAAGCATATTCTGGTCGAGAAATCGTGTTTTAAACAATAAAAACGACTCCCGGCCTTATTTAGTTCACATTTGTACTTTTGGTAAGCTAGCCCGTACTCAGAACGCACTAAACCTTTTTATCGCGTTAAACGCCTTTTCTCGACGAGAAAAGCACAATTTCATCAAAAACGAACAAAACAAGAAAAACGAATCTATTCAACAAGTCTACAACACGTCCTTAAGAGTTACATGATTTCACCCAATGCCAATGTGTAATTTCTCCAGTTCTGATCATTTTTTAGGTTGTTGGTAGCTTGGTCCAATGTCAAAACACAGTGAAATCTTTTTATGGCTTTAAACGCATTTTCTCCTCGAGAGAAACATGATTTCCCTAAAAACGTTATAGTTTAAACATGCCTGTTGTACATGTGCGCAAACACTCAGAGCCTTAAGACAGGGGTTTCACCAATGTGTTTTTTGGTGAGAAACCTTCTATTTCAAGGTTCTGTGCGTTTTCAGACAAGTACAATATGTATTTATAGTGTTTCTGATGAAATGCCTCCTTTTAATGCATTTTCTCACAGAAAACGAGTCTCTCGCCATGGGAACATGGCTTTTTTGAAAAAGCATATTCTCGTCGAGAAATCGTGTTTTAAACAATAAAAACGACTCCCGGCCTTATTTAGTTCACATTTGTACTTTTGGTAAGCTAGCCCGTATTCATAACGCACTAAACCTTTTTATCGCGTTAAACGCCTTTTCTCGACGAGAAAAGCACAATTTCATCAAAAACAAACAAAACAAGAAAAATGAATCTATTCAACAAGTCTGCAACACGTCCTTAAGAGTTCCATGATTTCACCCAATGTCAATGTGTAATTTCTCCAGTTCTGATCATTTTTTAGGTTGTTGGTAGCTTGGTCAATGCCAAAACACAGTGAGATCTTTTTATGGCTTTAAACGCGTTTTCTCCTCGAGAGAAACATGATTTCACTAAAAACATTATACTTTAAACATGCCTGCTGTACATGTGTGCAAACACTCAAAGCCTTAAAATAGGGTTTTCACCAATGTGTTTTTTTGGTGAGAAACCTTCTATTTCAAGGTTCTGTGCGTTTTCAGACAAGTACAATATGTATTTACAGTGTTTCTGATGAAATCCCTCCTTTTAATGCATTTTCTCACAGAAAATGAGTCTCTCGCCATGGGAACATGAATTTTTTGAAAAAGCATATTCTGCTCGAGAAATCGTGTTTGAAACAATAAAAACGACTCCCGGCCTTATTTAGTTCACATTTGTACTTTTGGTAAGCTAGCCCGTACTCAGAACGCACTAAACCTTTTTATCGCGTTAAACGCCTTTTCTCGACGAGAAAAGCACAATTTCATCAAAAACAAACAAAACAAGAAAAATGAATCTATTCAACAAGTCTGCAACACGTCCTTAAGAGTTACATGATTTCACCCAATTTCAATGTGTAATTTCTCCAGTTCTGATCATTGTTTAGGTTGTTGGTAGCTTGGTCCAATGCCAAAACACAGTGAAATCTTTTTATAGCTTTAAACATGTTTTCTCCTCGAGAGAAACATGATTTCACTAAAAACATTATACTTTAAACATGCCTGTTGTACATGTGTGCAAACACTCAAAGCCTTAAAATAGGGTTTTCACCAATGTGTTTTTTGGTGAGAAACCTTCTATTTCAAGGTTCTGTGCGTTTTCAGACAAGTACAATATGTATTTATAGTGTTTCTGATGAAATCCCTCCTTTTAATGCATTTTCTCACAGAAAACGAGTCTCTCGCCATGGGAACATGGCTTTTGGAAAAGCATTTTCTGGTCGAGAAATCGTGTTTTAAACAATAAAAACGACTCCCGGCCTTATTTAGTTCACATTTGTACTTTTGGTAAGCTAGCCCGTACTCAGAACGCACTAAACCTTTTTATCGCGTTAAACGCCTTTTCTCGACGAGAAAAGCACAATTTCATCAAAAACGAACAAAACAAGAAAAACGAATCTATTCAACAAGTCTACAACACGTCCTTAAGAGTTACATGATTTCACCCAATGCCAATGTGTAATTTCTCCAGTGCTGATCATTTTTTAGGTTGTTGGTAGCTTGGTCCAATGTCAAAACACAGTGAAATCTTTTTATGGCTTTAAACGCATTTTCTCCTCGAGAGAAACATGATTTCCCTAAAAACGTTATAGTTTAAACATGCCTGTTGTACATGTGCGCAAACACTCAGAGCCTTAAGACAGGGGTTTCACCAATGTGTTTTTTGGTGAGAAACCTTCTATTTCAAGGTTCTGTGCGTTTTCAGACAAGTACAATATGTATTTATAGTGTTTCTGATGAAATGCCTCCTTTTAATGCATTTTCTCACAGAAAACGAGTCTCTCGCCATGGGAACATGGCTTTTTTGAAAAAGCATATTCTCGTCGAGAAATCGTGTTTTAAACAATAAAAACGACTCCCGGCCTTATTTAGTTCACATTTGTACTTTTGGTAAGCTAGCCCGTATTCATAACGCACTAAACCTTTTTATCGCGTTAAACGCCTTTTCTCGACGAGAAAAGCACAATTTCATCAAAAACAAACAAAACAAGAAAAATGAATCTATTCAACAAGTCTGCAACACGTCCTTAAGAGTTCCATGATTTCACCCAATGTCAATGTGTAATTTCTCCAGTTCTGATCATTTTTTAGGTTGTTGGTAGCTTGGTCAATGCCAAAACACAGTGAGATCTTTTTATGGCTTTAAACGCGTTTTCTCCTAGAGAGAAACATGATTTCACTAAAAACATTATACTTTAAACATGCCTGTTGTACATGTGTGCAAACACTCAAAGCCTTAAGATAGGGGTTTCACCAATGTGTTTTTTGGTGAGAAACCTATTTCAAGGTTCTGTGCGTTTTCTGACAAGTACAATATGTATTTACAGTGTTTCTGATGAAATCCCTCCTTTTAATGCATTTTCTCACAGAAAACGAGTCTCTCGCCATGGGAACATGGCTTTTTGAAAAAGCATATTCTGGGCGAGAAATTGTGTTTTAAACAATAAAAACGTCTCCCGGCCTTATTTAGTTCACATTTGTACTTTTGGTAAGCTAGCCCGTATTCATAACGCACTAAACCTTTTTATCGCGTTAAACGCCTTTTCTCGACGAGAAAAGCACAATTTCATCAAAAACGAACAAAACAAGAAAAACGAATCTATTCAACAAGTCTACAACACGGCCTTAAGAGTTACATGATTTCACCCAATGCCAATGTGTAATTTCTCAAGTGCTGATCATTTTTTAGGTTGTTGGTAGCTTGGTCAAATGTCAAAACACAGTGAAATCTTTTTATAGCTTTAAACATGTTTTCTCCTCGAGAGAAACATGATTTCACTAAAAACATTATACTTTAAACATGCCTGTTGTACATGTGTGCAAACACTCAAAGCCTTAAAATAGGGTTTTCACCAATGTGTTTTTTGGTGAGAAACCTTCTATTTCAAGGTTCTGTGCGTTTTCAGACAAGTACAATATGTATTTATAGTGTTTCTGATGAAATCCCTCCTTTTAATGCATTTTCTCACAGAAAACGAGTCTCTCGCCATGGGAACATGGCTTTTTGGAAAAGCATTTTCTGGTCGAGAAATCGTGTTTTAAACAATAAAAACGACTCCCGGCTTATTTAGTTCACATTTGTACTTTTGGTAAGCTAGCCCGTACTCAGAACGCACTAAACCTTTTTATCGCGTTAAACGCCTTTTCTCGACGAGAAAAGCACAATTTCATCAAAAACGAACAAAACAAGAAAAACGAATCTATTCAACAAGTCTACAACACGTCCTTAAGAGTTACATGATTTCACCCAATGCCAATGTGTAATTTCTCCAGTGCTGATCATTTTTTAGGTTGTTGGTAGCTTGGTCCAATGCCAAAACACAGTGAAATCTTTTTATAGCTTTAAACATGTTTTCTCCTCGAGAGAAACATGATTTCACTAAAAACATTATACTTTAAACATGCCTGTTGTACATGTGTGCAAACACTCAAAGCCTTAAAATAGGGTTTTCACCAATGTGTTTTTTGGTGAGAAACCTTCTATTTCAAGGTTCTGTGCGTTTTCAGACAAGTACAATATGTATTTATAGTGTTTCTGATGAAATCCCTCCTTTTAATGCATTTTCTCACAGAAAACGAGTCTCTCGCCATGGGAACATGGCTTTTTGGAAAAGCATTTTCTGGTCGAGAAATCGTGTTTTAAACAATAAAAACGACTCCCGGCCTTATTTAGTTCACATTTGTACTTTTGGTAAGCTAGCCCGTACTCAGAACGCACTAAACCTTTTTATCGCGTTAAACGCCTTTTCTCGACGAGAAAAGCACAATTTCATCAAAAACGAACAAAACAAGAAAAACGAATCTATTCAACAAGTCTACAACACGTCCTTAAGAGTTACATGATTTCACCCAATGCCAATGTGTAATTTCTCCAGTGCTGATCATTTTTTAGGTTGTTGGTAGCTTGGTCCAATGTCAAAACACAGTGAAATCTTTTTATGGCTTTAAACGCATTTTCTCCTCGAGAGAAACATGATTTCCCTAAAAACGTTATAGTTTAAACATGCCTGTTGTACATGTGCGCAAACACTCAGAGCCTTAAGACAGGGGTTTCACCAATGTGTTTTTTGGTGAGAAACCTTCTATTTCAAGGTTCTGTGCGTTTTCAGACAAGTACAATATGTATTTATAGTGTTTCTGATGAAATGCCTCCTTTTAATGCATTTTCTCACAGAAAACGAGTCTCTCGCCATGGGAACATGGCTTTTTTGAAAAAGCATATTCTCGTCGAGAAATCGTGTTTTAAACAATAAAAACGACTCCCGGCCTTATTTAGTTCACATTTGTACTTTTGGTAAGCTAGCCCGTATTCATAACGCACTAAACCTTTTTATCGCGTTAAACGCCTTTTCTCGACGAGAAAAGCACAATTTCATCAAAAACAAACAAAACAAGAAAAATGAATCTATTCAACAAGTCTGCAACACGTCCTTAAGAGTTCCATGATTTCACCCAATGTCAATGTGTAATTTCTCCAGTTCTGATCATTTTTTAGGTTGTTGGTAGCTTGGTCAATGCCAAAACACAGTGAGATCTTTTTATGGCTTTAAACGCGTTTTCTCCTAGAGAGAAACATGATTTCACTAAAAACATTATACTTTAAACATGCCTGTTGTACATGTGTGCAAACACTCAAAGCCTTAAGATAGGGGTTTCACCAATGTGTTTTTTGGTGAGAAACCTATTTCAAGGTTCTGTGCGTTTTCTGACAAGTACAATATGTATTTACAGTGTTTCTGATGAAATCCCTCCTTTTAATGCATTTTCTCACAGAAAACGAGTCTCTCGCCATGGGAACATGGCTTTTTGAAAAAGCATATTCTGGGCGAGAAATTGTGTTTTAAACAATAAAAACGTCTCCCGGCCTTATTTAGTTCACATTTGTACTTTTGGTAAGCTAGCCCGTATTCATAACGCACTAAACCTTTTTATCGCGTTAAACGCCTTTTCTCGACGAGAAAAGCACAATTTCATCAAAAACGAACAAAACAAGAAAAACGAATCTATTCAACAAGTCTACAACACGGCCTTAAGAGTTACATGATTTCACCCAATGCCAATGTGTAATTTCTCAAGTGCTGATCATTTTTTAGGTTGTTGGTAGCTTGGTCAAATGTCAAAACACAGTGAAATCTTTTTATGGCTTTAAACGCGTTTTCTCCTCGAGAGAAACATGATTTCACTAAAAACGTTATAGTTTAAACATGCCTGTTGTACATGTGTGCAAACACTCAAAGCCTTAAAATAGGGTTTTCACCAATGTGTTTTTTGGTGAGAAACCTTCTATTTCAAGGTTCTGTGCGTTTTCAGACAAGTACAATATGTATTTATAGTGTTTCTGATGAAATCCCTCCTTTTAATGCATTTTCTCACAGAAAACGAGTCTCTCGCCATGGGAACATGGCTTTTTGGAAAAGCATTTTCTGGTCGAGAAATCGTGTTTTAAACAATAAAAACGACTCCCGGCCTTATTTAGTTCACATTTGTACTTTTGGTAAGCTAGCCCGTACTCAGAACGCACTAAACCTTTTTATCGCGTTAAACGCCTTTTCTCGACGAGAAAAGCACAATTTCATCAAAAACAAACAAAACAAGAAAAATGAATCTATTCAACAAGTCTGCAACACGTCCTTAAGAGTTACATGATTTCACCCAATGTCAATGTGTAATTTCTCCAGTTCTGATCATTTTTTAGGTTGTTGGTTGCTTGGTCAATGCCAAAACACAGTGAGATCTTTTTATGGCTTTAAACGCATTTTCTCCTCGAGAGAAACATGATTTCCCTAAAAACGTTATAGTTTAAACATGCCTGTTGTACATGTGCGCAAACACTCAGAGCCTTAAGACAGGGGTTTCACCAATGTGTTTTTTGGTGAGAAACCTTCTATTTCAAGGTTCTGTGCGTTTTCAGACAAGTACAATATGTATTTATAGTGTTTCTGATGAAATGCCTCCTTTTAATGCATTTTCTCACAGAAAACGAGTCTCTCGCCATGGGAACATGGCTTTTTTGAAAAAGCATATTCTCGTCGAGAAATCGTGTTTTAAACAATAAAAACGACTCCCGGCCTTATTTAGTTCACATTTGTACTTTTGGTAAGCTAGCCCGTATTCATAACGCACTAAACCTTTTTATCGCGTTAAACGCCTTTTCTCGACGAGAAAAGCACAATTTCATCAAAAACAAACAAAACAAGAAAAATGAATCTATTCAACAAGTCTGCAACACGTCCTTAAGAGTTCCATGATTTCACCCAATGTCAATGTGTAATTTCTCCAGTTCTGATCATTTTTTAGGTTGTTGGTAGCTTGGTCAATGCCAAAACACAGTGAGATCTTTTTATGGCTTTAAACGCGTTTTCTCCTAGAGAGAAACATGATTTCACTAAAAACATTATACTTTAAACATGCCTGTTGTACATGTGTGCAAACACTCAAAGCCTTAAGATAGGGGTTTCACCAATGTGTTTTTTGGTGAGAAACCTATTTCAAGGTTCTGTGCGTTTTCTGACAAGTACAATATGTATTTACAGTGTTTCTGATGAAATCCCTCCTTTTAATGCATTTTCTCACAGAAAACGAGTCTCTCGCCATGGGAACATGGCTTTTTGGAAAAGCATTTTCTGGTCGAGAAATCGTGTTTTAAACAATAAAAACGACTCCCGGCCTTATTTAGTTCACATTTGTACTTTTGGTAAGCTAGCCCGTACTCAGAACGCACTAAACCTTTTTATCGCGTTAAACGCCTTTTCTCGACGAGAAAAGCACAATTTCATCAAAAACAAACAAAACAAGAAAAATGAATCTATTCAACAAGTCTGCAACACGTCCTTAAGAGTTCCATGATTTCACCCAATGTCAATGTGTAATTTCTCCAGTTCTGATCATTTTTTAGGTTGTTGGTAGCTTGGTCAATGCCAAAACACAGTGAGATCTTTTTATGGCTTTAAACGCGTTTTCTCCTCGAGAGAAACATGATTTCACTAAAAACATTATAGTTTAAACATGCCTGTTGTACATGTGTGCAAACACTCAAAGCCTTAAAATAGGGTTTTCACCAATGTGTTTTTTGGTGAGAAACCTTCTATTTCAAGGTTCTGTGCGTTTTCAGACAAGTACAATATGTATTTATAGTGTTTCTGATGAAATCCCTCCTTTTAATGCATTTTCTCACAGAAAACTTGTCTCTCGCCATGGGAACATGGCTTTTTGGAAAAGCATTTTCTGGTCGAGAAATCGTGTTTTAAACAATAAAAACGACTCCCGGCCTTATTTAGTTCACATTTGTACTTTTGGTAAGCTAGCCCGTACTCAGAACGCACTAAACCTTTTTATCGCGTTAAACGCCTTTTCTCGACGAGAAAAGCACAATTTCATCAAAAACAAACAAAACAAGAAAAATGAATCTATTCAACAAGTCTGCAACACGTCCTTAAGAGTTACATGATTTCACCCAATGTCAATGTGTAATTTCTCCAGTTCTGATCATTTTTTAGGTTGTTGGTAGCTTGGTCAATGCCAAAACACAGTGAGATCTTTTTATGGCTTTAAACGCGTTTTCTCCTCGAGAGAAACATGATTTCACTAAAAACATTATACTTTAAACATGCCTGTTGTACATGTGTGCAAACACTCAAAGCCTTAAAATAGGGTTTTCACCAATGTGTTTTTTGGTGAGAAACCTTCTATTTCAAGGTTCTGTGCGTTTTCAGACAAGTACAATATGTATTTACAGTGTTTCTGATGAAATCCCTCCTTTTAATGCATTTTCTCACAGAAAATGAGTCTCTCGCCATGGGAACATGGCTTTTTTGAAAAAGCATATTCTGCTCGAGAAATCGTGTTTTAAGCAATAAAAACGACTCCCGGCCTTATTTAGTTCACATTTGTACTTTTGGTAAGCTAGCCCGTACTCAGAACGCACTAAACCTTTTTATCGCGTTAAACGCCTTTTCTCGACGAGAAAAGCACAATTTCATCAAAAACAAACAAAACAAGAAAAATGAATCTATTCAACAAGTCTGCAACACGTCCTTAAGAGTTACATGATTTCACCCAATGTCAATGTGTAATTTCTCCAGTTCTGATCATTTTTTAGGTTGTTGGTAGCTTGGTCCAATGTCAAAACACAGTGAAATCTTTTTATGGCTTTAAACGCATTTTCTCCTCGAGAGAAACATGATTTCCCTAAAAACGTTATACTTTAAACATGCCTGTTGTACATGTGTGCAAACACTCAAAGCCTTAAGATAGGGGTTTCACCAATGTGTTTTTTGGTGAGAAACCTATTTCAAGGTTCTGTGCGTTTTCTGACAAGTACAATATGTATTTACAGTGTTTCTGATGAAATCCCTCCTTTTAATGCATTTTCTCACAGAAAACGAGTCTCTCGCCATGGGAACATGGCTTTTTGAAAAAGCATATTCTGGGCGAGAAATTGTGTTTTAAACAATAAAAACGTCTCCCGGCCTTATTTAGTTCACATTTGTACTTTTGGTAAGCTAGCCCGTATTCATAACGCACTAAACCTTTTTATCGCGTTAAACGCCTTTTCTCGACGAGAAAAGCACAATTTCATCAAAAACGAACAAAACAAGAAAAACGAATCTATTCAACAAGTCTACAACACGGCCTTAAGAGTTACATGATTTCACCCAATGCCAATGTGTAATTTCTCAAGTGCTGATCATTTTTTAGGTTGTTGGTAGCTTGGTCAAATGTCAAAACACAGTGAAATCTTTTTATGGCTTTAAACGCGTTTTCTCCTCGAGAGAAACATGATTTCACTAAAAACGTTATAGTTTAAACATGCCTGTTGTACATGTGTGCAAACACTCAAAGCCTTAAAATAGGGTTTTCACCAATGTGTTTTTTGGTGAGAAACCTTCTATTTCAAGGTTCTGTGCGTTTTCAGACAAGTACAATATGTATTTATAGTGTTTCTGATGAAATCCCTCCTTTTAATGCATTTTCTCACAGAAAACGAGTCTCTCGCCATGGGAACATGGCTTTTTGGAAAAGCATTTTCTGGTCGAGAAATCGTGTTTTAAACAATAAAAACGACTCCCGGCCTTATTTAGTTCACATTTGTACTTTTGGTAAGCTAGCCCGTACTCAGAACGCACTAAACCTTTTTATCGCGTTAAACGCCTTTTCTCGACGAGAAAAGCACAATTTCATCAAAAACAAACAAAACAAGAAAAATGAATCTATTCAACAAGTCTGCAACACGTCCTTAAGAGTTACATGATTTCACCCAATGTCAATGTGTAATTTCTCCAGTTCTGATCATTTTTTAGGTTGTTGGTTGCTTGGTCAATGCCAAAACACAGTGAGATCTTTTTATGGCTTTAAACGCATTTTCTCCTCGAGAGAAACATGATTTCCCTAAAAACGTTATAGTTTAAACATGCCTGTTGTACATGTGCGCAAACACTCAGAGCCTTAAGACAGGGGTTTCACCAATGTGTTTTTTGGTGAGAAACCTTCTATTTCAAGGTTCTGTGCGTTTTCAGACAAGTACAATATGTATTTATAGTGTTTCTGATGAAATGCCTCCTTTTAATGCATTTTCTCACAGAAAACGAGTCTCTCGCCATGGGAACATGGCTTTTTTGAAAAAGCATATTCTCGTCGAGAAATCGTGTTTTAAACAATAAAAACGACTCCCGGCCTTATTTAGTTCACATTTGTACTTTTGGTAAGCTAGCCCGTATTCATAACGCACTAAACCTTTTTATCGCGTTAAACGCCTTTTCTCGACGAGAAAAGCACAATTTCATCAAAAACAAACAAAACAAGAAAAATGAATCTATTCAACAAGTCTGCAACACGTCCTTAAGAGTTCCATGATTTCACCCAATGTCAATGTGTAATTTCTCCAGTTCTGATCATTTTTTAGGTTGTTGGTAGCTTGGTCAATGCCAAAACACAGTGAGATCTTTTTATGGCTTTAAACGCGTTTTCTCCTAGAGAGAAACATGATTTCACTAAAAACATTATACTTTAAACATGCCTGTTGTACATGTGTGCAAACACTCAAAGCCTTAAGATAGGGGTTTCACCAATGTGTTTTTTGGTGAGAAACCTATTTCAAGGTTCTGTGCGTTTTCTGACAAGTACAATATGTATTTACAGTGTTTCTGATGAAATCCCTCCTTTTAATGCATTTTCTCACAGAAAACGAGTCTCTCGCCATGGGAACATGGCTTTTTGGAAAAGCATTTTCTGGTCGAGAAATCGTGTTTTAAACAATAAAAACGACTCCCGGCCTTATTTAGTTCACATTTGTACTTTTGGTAAGCTAGCCCGTACTCAGAACGCACTAAACCTTTTTATCGCGTTAAACGCCTTTTCTCGACGAGAAAAGCACAATTTCATCAAAAACAAACAAAACAAGAAAAATGAATCTATTCAACAAGTCTGCAACACGTCCTTAAGAGTTCCATGATTTCACCCAATGTCAATGTGTAATTTCTCCAGTTCTGATCATTTTTTAGGTTGTTGGTAGCTTGGTCAATGCCAAAACACAGTGAGATCTTTTTATGGCTTTAAACGCGTTTTCTCCTCGAGAGAAACATGATTTCACTAAAAACATTATAGTTTAAACATGCCTGTTGTACATGTGTGCAAACACTCAAAGCCTTAAAATAGGGTTTTCACCAATGTGTTTTTTGGTGAGAAACCTTCTATTTCAAGGTTCTGTGCGTTTTCAGACAAGTACAATATGTATTTATAGTGTTTCTGATGAAATCCCTCCTTTTAATGCATTTTCTCACAGAAAACTTGTCTCTCGCCATGGGAACATGGCTTTTTGGAAAAGCATTTTCTGGTCGAGAAATCGTGTTTTAAACAATAAAAACGACTCCCGGCCTTATTTAGTTCACATTTGTACTTTTGGTAAGCTAGCCCGTACTCAGAACGCACTAAACCTTTTTATCGCGTTAAACGCCTTTTCTCGACGAGAAAAGCACAATTTCATCAAAAACAAACAAAACAAGAAAAATGAATCTATTCAACAAGTCTGCAACACGTCCTTAAGAGTTACATGATTTCACCCAATGTCAATGTGTAATTTCTCCAGTTCTGATCATTTTTTAGGTTGTTGGTAGCTTGGTCAATGCCAAAACACAGTGAGATCTTTTTATGGCTTTAAACGCGTTTTCTCCTCGAGAGAAACATGATTTCACTAAAAACATTATACTTTAAACATGCCTGTTGTACATGTGTGCAAACACTCAAAGCCTTAAAATAGGGTTTTCACCAATGTGTTTTTTGGTGAGAAACCTTCTATTTCAAGGTTCTGTGCGTTTTCAGACAAGTACAATATGTATTTACAGTGTTTCTGATGAAATCCCTCCTTTTAATGCATTTTCTCACAGAAAATGAGTCTCTCGCCATGGGAACATGGCTTTTTTGAAAAAGCATATTCTGCTCGAGAAATCGTGTTTTAAGCAATAAAAACGACTCCCGGCCTTATTTAGTTCACATTTGTACTTTTGGTAAGCTAGCCCGTACTCAGAACGCACTAAACCTTTTTATCGCGTTAAACGCCTTTTCTCGACGAGAAAAGCACAATTTCATCAAAAACAAACAAAACAAGAAAAATGAATCTATTCAACAAGTCTGCAACACGTCCTTAAGAGTTACATGATTTCACCCAATGTCAATGTGTAATTTCTCCAGTTCTGATCATTTTTTAGGTTGTTGGTAGCTTGGTCCAATGTCAAAACACAGTGAAATCTTTTTATGGCTTTAAACGCATTTTCTCCTCGAGAGAAACATGATTTCCCTAAAAACGTTATAGTTTAAACATGCCTGTTGTACATGTGCGCAAACACTCAGAGCCTTAAGACAGGGGTTTCACCAATGTGTTTTTTGGTGAGAAACCTTCTATTTCAAGGTTCTGTGCGTTTTCAGACAAGTACAATATGTATTTATAGTGTTTCTGATGAAATGCCTCCTTTTAATGCATTTTCTCACAGAAAACGAGTCTCTCGCCATGGGAACATGGCTTTTTTGAAAAAGCATATTCTCGTCGAGAAATCGTGTTTTAAACAATAAAAACGACTCCCGGCCTTATTTAGTTCACATTTGTACTTTTGGTAAGCTAGCCCGTATTCATAACGCACTAAACCTTTTTATCGCGTTAAACGCCTTTTCTCGACGAGAAAAGCACAATTTCATCAAAAACAAACAAAACAAGAAAAATGAATCTATTCAACAAGTCTGCAACACGTCCTTAAGAGTTCCATGATTTCACCCAATGTCAATGTGTAATTTCTCCAGTTCTGATCATTTTTTAGGTTGTTGGTAGCTTGGTCAATGCCAAAACACAGTGAGATCTTTTTATGGCTTTAAACGCGTTTTCTCCTCGAGAGAAACATGATTTCACTAAAAACATGATACTTTAAACATGCCTGTTGTACATGTGCGCAAACACTCAAAGCCTTAAAATAGGGTTTTCACCAATGTGTTTTTTTGGTGAGAAACCTTCTATTTCAAGGTTCTGTGCGTTTTCAGACAAGTACAATATGTATTTACAGTGTTTCTGATGAAATCCCTCCTTTTAATGCATTTTCTCACAGAAAATGAGTCTCTCGCCATGGGAACATGGCTTTTTTGAAAAAGCATATTCTGCTCGAGAAATCGTGTTTGAAACAATAAAAACGACTCCCGGCCTTATTTAGTTCACATTTGTACTTTTGGTAAGCTAGCCCGTACTCAGAACGCACTAAACCTTTTTATCGCGTTAAACGCCTTTTCTCGACGAGAAAAGCACAATTTCATCAAAAACAAACAAAACAAGAAAAATGAATCTATTCAACAAGTCTGCAACACGTCCTTAAGAGTTACATGATTTCACCCAATTTCAATGTGTAATTTCTCCAGTTCTGATCATTGTTTAGGTTGTTGGTAGCTTGGTCCAATGCCAAAACACAGTGAAATCTTTTTATAGCTTTAAACATGTTTTCTCCTCGAGAGAAACATGATTTCACTAAAAACATTATACTTTAAACATGCCTGTTGTACATGTGTGCAAACACTCAAAGCCTTAAAATAGGGTTTTCACCAATGTGTTTTTTGGTGAGAAACCTTCTATTTCAAGGTTCTGTGCGTTTTCAGACAAGTACAATATGTATTTATAGTGTTTCTGATGAAATCCCTCCTTTTAATGCATTTTCTCACAGAAAACGAGTCTCTCGCCATGGGAACATGGCTTTTTGGAAAAGCATTTTCTGGTCGAGAAATCGTGTTTTAAACAATAAAAACGACTCCCGGCCTTATTTAGTTCACATTTGTACTTTTGGTAAGCTAGCCCGTACTCAGAACGCACTAAACCTTTTTATCGCGTTAAACGCCTTTTCTCGACGAGAAAAGCACAATTTCATCAAAAACGAACAAAACAAGAAAAACGAATCTATTCAACAAGTCTACAACACGTCCTTAAGAGTTACATGATTTCACCCAATGCCAATGTGTAATTTCTCCAGTGCTGATCATTTTTTAGGTTGTTGGTAGCTTGGTCCAATGTCAAAACACAGTGAAATCTTTTTATGGCTTTAAACGCATTTTCTCCTCGAGAGAAACATGATTTCCCTAAAAACGTTATAGTTTAAACATGCCTGTTGTACATGTGCGCAAACACTCAGAGCCTTAAGACAGGGGTTTCACCAATGTGTTTTTTGGTGAGAAACCTTCTATTTCAAGGTTCTGTGCGTTTTCAGACAAGTACAATATGTATTTATAGTGTTTCTGATGAAATGCCTCCTTTTAATGCATTTTCTCACAGAAAACGAGTCTCTCGCCATGGGAACATGGCTTTTTTGAAAAAGCATATTCTCGTCGAGAAATCGTGTTTTAAACAATAAAAACGACTCCCGGCCTTATTTAGTTCACATTTGTACTTTTGGTAAGCTAGCCCGTATTCATAACGCACTAAACCTTTTTATCGCGTTAAACGCCTTTTCTCGACGAGAAAAGCACAATTTCATCAAAAACAAACAAAACAAGAAAAATGAATCTATTCAACAAGTCTGCAACACGTCCTTAAGAGTTCCATGATTTCACCCAATGTCAATGTGTAATTTCTCCAGTTCTGATCATTTTTTAGGTTGTTGGTAGCTTGGTCAATGCCAAAACACAGTGAGATCTTTTTATGGCTTTAAACGCGTTTTCTCCTAGAGAGAAACATGATTTCACTAAAAACATTATACTTTAAACATGCCTGTTGTACATGTGTGCAAACACTCAAAGCCTTAAGATAGGGGTTTCACCAATGTGTTTTTTGGTGAGAAACCTTCTATTTCAAGGTTCTGTGCGTTTTCAGACAAGTACAATATGTATTTACAGTGTTTCTAATGAAATCCCTCCTTTTAATGCATTTTCTCACAGAAAACGAGTCTCTCGCCATGGGAACATGGCTTTTTTGAAAAAGCATATTCTGGTCGAGAAATCGTGTTTTCAGCAATAAAAACGACGCCCGGTCTTATTTAGTTCACATTTGTACTTTTGGTAAGCTAGCCCGTATTCATAACGCACTAAACCTTTTTATCGCGTTAAACGCCTTTTCTCGACGAGAAAAGCACAATTTCATCAAAAACAAACAAAACAAGAAAAATGAATCTATTCAACAAGTCTGCAACACGTCCTTAAGAGTTACATGATTTCACCCAATGTCAATGTGTAATTTCTCCAGTTCTGATCATTTTTTAGGTTGTTGGTAGCTTGGTCAATGCCAAAACACAGTGAGATCTTTTTATGGCTTTAAACGCGTTTTCTCCTAGAGAGAAACATGATTTCACTAAAAACATTATACTTTAAACATGCCTGTTGTACATGTGTGCAAACACTCAAAGCCTTAAAATAGGGTTTTCACCAATGTGTTTTTTTGGTGAGAAACCTTCTATTTCAAGGTTCTGTGCGTTTTCAGACAAGTACAATATGTATTTACAGTGTTTCTGATGAAATCCCTCCTTTTAATGCATTTTCTCACAGAAAAAGAGTCTCTCGCCATGGGAACATGGCTTTTTTGGAAAAGCATTTTCTGGTCGAGAAATCGTGTTTTAAGCAATAAAAACGACTCCCGGCCTTATTTAGTTCACATTTGTACTTTTGGTAAGCTAGCCCGTATTCATAACGCACTAAATCTTTTTATCGCGTTAAACGCCTTTTCTCGACGAGAAAAGCACAATTTCATCAAAAACGAACAAAACAAGAAAAATGAATCTATTCAACAAGTCTACAACACGGCCTTAAGAGTTACATGATTTCACCCAATGCCAATGTGTAATTTCTCCAGTTCTGATCATTTTTTAGGTTGTTGGTAGCTTGGTCCAATGTAAAAACACAGTGAAATCTTTTTATGGCTTTAAACGCGTTTTCTCCTCGAGAGAAACATGATTTCACTAAAAACGTTATAGTTTAAACATGCCTGTTGTACATGTGCGCAAAAACTCAGAGCCTTAAGATAGGGGTTTCACCAATGTGTTTTTTGGTGAGAAACCTTCTATTTCAAGGTTCTGTGCGTTTTCAGACAAGTACAATATGTATTTATAGTGTTTCTGATGAAATCCCTCCTTTTAATGCATTTTCTCACAGAAAACAAGTCTCTCGCCATGGGAACATGGCTTTTTTGAAAAAGCATATTCTGCTCGAGAAATCGTGTTTTAAACAATAAAAACGACTCCCGGCCTTATTTAGTTCACATTTGTACTTTTGGTAAGCTAGCCCGTATTCATAACGCACTAAACCTTTTTATCGCGTTAAACGCCTTTTCTCGATGAGAAAAGCACAATTTCATCAAAAACAAACAAAACAAGAAAAGTGAATCTATTCAACAAGTCTGCAACACGTCCTTAAGAGTTACATGATTTCACCCAATGTCAATGTGTAATTTCTCCAGTTCTGATCATTTTTTAGGTTGTTGGTTGCTTGGTCAATGCCAAAACACAGTGAGATCTTTTTATGGCTTTAAACGCCTTTTCTCCTCGAGAGAAACATGATTTCACTAAAAACGTTATAGTTTAAACATGCCTGTTGTACATGTGTGCAAACACCTCAGAGCCTTAAGATAGGGGTTTCACCAATGTGTTTTTTGGTGAGAAACCTTCTATTTCAAGGTTCTGTGCGTTTTCAGACAAGTACAATATGTATTTACAGTGTTTCTGATGAAATCCCTCCTTTTAATGCATTTTCTCACAGAAAATGAGTCTCTCGCCATGGGAACATGGCTTTTTTGAAAAAGCATATTCTGCTCGAGAAATCGTGTTTTAAACAATAAAAACGACTCCCGGCCATCTTTAGTTCACATTTGTACTTTTGGTAAGCTAGCCCGTATTCATAACGCACTAAACCTTTTTATCGCGTTAAACGCCTTTTCTCGACGAGAAAAGCACAATTTCATCAAAAACAAACAAAACAAGAAAAATGAATCTATTCAACAAGTCTGCAACACGTCCTTAAGAGTTACATGATTTCACCCAATGTCAATGTGTAATTTCTCCAGTTCTGATCATTTTTTAGGTTGTTGGTAGCTTGGTCAATGCCAAAACACAGTGAGATCTTTTTATGGCTTTAAACGCGTTTTCTCCTCGAGAGAAACATGATTTCACTAAAAACATTATACTTTAAACATGCCTGTTGTACATGTGTGCAAACACTCAAAGCCTTAAAATAGGGTTTTCACTAATGTGTTTTTTGGTGAGAAACCTTCTATTTCAAGGTTCTGTGCGTTTTCAGACAAGTACAATATGTATTTACAGTGTTTCTGATGAAATCCCTCCTTTTAATGCATTTTCTCACAGAAAATGAGTCTCTCGCCATGGGAACATGGCTTTTTTGAAAAAGCATATTCTGCTCGAGAAATCGTGTTTTAAACAATAAAAACGACTCCCGGCCTTATTTAGTTCACATTTGTACTTTTGGTAAGCTAGCCCGTATTCATAACGCACTAAACCTTTTTATCGCGTTAAACGCCTTTTCTCGACGAGAAAAGCACAATTTCATCAAAAACGAACAACACTAGAAAAACCAATCTATTCAACAAGTCTACAACACGGCCTTAAGAGTTACATGATTTCACCCAATGCCAATGTGTAATTTCTCAAGTGCTGATCATTTTTTAGGTTGTTGGTAGCTTGGTCCAATGTCAAAACACAGTGAAATCTTTTTATGGCTTTAAACGCGTTTTCTCCTCGAGAGAAACATGATTTCCCTAAAAACGTTATAGTTTAAACATGCCTGTTGTACATGTGTGCAAACACTCAAAGCCTTAAAATAGGGTTTTCACCAATGTGTTTTTTGGTGAGAAACCTTCTATTTCAAGGTTCTGTGCGTTTTCAGACAAGTACAATATGTATTTATAGTGTTTCTGATGAAATCCCTCCTTTTAATGCATTTTCTCACAGAAAACTTGTCTCTCGCCATGGGAACATGGCTTTTTGGAAAAGCATTTTCTGGTCGAGAAATCGTGTTTTAAACAATAAAAACGACTCCCGGCCTTATTTAGTTCACATTTGTACTTTTGGTAAGCTAGCCCGTACTCAGAACGCACTAAACCTTTTTATCGCGTTAAACGCCTTTTCTCGACGAGAAAAGCACAATTTCATCAAAAACAAACAAAACAAGAAAAATGAATCTATTCAACAAGTCTGCAACACGTCCTTAAGAGTTACATGATTTCACCCAATGTCAATGTGTAATTTCTCCAGTTCTGATCATTTTTTAGGTTGTTGGTAGCTTGGTCAATGCCAAAACACAGTGAGATCTTTTTATGGCTTTAAACGCGTTTTCTCCTCGAGAGAAACATGATTTCACTAAAAACATTATACTTTAAACATGCCTGTTGTACATGTGTGCAAACACTCAAAGCCTTAAAATAGGGTTTTCACTAATGTGTTTTTTGGTGAGAAACCTTCTATTTCAAGGTTCTGTGCGTTTTCAGACAAGTACAATATGTATTTATAGTGTTTCTGATGAAATCCCTCCTTTTAATGCATTTTCTCACAGAAAACGAGTCTCTCGCCATGGGAACATGGCTTTTTGGAAAAGCATTTTCTGGTCGAGAAATCGTGTTTTAAACAATAAAAACGACTCCCGGCCTTATTTAGTTCACATTTGTACTTTTGGTAAGCTAGCCCATACTCAGAACGCACTAAACCTTTTTATCGCGTTAAACGCCTTTTCTCGACGAGAAAAGCACAATTTCATCAAAAACGAACAAAACAAGAAAAACGAATCTATTCAACAAGTCTGCAACACGTCCTTAAGAGTTCCATGATTTCACCCAATGTCAATGTGTAATTTCTCCAGTTCTGATCATTTTTTAGGTTGTTGGTAGCTTGGTCAATGCCAAAACACAGTGAGATCTTTTTATGGCTTTAAACGCGTTTTCTCCTCGAGAGAAACATGATTTCACTAAAAACATTATACTTTAAACATGCCTGTTGTACATGTGTGCAAACACTCAAAGCCTTAAAATAGGGTTTTCACCAATGTGTTTTTTTGGTGAGAAACCTTCTATTTCAAGGTTCTGTGCGTTTTCAGACAAGTACAATATGTATTTACAGTGTTTCTGATGAAATCCCTCCTTTTAATGCATTTTCTCACAGAAAAAGAGTCTCTCGCCATGGGAACATGGCTTTTTTGGAAAAGCATTTTCTGGTCGAGAAATCGTGTTTTAAGCAATAAAAACGACTCCCGGCCTTATTTAGTTCACATTTGTACTTTTGGTAAGCTAGCCCGTATTCATAACGCACTAAATCTTTTTATCGCGTTAAACGCCTTTTCTCGACGAGAAAAGCACAATTTCATCAAAAACGAACAAAACAAGAAAAATGAATCTATTCAACAAGTCTACAACACGGCCTTAAGAGTTACATGATTTCACCCAATGCCAATGTGTAATTTCTCCAGTTCTGATCATTTTTTAGGTTGTTGGTAGCTTGGTCAATGCCAAAACACAGTGAGATCTTTTTATGGCTTTAAACGCGTTTTCTCCTCGAGAGAAACATGATTTCACTAAAAACGTTATAGTTTAAACATGCCTGTTGTACATGTGTGCAAACACTCAGAGCCTTAAGATAGGGGTTTCATCAATGTGTTTTTTGGTGAGAAACCTTCTATTTCAAGGTTCTGTGCGTTTTCAGACAAGTACAATATGTATTTATAGTGTTTCTGATGAAATCCCTCATTTTAATGCATTTTCTCACAGAAAACAAGTCTCTCGCCATGGGAACATGGCTTTTTTGAAAAAGCATATTCTGGGCGAGAAATCGTGTTTTAAACAATAAAAACGACTCCCGGCCTTATTTAGTTCACATTTGTACTTTTGGTAAGCTAGCCCGTATTCATAACGCACTAAACCTTTTTATCGCGTTAAACGCCTTTTTTCGATGAGAAAAGCACAATTTCATCAAAAACAAACAAAACAAGAAAAATGAATCTATTCAACAAGTCTGCAACACGTCCTTAAGAGTTACATGATTTCACCCAATGTCAATGTGTAATTTCTCCAGTTCTGATCATTTTTTAGGTTGTTGGTTGCTTGGTCAATGCCAAAACACAGTGAAATCTTTTTATGGCTTTAAACGCGTTTTCTCCTCGAGAGAAACATGATTTCACTAAAAACGTTATAGTTTAAACATGCCTGTTTGTACATGTGTGCAAACACTCAGAGCCTTAAGATAGGGGTTTCACCAATGTGTTTTTTGGTGAGAAACCTTCTATTTCAAGGTTCTGTGCGTTTTCAGACAAGTACAATATGTATTTATAGTGTTTCTGATGAAATCCCTCCTTTTAATGCATTTTCTCACAGAAAACGAGTCTCTCGCCATGGGAACATGGCTTTTTTGAAAAAGCATATTCTGGTCGAGAAATCGTGTTTTAAGCAATAAAAACGACTCCCGGCCTTATTTAGTTCACATTTGTACTTTTGGTAAGCTAGCCCGTATTCATAACGCACTAAACCTTTTTATCGCGTTAAACGCCTTTTCTCGACGAGAAAAGCACAATTTCATCAAAAACAAACAAAACAAGAAAAATGAATCTATTCAACAAGTCTGCAACACGTCCTTAAGAGTTACATGATTTCACCCAATGTCAATATGTAATTTCTCCAGTTCTGATCATTTTTTAGGTTGTTGGTAGCTTGGTCAATGCCAAAACACAGTGAGATCTTTTTATGGCTTTAAACGCGTTTTCTCCTCGAGAGAAACATGATTTCACTAAAAACGTTATAGTTTAAACATGCCTGTTTGTACATGTGTGCAAACACTCAGAGCCTTAAGATAGGGGTTTCACCAATGTGTTTTTTGGTGAGAAACCTTCTATTTCAAGGTTCTGTGCGTTTTCAGACAAGTACAATATGTATTTATAGTGTTTCTCATGAAATCCCTCCTTTTAATGCATTTTCTCACAGAAAACGAGTCTCTCGCCATGGGAACATGGCTTTTTTGAAAAAGCATATTCTGGTCGAGAAATCGTGTTTTAAGCAATAAAAACGACTCCCTGCCTTATTTAGTTCACATTTGTACTTTTGGTAAGCTAGCCCGTATTCATAACGCACTAAACCTTTTTATCGCGTTAAACGCCTTTTCTCGACGAGAAAAGCACAATTTCATCAAAAACAAACAAAACAAGAAAAATGAATGTATTCAACAAGTCTGCAACACGTCCTTAAGAGTTACATGATTTCACCCAATGTCAATATGTAATTTCTCCAGTTCTGATCATTTTTTAGGTTGTTGGTAGCTTGGTCAATGCCAAAACACAGTGAGATCTTTTTATGGCTTTAAACGCGTTTTCTCCTCGAGAGAAACATGATTTCACTAAAAACGTTATAGTTTAAACATGCCTGTTTGTACATGTGTGCAAACACTCAGAGCCTTAAGATAGGGGTTTCACCAATGTGTTTTTTGGTGAGAAACCTTCTATTTCAAGGTTCTGTGCGTTTTCAGACAAGTAGTATATGTATTTATAGTGTTTCTCATGAAATCCCTCCTTTTAATGCATTTTCTCACAGAAAACGAGTCTCTCGCCATGGGAACATTGCTTTTTTGAAAAAGCATATTCTGCTCGAGAAATCGTGTTTTAAACAATAAAAACGACTCCCGGCCTTATTTAGTTCACATTTGTACTTTTGGTAAGCTAGCCCGTATTCATAACGCACTAAACCTTTTTATCGCGTTAAACGCCTTTTCTCGACGAGAAAAGCACAATTTCATCAAAAACAAACAAAACAAGAAAAATGAATCTATTCAACAAGTCTGCAACACGTCCTTAAGAGTTACATGATTTCACCCAATGTCAATATGTAAATTTCTCCAGTTCTGATCATTTTTTAGGTTTGTTGGTAGCTTGGTCAATGCCAAAACACAGTGAGATCTTTCTATGGCTTTAAACGCGTTTTCTCCTCGAGAGAAACATGATTTCACTAAAAACGTTATAGTTTAAACATGCCTGTTTGTACATGTGTGCAAACACTCAGAGCCTTAAGATAGGGGTTTCACCAATGTGTTTTTTGGTGAGAAACCTTCTATTTCAAGGTTCTGTGCGTTTTCAGACAAGTACAATATGTATTTATAGTGTTTCTGATGAAATCCCTCCTTTTAATGCATTTTCTCACAGAAAACGAGTCTCTCGCCATGGGAACATGGCTTTTTTGAAAAAGCATATTCTGGTCGAGAAATCGTGTTTTAAGCAATAAAAACGACTCCCGGCCTTATTTAGTTCACATTTGTACTTTGGTAAGCTAGCCCGTATTCATAACGCACTAAACCTTTTTATCGCGTTAAACGCCTTTTCTCTACGAGAAAAGCACAATTTCATCAAAAACAAACAAAACAGGAAAAATGAATCTATTCAACAAGTCTGCAACACGTCCTTAAGAGTTACATGATTTCACCCAATGTCAATATGTAATTTCTCCAGTTCTGATCATTTTTTAGGTTGTTGGTAGCTTGGTCAATGCCAAAACACAGTGAGATCTTTTTATGGCTTTAAACGCGTTTTCTCCTCGAGAGAAACATGATTTCACTAAAAACGTTATAGTTTAAACATGCCTGTTTGTACATGTGTGCAAACACTCAGAGCCTTAAGATAGGGGTTTCACCAATGTGTTTTTTGGTGAGAAACCTTCTATTTCAAGGTTCTGTGCGTTTTCAGACAAGTACAATATGTATTTATAGTGTTTCTGATGAAATCCCTCCTTTTAATGCATTTTCTCACAGAAAACGAGTCTCTCGCCATGGGAACATGGCTTTTTTGAAAAAGCATATTCTGGTCGAGAAATCGTGTTTTAAGCAATAAAAACGACTCCCGGCCTTATTTAGTTCACATTTGTACTTTTGGTAAGCTAGCCCGTATTCATAACGCACTAAACCTTTTTATCGCGTTAAACGCCTTTTCTCGACGAGAAAAGCACAATTTCATCAAAAACAAACAAAACAGGAAAAATGAATCTATTCAACAAGTCTGCAACACGTCCTTAAGAGTTACATGATTTCACCCAATGTCAATGTGTAATTTCTCCAGTTCTGATCATTTTTTAGGTTGTTGGTAGCTTGGTCAATGCCAAAACACAGTGAGATCTTTTTATGGCTTTAAACGCGTTTTCTCCTCGAGAGAAACATGATTTCACTAAAAACGTTATAGTTTAAACATGCCTGTTTGTACATGTGTGCAAACACTCAGAGCCTTAAGATAGGGGTTTCACCAATGTGTTTTTTGGTGAGAAACCTTCTATTTCAAGGTTCTGTGCGTTTTCAGACAAGTACAATATGTATTTATAGTGTTTCTGATGAAATCCCTCCTTTTAATGCATTTTCTCACAGAAAACGAGTCTCTCGCCATGGGAACATGGCTTTTTTGAAAAAGCATATTCTGGTCGAGAAATCGTGTTTTAAGCAATAAAAACGACTCCCGGCCTTATTTAGTTCACATTTGTACTTTTGGTAAGCTAGCCCGTATTCATAACGCACTAAACCTTTTTATCGCGTTAAACGCCTTTTCTCGACGAGAAAAGCACAATTTCATCAAAAACAAACAAAACAAGAAAAATGAATCTATTCAACAAGTCTGCAACACGTCCTTAAGAGTTACATGATTTCACCCAATGTCAATATGTAATTTCTCCAGTTCTGATCATTTTTTAGGTTTGTTGGTAGCTTGGTCAATGCCAAAACACAGTGAGATCTTTTTATGGCTTTAAACGCGTTTTCTCCTCGAGAGAAACATGATTTCACTAAAAACGTTATAGTTTAAACATGCCTGTTTGTACATGTGTGCAAACACTCAGAGCCTTAAGATAGGGGTTTCACCAATGTGTTTTTTGGTGAGAAACCTTCTATTTCAAGGTTCTGTGCGTTTTCAGACAAGTACAATATGTATTTATAGTGTTTCTCATGAAATCCCTCCTTTTAATGCATTTTCTCACAGAAAACGAGTCTCTCGCCATGGGAACATGGCTTTTTTGAAAAAGCATATTCTGGTCGAGAAATCGTGTTTTAAGCAATAAAAACGACTCCCGGCCTTATTTAGTTCACATTTGTACTTTTGGTAAGCTAGCCCGTATTCATAACGCACTAAACCTTTTTATCGCGTTAAACGCCCTTTCTCGACGAGAAAAGCACAATTTCATCAAAAACAAACAAAACAAGAAAAATGAATCTATTCAACAAGTCTGCAACACGTCCTTAAGAGTTACATGATTTCACCCAATGTCAATATGTAATTTCTCCAGTTCTGATCATTTTTTAGGTTGTTGGTAGCTTGGTCAATGCCAAAACACAGTGAGATCTTTTTATGGCTTTAAACGCGTTTTCTCCTCGAGAGAAACATGATTTCACTAAAAACGTTATAGTTTAAACATGCCTGTTTGTACATGTGTGCAAACACTCAGAGCCTTAAGATAGGGGTTTCACCAATGTGTTTTTTGGTGAGAAACCTTCTATTTCAAGGTTCTGTGCGTTTTCAGACAAGTACAATATGTATTTATAGTGTTTCTCATGAAATCCCTCCTTTTAATGCATTTTCTCACAGAAAACGAGTCTCTCGCCATGGGAACATGGCTTTTTTGAAAAAGCATATTCTGCTCGAGAAATCGTGTTTTAAGCAATAAAAACGACTCCCGGCCTTATTTAGTTCACATTTGTACCTTTGGTAAGCTAGCCCGTATTCATAACGCACTAAACCTTTTTATCGCGTTAAACGCCTTTTCTCGACGAGAAAAGCACAATTTCATCAAAAACAAACAAAACAAGAAAAATGAATCTATTCAACAAGTCTGCAACACGTCCTTAAGAGTTACATGATTTCACCCAATGTCAATATGTAATTTCTCCAGTTCTGATCATTTTTTAGGTTTGTTGGTAGCTTGGTCAATGCCAAAACACAGTGAGATCTTTTTATGGCTTTAAACGCGTTTTCTCCTCGAGAGAAACATGATTTCACTAAAAACGTTATAGTTTAAACATGCCTGTTTGTACATGTGTGCAAACACTCAGAGCCTTAAGATAGGGGTTTCACCAATGTGTTTTTTGGTGAGAAACCTTCTATTTCAAGGTTCTGTGCGTTTTCAGACAAGTACAATATGTATTTATAGTGTTTCTGATGAAATCCCTGCTTTTAATGCATTTTCTCACAGAAAACGAGTCTCTCGCCATGGGAACATGGCTTTTTTGAAAAAGCATATTCTGGTCGAGAAATCGTGTTTTAAGCAATAAAAACGACTCCCGGCCTTATTTAGTTCACATTTGTACTTTTGGTAAGCTAGCCCGTATTCATAACGCACTAAACCTTTTTATCGCGTTAAACGCCTTTTCTCGACGAGAAAAGCACAATTTCATCAAAAACAAACAAAACAGGAAAAATGAATCTATTCAACAAGTCTGCAACACGTCCTTAAGAGTTACATGATTTCACCCAATGTCAATATGTAATTTCTCCAGTTCTGATCATTTTTTAGGTTTGTTGGTAGCTTGGTCAATGCCAAAACACAGTGAGATCTTTTTATGGCTTTAAACGCGTTTTCTCCTCGAGAGAAACATGATTTCACTAAAAACGTTATAGTTTAAACATGCCTGTTTGTACATGTGTGCAAACACTCAGAGCCTTAAGATAGGGGTTTCACCAATGTGTTTTTTGGTGAGAAACCTTCTATTTCAAGGTTCTGTGCGTTTTCAGACAAGTACAATATGTATTTATAGTGTTTCTGATGAAATCCCTCCTTTTAATGCATTTTCTCACAGAAAACGAGTCTCTCGCCATGGGAACATGGCTTTTTTGAAAAAGCATATTCTGCTCGAGAAATCGTGTTTTAAGCAATAAAAACGACTCCCGGCCTTATTTAGTTCACATTTGTACTTTTGGTAAGCTAGCCCGTATTCATAACGCACTAAACCTTTTTATCGCGTTAAACGCCCTTTCTCGACGAGAAAAGCACAATTTCATCAAAAACAAACAAAACAAGAAAAATGAATCTATTCAACAAGTCTGCAACACGTCCTTAAGAGTTACATGATTTCACCCAATGTCAATATGTAATTTCTCCAGTTCTGATCATTTTTTAGGTTGTTGGTAGCTTGGTCAATGCCAAAACACAGTGAGATCTTTTTATGGCTTTAAACGCGTTTTCTCCTCGAGAGAAACATGATTTCACTAAAAACGTTATAGTTTAAACATGCCTGTTTGTACATGAGTGCAAACACTCAGAGCCTTAAGATAGGGGTTTCACCAATGTGTTTTTTGGTGAGAAACCTTCTATTTCAAGGTTCTGTGCGTTTTCAGACAAGTACAATATGTATTTATAGTGTTTCTGATGAAATCCCTCCTTTTAATGCATTTTCTCACAGAAAACGAGTCTCTCGCCATGGGAACATGGCTTTTTTGAAAAAGCATATTCTGGTCGAGAAATCGTGTTTTAAGCAATAAAAACGACTCCCGGCCTTATTTAGTTCACATTTGTACTTTTGGTAAGCTAGCCCGTATTCATAACGCACTAAACCTTTTTATCGCGTTAAACGCCTTTTCTCGACGAGAAAAGCACAATTTCATCAAAAACAAACAAAACAAGAAAAATGAATCTATTCAACAAGTCTGCAACACGTCCTTAAGAGTTACATGATTTCACCCAATGTCAATATGTAATTTCTCCAGTTCTGATCATTTTTTAGGTTGTTGGTAGCTTGGTCAATGCCAAAACACAGTGAGATCTTTTTATGGCTTTAAACGCGTTTTCTCCTCGAGAGAAACATGATTTCACTAAAAACGTTATAGTTTAAACATGCCTGTTTGTACGTGTGCAAACACTCAGAGCCTTAAGATAGGGGTTTCACCAATGTGTTTTTTGGTGAGAAACCTTCTATTTCAAGGTTCTGTGCGTTTTCAGACAAGTACAATATGTATTTATAGTGTTTCTCATGAAATCCCTCCTTTTAATGCATTTTCTCACAGAAAACGAGTCTCTCGCCATGGGAACATGGCTTTTTTGAAAAAGCATATTCTGGTCGAGAAATCGTGTTTTAAGCAATAAAAACGACTCCCGGCCTTATTTAGTTCACATTTGTACTTTTGGTAAGCTAGCCCGTATTCATAACGCACTAAACCTTTTTATCGCGTTAAACGCCTTTTCTCGACGAGAAAAGCACAATTTCATCAAAAACAAACAAAACAAGAAAAATGAATCTATTCAACAAGTCTGCAACACGTCCTTAAGAGTTACATGATTTCACCCAATGTCAATATGTAATTTCTCCAGTTCTGATCATTTTTTAGGTTTGTTGGTAGCTTGGTCAATGCCAAAACACAGTGAGATCTTTTTATGGCTTTAAACGCGTTTTCTCCTCGAGAGAAACATGATTTCACTAAAAACGTTATAGTTTAAACATGCCTGTTTGTACGTGTGCAAACACTCAGAGCCTTAAGATAGGGGTTTCACCAATGTGTTTTTTGGTGAGAAACCTTCTATTTCAAGGTTCTGTGCGTTTTCAGACAAGTACAATATGTATTTATAGTGTTTCTGATGAAATCCCTCCTTTTAATGCATTTTCTCACAGAAAACGAGTCTCTCGCCATGGGAACATGGCTTTTTTGAAAAAGCATATTCTGGTCGAGAAATCGTGTTTTAAGCAATAAAAACGACTCCCGGCCTTATTTAGTTCACATTTGTACTTTTGGTAAGCTAGCCCGTATTCATAACGCACTAAACCTTTTTATCGCGTTAAACGCCTTTTCTCGACGAGAAAAGCACAATTTCATCAAAAACAAACAAAACAGGAAAAATGAATCTATTCAACAAGTCTGCAACACGTCCTTAAGAGTTACATGATTTCACCCAATGTCAATATGTAATTTCTCCAGTTCTGATCATTTTTTAGGTTGTTGGTAGCTTGGTCAATGCCAAAACACAGTGAGATCTTTTTATGGCTTTAAACGCGTTTTCTCCTCGAGAGAAACATGATTTCACTAAAAACGTTATAGTTTAAACATGCCTGTTTGTACATGTGTGCAAACACTCAGAGCCTTAAGATAGGGGTTTCACCAATGTGTTTTTTGGTGAGAAACCTTCTATTTCAAGGTTCTGTGCGTTTTCAGACAAGTACAATATGTATTTATAGTGTTTCTGATGAAATCCCTCCTTTTAATGCATTTTCTCACAGAAAACGAGTCTCTCGCCATGGGAACATGGCTTTTTTGAAAAAGCATATTCTGGTCGAGAAATCGTGTTTTAAGCAATAAAAACGACTCCCGGCCTTATTTAGTTCACATTTGTACTTTTGGTAAGCTAGCCCGTATTCATAACGCACTAAACCTTTTTATCGCGTTAAACGCCTTTTCTCGACGAGAAAAGCACAATTTCATCAAAAACAAACAAAACAAGAAAAATGAATCTATTCAACAAGTCTGCAACACGTCCTTAAGAGTTACATGATTTCACCCAATGTCAATATGTAATTTCTCCAGTTCTGATCATTTTTTAGGTTGTTGGTAGCTTGGTCAATGCCAAAACACAGTGAGATCTTTTTATGGCTTTAAACGCGTTTTCTCCTCGAGAGAAACATGATTTCACTAAAAACGTTATAGTTTAAACATGCCTGTTTGTACATGTGTGCAAACACTCAGAGCCTTAAGATAGGGGTTTCACCAATGTGTTTTTTGGTGAGAAACCTTCTATTTCAAGGTTCTGTGCGTTTTCAGACAAGTACAATATGTATTTATAGTGTTTCTCATGAAATCCCTCCTTTTAATGCATTTTCTCACAGAAAACGAGTCTCTCGCCATGGGAACATGGCTTTTTTGAAAAAGCATATTCTGGTCGAGAAATCGTGTTTTAAGCAATAAAAACGACTCCCGGCCTTATTTAGTTCACATTTGTACTTTTGGTAAGCTAGCCCGTATTCATAACGCACTAAACCTTTTTATCGCGTTAAACGCCTTTTCTCGACGAGAAAAGCACAATTTCATCAAAAACAAACAAAACAAGAAAAATGAATCTATTCAACAAGTCTGCAACACGTCCTTAAGAGTTACATGATTTCACCCAATGTCATTGTGTAATTTCTCCAGTTCTGATCATTTTTTAGGTTTGTTGGTAGCTTGGTCAATGCCAAAACACAGTGAGATCTTTTTATGGCTTTAAACGCGTTTTCTCCTCGAGAGAAACATGATTTCACTAAAAACGTTATAGTTTAAACATGCCTGTTTGTACATGTGTGCAAACACTCAGAGCCTTAAGATAGGGGTTTCACCAATGTGTTTTTTGGTGAGAAACCTTCTATTTCAAGGTTCTGTGCGTTTTCAGACAAGTACAATATGTATTTATAGTGTTTCTCATGAAATCCCTCCTTTTAATGCATTTTCTCACAGAAAACGAGTCTCTCGCCATGGGAACATGGCTTTTTTGAAAAAGCATATTCTGGTCGAGAAATCGTGTTTTAAGCAATAAAAACGACTCCCGGCCTTATTTAGTTCACATTTGTACTTTTGGTAAGCTAGCCCGTATTCATAACGCACTAAACCTTTTTATCGCGTTAAACGCCTTTTCTCGACGAGAAAAGCACAATTTCATCAAAAACAAACAAAACAAGAAAAATGAATCTATTCAACAAGTCTGCAACACGTCCTTAAGAGTTACATGATTTCACCCAATGTCAATATGTAATTTCTCCAGTTCTGATCATTTTTTAGGTTGTTGGTAGCTTGGTCAATGCCAAAACACAGTGAGATCTTTTTATGGCTTTAAACGCGTTTTCTCCTCGAGAGAAACATGATTTCACTAAAAACGTTATAGTTTAAACATGCCTGTTTGTACATGTGTGCAAACACTCAGAGCCTTAAGATAGGGGTTTCACCAATGTGTTTTTTGGTGAGAAACCTTCTATTTCAAGGTTCTGTGCGTTTTCAGACAAGTACAATATGTATTTATAGTGTTTCTCATGAAATCCCTCCTTTTAATGCATTTTCTCACAGAAAACGAGTCTCTCGCCATGGGAACATGGCTTTTTTGAAAAAGCATATTCTGGTCGAGAAATCGTGTTTTAAGCAATAAAAACGACTCCCGGCCTTATTTAGTTCACATTTGTACTTTTGGTAAGCTAGCCCGTATTCATAACGCACTAAACCTTTTTATCGCGTTAAACGCCTTTTCTCGACGAGAAAAGCACAATTTCATCAAAAACAAACAAAACAAGAAAAATGAATCTATTCAACAAGTCTGCAACACGTCCTTAAGAGTTACATGATTTCACCCAATGTCATTGTGTAATTTCTCCAGTTCTGATCATTTTTTAGGTTTGTTGGTAGCTTGGTCAATGCCAAAACACAGTGAGATCTTTTTATGGCTTTAAACGCGTTTTCTCCTCGAGAGAAACATGATTTCACTAAAAACGTTATAGTTTAAACATGCCTGTTTGTACATGTGTGCAAACACTCAGAGCCTTAAGATAGGGGTTTCACCAATGTGTTTTTTGGTGAGAAACCTTCTATTTCAAGGTTCTGTGCGTTTTCAGACAAGTACAATATGTATTTATAGTGTTTCTCATGAAATCCCTCCTTTTAATGCATTTTCTCACAGAAAACGAGTCTCTCGCCATGGGAACATGGCTTTTTTGAAAAAGCATATTCTGGTCGAGAAATCGTGTTTTAAGCAATAAAAACGACTCCCGGCCTTATTTAGTTCACATTTGTACTTTTGGTAAGCTAGCCCGTATTCATAACGCACTAAACCTTTTTATCGCGTTAAACGCCCTTTCTCGACGAGAAAAGCACAATTTCATCAAAAACAAACAAAACAAGAAAAATGAATCTATTCAACAAGTCTGCAACACGTCCTTAAGAGTTACATGATTTCACCCAATGTCAATATGTAATTTCTCCAGTTCTGATCATTTTTTAGGTTGTTGGTAGCTTGGTCAATGCCAAAACACAGTGAGATCTTTTTATGGCTTTAAACGCGTTTTCTCCTCGAGAGAAACATGATTTCACTAAAAACGTTATAGTTTAAACATGCCTGTTTGTACATGTGTGCAAACACTCAGAGCCTTAAGATAGGGGTTTCACCAATGTGTTTTTTGGTGAGAAACCTTCTATTTCAAGGTTCTGTGCGTTTTCAGACAAGTACAATATGTATTTATAGTGTTTCTCATGAAATCCCTCCTTTTAATGCATTTTCTCACAGAAAACAAGTCTCTCGCCATGGGAACATGGCTTTTTTGAAAAAGCATATTCTGGTCGAGAAATCGTGTTTTAAGCAATAAAAACGACTCCCGGCCTTATTTAGTTCACATTTGTACTTTTGGTAAGCTAGCCCGTATTCATAACGCACTAAACCTTTTTATCGCGTTAAACGCCTTTTCTCGACGAGAAAAGCACAATTTCATCAAAAACAAACAAAACAAGAAATATGAATCTATTCAACAAGTCTGCAACACGTCCTTAAGAGTTACATGATTTCACCCAATGTCAATATGTAATTTCTCCAGTTCTGATCATTTTTTAGGTTGTTGGTAGCTTGGTCAATGCCAAAACACAGTGAGATCTTTTTATGGCTTTAAACGCGTTTTCTCCTCGAGAGAAACATGATTTCACTAAAAACGTTATAGTTTAAACATGCCTGTTTGTACATGTGTGCAAACACTCAGAGCCTTAAGATAGGGGTTTCACCAATGTGTTTTTTGGTGAGAAACCTTCTATTTCAAGGTTCTGTGCGTTTTCAGACAAGTACAATATGTATTTATAGTGTTTCTCATGAAATCCCTCCTTTTAATGCATTTTCTCACAGAAAACGAGTCTCTCGCCATGGGAACATGGCTTTTTTGAAAAAGCATATTCTGGTCGAGAAATCGTGTTTTAAGCAATAAAAACGACTCCCGGCCTTATTTAGTTCACATTTGTACTTTTGGTAAGCTAGCCCGTATTCATAACGCACTAAACCTTTTTATCGCGTTAAACGCCTTTTCTCGACGAGAAAAGCACAATTTCATCAAAAACAAACAAAACAAGAAAAATGAATCTATTCAACAAGTCTGCAACACGTCCTTAAGAGTTACATGATTTCACCCAATGTCAATATGTAATTTCTCCAGTTCTGATCATTTTTTAGGTTGTTGGTAGCTTGGTCAATGCCAAAACACAGTGAGATCTTTTTATGGCTTTAAACGCGTTTTCTCCTCGAGAGAAACATGATTTCACTAAAAACGTTATAGTTTAAACATGCCTGTTTGTACATGTGTGCAAACACTCAGAGCCTTAAGATAGGGGTTTCACCAATGTGTTTTTTGGTGAGAAACCTTCTATTTCAAGGTTCTGTGCGTTTTCAGACAAGTACAATATGTATTTATAGTGTTTCTCATGAAATCCCTCCTTTTAATGCATTTTCTCACAGAAAACGAGTCTCTCGCCATGGGAACATGGCTTTTTTGAAAAAGCATATTCTGGTCGAGAAATCGTGTTTTAAGCAATAAAAACGACTCCCGGCCTTATTTAGTTCACATTTGTACTTTTGGTAAGCTAGCCCGTATTCATAACGCACTAAACCTTTTTATCGCGTTAAACGCCTTTTCTCGACGAGAAAAGCACAATTTCATCAAAAACAAACAAAACAAGAAAAATGAATCTATTCAACAAGTCTGCAACACGTCCTTAAGAGTTACATGATTTCACCCAATGTCATTGTGTAATTTCTCCAGTTCTGATCATTTTTTAGGTTTGTTGGTAGCTTGGTCAATGCCAAAACACAGTGAGATCTTTTTATGGCTTTAAACGCGTTTTCTCCTCGAGAGAAACATGATTTCACTAAAAACGTTATAGTTTAAACATGCCTGTTTGTACATGTGTGCAAACACTCAGAGCCTTAAGATAGGGGTTTCACCAATGTGTTTTTTGGTGAGAAACCTTCTATTTCAAGGTTCTGTGCGTTTTCAGACAAGTACAATATGTATTTATAGTGTTTCTCATGAAATCCCTCCTTTTAATGCATTTTCTCACAGAAAACGAGTCTCTCGCCATGGGAACATGGCTTTTTTGAAAAAGCATATTCTGGTCGAGAAATCGTGTTTTAAGCAATAAAAACGACTCCCGGCCTTATTTAGTTCACATTTGTACTTTTGGTAAGCTAGCCCGTATTCATAACGCACTAAACCTTTTTATCGCGTTAAACGCCCTTTCTCGACGAGAAAAGCACAATTTCATCAAAAACAAACAAAACAAGAAAAATGAATCTATTCAACAAGTCTGCAACACGTCCTTAAGAGTTACATGATTTCACCCAATGTCAATATGTAATTTCTCCAGTTCTGATCATTTTTTAGGTTGTTGGTAGCTTGGTCAATGCCAAAACACAGTGAGATCTTTTTATGGCTTTAAACGCGTTTTCTCCTCGAGAGAAACATGATTTCACTAAAAACGTTATAGTTTAAACATGCCTGTTTGTACATGTGTGCAAACACTCAGAGCCTTAAGATAGGGGTTTCACCAATGTGTTTTTTGGTGAGAAACCTTCTATTTCAAGGTTCTGTGCGTTTTCAGACAAGTACAATATGTATTTATAGTGTTTCTCATGAAATCCCTCCTTTTAATGCATTTTCTCACAGAAAACAAGTCTCTCGCCATGGGAACATGGCTTTTTTGAAAAAGCATATTCTGGTCGAGAAATCGTGTTTTAAGCAATAAAAACGACTCCCGGCCTTATTTAGTTCACATTTGTACTTTTGGTAAGCTAGCCCGTATTCATAACGCACTAAACCTTTTTATCGCGTTAAACGCCTTTTCTCGACGAGAAAAGCACAATTTCATCAAAAACAAACAAAACAAGAAATATGAATCTATTCAACAAGTCTGCAACACGTCCTTAAGAGTTACATGATTTCACCCAATGTCAATATGTAATTTCTCCAGTTCTGATCATTTTTTAGGTTGTTGGTAGCTTGGTCAATGCCAAAACACAGTGAGATCTTTTTATGGCTTTAAACGCGTTTTCTCCTCGAGAGAAACATGATTTCACTAAAAACGTTATAGTTTAAACATGCCTGTTTGTACATGTGTGCAAACACTCAGAGCCTTAAGATAGGGGTTTCACCAATGTGTTTTTTGGTGAGAAACCTTCTATTTCAAGGTTCTGTGCGTTTTCAGACAAGTACAATATGTATTTATAGTGTTTCTCATGAAATCCCTCCTTTTAATGCATTTTCTCACAGAAAACGAGTCTCTCGCCATGGGAACATGGCTTTTTTGAAAAAGCATATTCTGGTCGAGAAATCGTGTTTTAAGCAATAAAAACGACTCCCGGCCTTATTTAGTTCACATTTGTACTTTTGGTAAGCTAGCCCGTATTCATAACGCACTAAACCTTTTTATCGCGTTAAACGCCTTTTCTCGACGAGAAAAGCAATTTCATCAAAAACAAACAAAACAGGAAAAATGAATCTATTCAACAAGTCTGCAACACGTCCTTAAGAGTTACATGATTTCACCCAATGTCAATATGTAATTTCTCCAGTTCTGATCATTTTTTAGGTTGTTGGTAGCTTGGTCAATGCCAAAACACAGTGAGATCTTTTTATGGCTTTAAACGCGTTTTCTCCTCGAGAGAAACATGATTTCACTAAAAACGTTATAGTTTAAACATGCCTGTTTGTACATGTGTGCAAACACTCAGAGCCTTAAGATAGGGGTTTCACCAATGTGTTTTTTGGTGAGAAACCTTCTATTTCAAGGTTCTGTGCGTTTTCAGACAAGTACAATATGTATTTATAGTGTTTCTGATGAAATCCCTGCTTTTAATGCATTTTCTCACAGAAAACGAGTCTCTCGCCATGGGAACATGGCTTTTTTGAAAAAGCATATTCTGGTCGAGAAATCGTGTTTTAAGCAATAAAAACGACTCCCGGCCTTATTTAGTTCACATTTGTACTTTTGGTAAGCTAGCCCGTATTCATAACGCACTAAACCTTTTTATCGCGTTAAACGCCTTTTCTCGACGAGAAAAGCACAATTTCATCAAAAACAAACAAAACAGGAAAAATGAATCTATTCAACAAGTCTGCAACACGTCCTTAAGAGTTACATGATTTCACCCAATGTCAATATGTAATTTCTCCAGTTCTGATCATTTTTTAGGTTGTTGGTAGCTTGGTCAATGCCAAAACACAGTGAGATCTTTTTATGGCTTTAAACGCGTTTTCTCCTCGAGAGAAACATGATTTCACTAAAAACGTTATAGTTTAAACATGCCTGTTTGTACATGTGTGCAAACACTCAGAGCCTTAAGATAGGGGTTTCACCAATGTGTTTTTTGGTGAGAAACCTTCTATTTCAAGGTTCTGTGCGTTTTCAGACAAGTACAATATGTATTTATAGTGTTTCTCATGAAATCCCTCCTTTTAATGCATTTTCTCACAGAAAACGAGTCTCTCGCCATGGGAACATGGCTTTTTTGAAAAAGCATATTCTGGTCGAGAAATCGTGTTTTAAGCAATAAAAACGACTCCCGGCCTTATTTAGTTCACATTTGTACTTTTGGTAAGCTAGCCCGTATTCATAACGCACTAAACCTTTTTATCGCGTTAAACGCCTTTTCTCGACGAGAAAAGCACAATTTCATCAAAAACAAACAAAACAGGAAAAATGAATCTATTCAACAAGTCTGCAACACGTCCTTAAGAGTTACATGATTTCACCCAATGTCAATATGTAATTTCTCCAGTTCTGATCATTTTTTAGGTTGTTGGTAGCTTGGTCAATGCCAAAACACAGTGAGATCTTTTTATGGCTTTAAACGCGTTTTCTCCTCGAGAGAAACATGATTTCACTAAAAACGTTATAGTTTAAACATGCCTGTTTGTACATGTGTGCAAACACTCAGAGCCTTAAGATAGGGGTTTCACCAATGTGTTTTTTGGTGAGAAACCTTCTATTTCAAGGTTCTGTGCGTTTTCAGACAAGTACAATATGTATTTATAGTGTTTCTCATGAAATCCCTCCTTTTAATGCATTTTCTCACAGAAAACGAGTCTCTCGCCATGGGAACATGGCTTTTTTGAAAAAGCATATTCTGGTCGAGAAATCGTGTTTTAAGCAATAAAAACGACTCCCGGCCTTATTTAGTTCACATTTGTACTTTTGGTAAGCTAGCCCGTATTCATAACGCACTAAACCTTTTTATCGCGTTAAACGCCTTTTCTCGACGAGAAAAGCACAATTTCATCAAAAAATAACAAAACAAGAAAAATGAATCTATTCAACAAGTCTGCAACACGTCCTTAAGAGTTACATGATTTCACCCAATGTCAATGTGTAATTTCTCCAGTTCTGATCATTTTTTAGGTTTGTTGGTAGCTTGGTCAATGCCAAAACACAGTGAGATCTTTTTATGGCTTTAAACGCGTTTTCTCCTCGAGAGAAACATGATTTCACTAAAAACGTTATAGTTTAAACATGCCTGTTTGTACATGTGTGCAAACACTCAGAGCCTTAAGATAGGGGTTTCACCAATGTGTTTTTTGGTGAGAAACCTTCTATTTCAAGGTTCTGTGCGTTTTCAGACAAGTACAATATGTATTTATAGTGTTTCTCATGAAATCCCTCCTTTTAATGCATTTTCTCACAGAAAACGAGTCTCTCGCCATGGGAACATGGCTTTTTTGAAAAAGCATATTCTGGTCGAGAAATCGTGTTTTAAGCAATAAAAACGACTCCCGGCCTTATTTAGTTCACATTTGTACTTTTGGTAAGCTAGCCCGTATTCATAACGCACTAAACCTTTTTATCGCGTTAAACGCCCTTTCTCGACGAGAAAAGCACAATTTCATCAAAAACAAACAAAACAAGAAAAATGAATCTATTCAACAAGTCTGCAACACGTCCTTAAGAGTTACATGATTTCACCCAATATCAATATGTAATTTCTCCAGTTCTGATCATTTTTTAGGTTGTTGGTAGCTTGGTCAATGCCAAAACACAGTGAGATCTTTTTATGGCTTTAAACGCGTTTTCTCCTCGAGAGAAACATGATTTCACTAAAAACGTTATAGTTTAAACATGCCTGTTTGTACATGTGTGCAAACACTCAGAGCCTTAAGATAGGGGTTTCACCAATGTGTTTTTTGGTGAGAAACCTTCTATTTCAAGGTTCTGTGCGTTTTCAGACAAGTACAATATGTATTTATAGTGTTTCTCATGAAATCCCTCCTTTTAATGCATTTTCTCACAGAAAACGAGTCTCTCGCCATGGGAACATGGCTTTTTTGAAAAAGCATATTCTGGTCGAGAAATCGTGTTTTAAGCAATAAAAACGACTCCCGGCCTTATTTAGTTCACATTTGTACTTTTGGTAAGCTAGCCCGTATTCATAACGCACTAAACCTTTTTATCGCGTTAAACGCCTTTTCTCGACGAGAAAAGCAATTTCATCAAAAACAAACAAAACAGGAAAAATGAATCTATTCAACAAGTCTGCAACACGTCCTTAAGAGTTACATGATTTCACCCAATGTCAATATGTAATTTCTCCAGTTCTGATCATTTTTTAGGTTGTTGGTAGCTTGGTCAATGCCAAAACACAGTGAGATCTTTTTATGGCTTTAAACGCGTTTTCTCCTCGAGAGAAACATGATTTCACTAAAAACGTTATAGTTTAAACATGACTGTTTGTACATGTGTGCAAACACTCAGAGCCTTAAGATAGGGGTTTCACCAATGTGTTTTTTGGTGAGAAACCTTCTATTTCAAGGTTCTGTGCGTTATCAGACAAGTACAATATGTATTTATAGTGTTTCTGATGAAATCCCTGCTTTTAATGCATTTTCTCACAGAAAACAAGTCTCTCGCCATGGGAACATGGCTTTTTTGAAAAAGCATATTCTGGTCGAGAAATCGTGTTTTAAGCAATAAAAACGACTCCCGGCCTTATTTAGTTCACATTTGTACTTTTGGTAAGCTAGCCCGTATTCATAACGCACTAAACCTTTTTATCGCGTTAAACGCCTTTTCTCGACGAGAAAAGCACAATTTCATCAAAAACAAACAAAACAAGAAATATGAATCTATTCAACAAGTCTGCAACACGTCCTTAAGAGTTACATGATTTCACCCAATGTCAATATGTAATTTCTCCAGTTCTGATCATTTTTTAGGTTGTTGGTAGCTTGGTCAATGCCAAAACACAGTGAGATCTTTTTATGGCTTTAAACGCGTTTTCTCCTCGAGAGAAACATGATTTCACTAAAAACGTTATAGTTTAAACATGCCTGTTTGTACATGTGTGCAAACACTCAGAGCCTTAAGATAGGGGTTTCACCAATGTGTTTTTTGGTGAGAAACCTTCTATTTCAAGGTTCTGTGCGTTTTCAGACAAGTACAATATGTATTTATAGTGTTTCTCATGAAATCCCTCCTTTTAATGCATTTTCTCACAGAAAACGAGTCTCTCGCCATGGGAACATGGCTTTTTTGAAAAAGCATATTCTGGTCGAGAAATCGTGTTTTAAGCAATAAAAACGACTCCCGGCCTTATTTAGTTCACATTTGTACTTTTGGTAAGCTAGCCCGTATTCATAACGCACTAAACCTTTTTATCGCGTTAAACGCCTTTTCTCGACGAGAAAAGCAATTTCATCAAAAACAAACAAAACAGGAAAAATGAATCTATTCAACAAGTCTGCAACACGTCCTTAAGAGTTACATGATTTCACCCAATGTCAATATGTAATTTCTCCAGTTCTGATCATTTTTTAGGTTGTTGGTAGCTTGGTCAATGCCAAAACACAGTGAGATCTTTTTATGGCTTTAAACGCGTTTTCTCCTCGAGAGAAACATGATTTCACTAAAAACGTTATAGTTTAAACATGACTGTTTGTACATGTGTGCAAACACTCAGAGCCTTAAGATAGGGGTTTCACCAATGTGTTTTTTGGTGAGAAACCTTCTATTTCAAGGTTCTGTGCGTTTTCAGACAAGTACAATATGTATTTATAGTGTTTCTGATGAAATCCCTGCTTTTAATGCATTTTCTCACAGAAAACAAGTCTCTCGCCATGGGAACATGGCTTTTTTGAAAAAGCATATTCTGGTCGAGAAATCGTGTTTTAAGCAATAAAAACGACTCCCGGCCTTATTTAGTTCACATTTGTACTTTTGGTAAGCTAGCCCGTATTCATAACGCACTAAACCTTTTTATCGCGTTAAACGGCTTTTCTCGACGAGAAAAGCACAATTTCATCAAAAACAAACAAAACAAGAAATATGAATCTATTCAACAAGTCTGCAACACGTCCTTAAGAGTTACATGATTTCACCCAATGTCAATATGTAATTTCTCCAGTTCTGATCATTTTTTAGGTTGTTGGTAGCTTGGTCAATGCCAAAACACAGTGAGATCTTTTTATGGCTTTAAACGCGTTTTCTCCTCGAGAGAAACATGATTTCACTAAAAACGTTATAGTTTAAACATGCCTGTTTGTACATGTGTGCAAACACTCAGAGCCTTAAGATAGGGGTTTCACCAATGTGTTTTTTGGTGAGAAACCTTCTATTTCAAGGTTCTGTGCGTTTTCAGACAAGTACAATATGTATTTATAGTGTTTCTCATGAAATCCCTCCTTTTAATGCATTTTCTCACAGAAAACGAGTCTCTCGCCATGGGAACATGGCTTTTTTGAAAAAGCATATTCTGGTCGAGAAATCGTGTTTTAAGCAATAAAAACGACTCCCGGCCTTATTTAGTTCACATTTGTACTTTTGGTAAGCTAGCCCGTATTCATAACGCACTAAACCTTTTTATCGCGTTAAACGCCTTTTCTCGACGAGAAAAGCAATTTCATCAAAAACAAACAAAACAGGAAAAATGAATCTATTCAACAAGTCTGCAACACGTCCTTAAGAGTTACATGATTTCACCCAATGTCAATATGTAATTTCTCCAGTTCTGATCATTTTTTAGGTTGTTGGTAGCTTGGTCAATGCCAAAACACAGTGAGATCTTTTTATGGCTTTAAACGCGTTTTCTCCTCGAGAGAAACATGATTTCACTAAAAACGTTATAGTTTAAACATGACTGTTTGTACATGTGTGCAAACACTCAGAGCCTTAAGATAGGGGTTTCACCAATGTGTTTTTTGGTGAGAAACCTTCTATTTCAAGGTTCTGTGCGTTTTCAGACAAGTACAATATGTATTTATAGTGTTTCTGATGAAATCCCTGCTTTTAATGCATTTTCTCACAGAAAACAAGTCTCTCGCCATGGGAACATGGCTTTTTTGAAAAAGCATATTCTGGTCGAGAAATCGTGTTTTAAGCAATAAAAACGACTCCCGGCCTTATTTAGTTCACATTTGTACTTTTGGTAAGCTAGCCCGTATTCATAACGCACTAAACCTTTTTATCGCGTTAAACGCCTTTTCTCGACGAGAAAAGCACAATTTCATCAAAAACAAACAAAACAAGAAATATGAATCTATTCAACAAGTCTGCAACACGTCCTTAAGAGTTACATGATTTCACCCAATGTCAATATGTAATTTCTCCAGTTCTGATCATTTTTTAGGTTGTTGGTAGCTTGGTCAATGCCAAAACACAGTGAGATCTTTTTATGGCTTTAAACGCGTTTTCTCCTCAAGAGAAACATGATTTCACTAAAAACGTTATAGTTTAAACATGCCTGTTTGTACATGTGTGCAAACACTCAGAGCCTTAAGATAGGGGTTTCGCCAATGTGTTTTTTGGTGAGAAACCTTCTATTTCAAGGTTCTGTGCGTTTTCAGACAAGTACAATATGTATTTATAGTGTTTCTGATGAAATCCCTCCTTTTAATGCATTTTCTCACAGAAAACGAGTCTCTCGCCATGGGAACATGGCTTTTTTGAAAAAGCATATTCTGGTCGAGAAATCGTGTTTTAAGCAATTAAAAACGACTCCCGGCCTTATTTAGTTCACATTTGTACTTTTGGTAAGCTAGCCCGTATTCATAACGCACTAAACCTTTTTATCGCGTTAAACGCCCTTTCTCGACGAGAAAAGCACAATTTCATCAAAAACAAACAAAAAAAGAAAAATGAATCTATTCAACAAGTCTGCAACACGTCCTTAAGAGTTACATGATTTCACCCAATGTCAATGTGTAATTTCTCCAGTTCTGATCATTTTTTAGGTTTGTTGGTAGCTTGGTCAATGCCAAAACACAGTGAGATCTTTTTATGGCTTTAAACGCGTTTTCTCCTCGAGAGAAACATGATTTCACTAAAAACGTTATAGTTTAAACATGCCTGTTTGTACATGTGTGCAAACACTCAGAGCCTTAAGATAGGGGTTTCACCAATGTGTTTTTTGGTGAGAAACCTTCTATTTCAAGGTTCTGTGCGTTTTCAGACAAGTACAATATGTATTTATAGTGTTTCTGATGAAATCCCTCCTTTTAATGCATTTTCTCACAGAAAACGAGTCTCTCGCCATGGGAACATGGCTTTTTTGAAAAAGCATATTCTGGTCGAGAAATCGTGTTTTAAGCAATAAAAACGACTCCCGGCCTTATTTAGTTCACATTTGTACTTTTGGTAAGCTAGCCCGTATTCATAACGCACTAAACCTTTTTATCGCGTTAAACGCCTTTTCTCGACGAGAAAAGCAATTTCATCAAAAACAAACAAAACAGGAAAAATGAATCTATTCAACAAGTCTGCAACACGTCCTTAAGAGTTACATGATTTCACCCAATGTCAATATGTAATTTCTCCAGTTCTGATCATTTTTTAGGTTGTTGGTAGCTTGGTCAATGCCAAAACACAGTGAGATCTTTTTATGGCTTTAAACGCGTTTTCTCCTCGAGAGAAACATGATTTCACTAAAAACGTTATAGTTTAAACATGACTGTTTGTACATGTGTGCAAACACTCAGAGCCTTAAGATAGGGGTTTCACCAATGTGTTTTTTGGTGAGAAACCTTCTATTTCAAGGTTCTGTGCGTTTTCAGACAAGTACAATATGTATTTATAGTGTTTCTGATGAAATCCCTGCTTTTAATGCATTTTCTCACAGAAAACAAGTCTCTCGCCATGGGAACATGGCTTTTTTGAAAAAGCATATTCTGGTCGAGAAATCGTGTTTTAAGCAATAAAAACGACTCCCGGCCTTATTTAGTTCACATTTGTACTTTTGGTAAGCTAGCCCGTATTCATAACGCACTAAACCTTTTTATCGCGTTAAACGCCTTTTCTCGACGAGAAAAGCACAATTTCATCAAAAACAAACAAAACAAGAAATATGAATCTATTCAACAAGTCTGCAACACGTCCTTAAGAGTTACATGATTTCACCCAATGTCAATATGTAATTTCTCCAGTTCTGATCATTTTTTAGGTTGTTGGTAGCTTGGTCAATGCCAAAACACAGTGAGATCTTTTTATGGCTTTAAACGCGTTTTCTCCTCGAGAGAAACATGATTTCACTAAAAACGTTATAGTTTAAACATGCCTGTTTGTACATGTGTGCAAACACTCAGAGCCTTAAGATAGGGGTTTCGCCAATGTGTTTTTTGGTGAGAAACCTTCTATTTCAAGGTTCTGTGCGTTTTCAGACAAGTACAATATGTATTTATAGTGTTTCTGATGAAATCCCTGCTTTTAATGCATTTTCTCACAGAAAACAAGTCTCTCGCCATGGGAACATGGCTTTTTTGAAAAAGCATATTCTGGTCGAGAAATCGTGTTTTAAGCAATAAAAACGAATCCCGGCCTTATTTAGTTCACATTTGTACTTTTGGTAAGCTAGCCCGTATTCATAACGCACTAAACCTTTTTATCGCGTTAAACGCCTTTTCTCGACGAGAAAAGCACAATTTCATCAAAAACAAACAAAACAAGAAATATGAATCTACTCAACAAGTCTGCAACACGTCCTTAAGAGTTACATGATTTCACCCAATGTCAATATGTAATTTCTCCAGTTCTGATCATTTTTTAGGTTGTTGGTAGCTTGGTCAATGCCAAAACACAGTGAGATCTTTTTATGGCTTTAAACGCGTTTTCTCCTCGAGAGAAACATGATTTCACTAAAAACGTTATAGTTTAAACATGACTGTTTGTACATGTGTGCAAACACTCAGAGCCTTAAGATAGGGGTTTCACCAATGTGTTTTTTGGTGAGAAACCTTCTATTTCAAGGTTCTGTGCGTTTTCAGACAAGTACAATATGTATTTATAGTGTTTCTGATGAAATCCCTGCTTTTAATGCATTTTCTCACAGAAAACAAGTCTCTCGCCATGGGAACATGGCTTTTTTGAAAAAGCATATTCTGGTCGAGAAATCGTGTTTTAAGCAATAAAAACGACTCCCGGCCTTATTTAGTTCACATTTGTACTTTTGGTAAGCTAGCCCGTATTCATAACGCACTAAACCTTTTTATCGCGTTAAACGCCTTTTCTCGACGAGAAAAGCACAATTTCATCAAAAAAAAACAAAACAAGAAAAATGAATCTATTCAACAAGTCTGCAACACGTCCTTAAGAGTTACATGATTTCACCCAATGTCAATGTGTAATTTCTCCAGTTCTGATCATTTTTTAGGTTTGTTGGTAGCTTGGTCAATGCCAAAACACAGTGAGATCTTTTTATGGCTTTAAACGCGTTTTCTCCTCGAGAGAAACATGATTTCACTAAAAACGTTATAGTTTAAACATGCCTGTTTGTACATGTGTGCAAACACTCAGAGCCTTAAGATAGGGGTTTCACCAATGTGTTTTTTGGTGAGAAACCTTCTATTTCAAGGTTCTGTGCGTTTTCAGACAAGTACAATATGTATTTATAGTGTTTCTCATGAAATCCCTCCTTTTAATGCATTTTCTCACAGAAAACGAGTCTCTCGCCATGGGAACATGGCTTTTTTGAAAAAGCATATTCTGGTCGAGAAATCGTGTTTTAAGCAATAAAAACGACTCCCGGCCTTATTTAGTTCACATTTGTACTTTTGGTAAGCTAGCCCGTATTCATAACGCACTAAACCTTTTTATCGCGTTAAACGCCTTTTCTCGACGAGAAAAGCAATTTCATCAAAAACAAACAAAACAGGAAAAATGAATCTATTCAACAAGTCTGCAACACGTCCTTAAGAGTTACATGATTTCACCCAATGTCAATATGTAATTTCTCCAGTTCTGATCATTTTTTAGGTTGTTGGTAGCTTGGTCAATGCCAAAACACAGTGAGATCTTTTTATGGCTTTAAACGCGTTTTCTCCTCGAGAGAAACATGATTTCACTAAAAACGTTATAGTTTAAACATGACTGTTTGTACATGTGTGCAAACACTCAGAGCCTTAAGATAGGGGTTTCACCAATGTGTTTTTTGGTGAGAAACCTTCTATTTCAAGGTTCTGTGCGTTTTCAGACAAGTACAATATGTATTTATAGTGTTTCTGATGAAATCCCTGCTTTTAATGCATTTTCTCACAGAAAACAAGTCTCTCGCCATGGGAACATGGCTTTTTTGAAAAAGCATATTCTGGTCGAGAAATCGTGTTTTAAGCAATAAAAACGACTCCCGGCCTTATTTAGTTCACATTTGTACTTTTGGTAAGCTAGCCCGTATTCATAACGCACTAAACCTTTTTATCGCGTTAAACGCCTTTTCTCGACGAGAAAAGCACAATTTCATCAAAAAATAACAAAACAAGAAAAATGAATCTATTCAACAAGTCTGCAACACGTCCTTAAGAGTTACATGATTTCACCCAATGTCAATGTGTAATTTCTCCAGTTCTGATCATTTTTTAGGTTTGTTGGTAGCTTGGTCAATGCCAAAACACAGTGAGATCTTTTTATGGCTTTAAACGCGTTTTCTCCTCGAGAGAAACATGATTTCACTAAAAACGTTATAGTTTAAACATGCCTGTTTGTACATGTGTGCAAACACTCAGAGCCTTAAGATAGGGGTTTCACCAATGTGTTTTTTGGTGAGAAACCTTCTATTTCAAGGATCTGTGCGTTTTCAGACAAGTACAATATGTATTTATAGTGTTTCTCATGAAATCCCTCCTTTTAATGCATTTTCTCACAGAAAACGAGTCTCTCGCCATGGGAACATGGCTTTTTTGAAAAAGCATATTCTGGTCGAGAAATCGTGTTTTAAGCAATAAAAACGACTCCCGGCCTTATTTAGTTCACATTTGTACTTTTGGTAAGCTAGCCCGTATTCATAACGCACTAAACCTTTTTATCGCGTTAAACGCCCTTTCTCGACGAGAAAAGCACAATTTCATCAAAAACAAACAAAACAAGAAAAATGAATCTATTCAACAAGTCTGCAACACGTCCTTAAGAGTTACATGATTTCACCCAATATCAATATGTAATTTCTCCAGTTCTGATCATTTTTTAGGTTGTTGGTAGCTTGGTCAATGCCAAAACACAGTGAGATCTTTTTATGGCTTTAAACGCGTTTTCTCCTCGAGAGAAACATGATTTCACTAAAAACGTTATAGTTTAAACATGCCTGTTTGTACATGTGTGCAAACACTCAGAGCCTTAAGATAGGGGTTTCACCAATGTGTTTTTTGGTGAGAAACCTTCTATTTCAAGGTTCTGTGCGTTTTCAGACAAGTACAATATGTATTTATAGTGTTTCTCATGAAATCCCTCCTTTTAATGCATTTTCTCACAGAAAACGAGTCTCTCGCCATGGGAACATGGCTTTTTTGAAAAAGCATATTCTGGTCGAGAAATCGTGTTTTAAGCAATAAAAACGACTCCCGGCCTTATTTAGTTCACATTTGTACTTTTGGTAAGCTAGCCCGTATTCATAACGCACTAAACCTTTTTATCGCGTTAAACGCCTTTTCTCGACGAGAAAAGCAATTTCATCAAAAACAAACAAAACAGGAAAAATGAATCTATTCAACAAGTCTGCAACACGTCCTTAAGAGTTACATGATTTCACCCAATGTCAATATGTAATTTCTCCAGTTCTGATCATTTTTTAGGTTGTTGGTAGCTTGGTCAATGCCAAAACACAGTGAGATCTTTTTATGGCTTTAAACGCGTTTTCTCCTCGAGAGAAACATGATTTCACTAAAAACGTTATAGTTTAAACATGACTGTTTGTACATGTGTGCAAACACTCAGAGCCTTAAGATAGGGGTTTCACCAATGTGTTTTTTGGTGAGAAACCTTCTATTTCAAGGTTCTGTGCGTTATCAGACAAGTACAATATGTATTTATAGTGTTTCTGATGAAATCCCTGCTTTTAATGCATTTTCTCACAGAAAACAAGTCTCTCGCCATGGGAACATGGCTTTTTTGAAAAAGCATATTCTGGTCGAGAAATCGTGTTTTAAGCAATAAAAACGACTCCCGGCCTTATTTAGTTCACATTTGTACTTTTGGTAAGCTAGCCCGTATTCATAACGCACTAAACCTTTTTATCGCGTTAAACGCCTTTTCTCGACGAGAAAAGCACAATTTCATCAAAAACAAACAAAACAAGAAATATGAATCTATTCAACAAGTCTGCAACACGTCCTTAAGAGTTACATGATTTCACCCAATGTCAATATGTAATTTCTCCAGTTCTGATCATTTTTTAGGTTGTTGGTAGCTTGGTCAATGCCAAAACACAGTGAGATCTTTTTATGGCTTTAAACGCGTTTTCTCCTCGAGAGAAACATGATTTCACTAAAAACGTTATAGTTTAAACATGCCTGTTTGTACATGTGTGCAAACACTCAGAGCCTTAAGATAGGGGTTTCACCAATGTGTTTTTTGGTGAGAAACCTTCTATTTCAAGGTTCTGTGCGTTTTCAGACAAGTACAATATGTATTTATAGTGTTTCTCATGAAATCCCTCCTTTTAATGCATTTTCTCACAGAAAACGAGTCTCTCGCCATGGGAACATGGCTTTTTTGAAAAAGCATATTCTGGTCGAGAAATCGTGTTTTAAGCAATAAAAACGACTCCCGGCCTTATTTAGTTCACATTTGTACTTTTGGTAAGCTAGCCCGTATTCATAACGCACTAAACCTTTTTATCGCGTTAAACGCCTTTTCTCGACGAGAAAAGCAATTTCATCAAAAACAAACAAAACAGGAAAAATGAATCTATTCAACAAGTCTGCAACACGTCCTTAAGAGTTACATGATTTCACCCAATGTCAATATGTAATTTCTCCAGTTCTGATCATTTTTTAGGTTGTTGGTAGCTTGGTCAATGCCAAAACACAGTGAGATCTTTTTATGGCTTTAAACGCGTTTTCTCCTCGAGAGAAACATGATTTCACTAAAAACGTTATAGTTTAAACATGACTGTTTGTACATGTGTGCAAACACTCAGAGCCTTAAGATAGGGGTTTCACCAATGTGTTTTTTGGTGAGAAACCTTCTATTTCAAGGTTCTGTGCGTTTTCAGACAAGTACAATATGTATTTATAGTGTTTCTGATGAAATCCCTGCTTTTAATGCATTTTCTCACAGAAAACAAGTCTCTCGCCATGGGAACATGGCTTTTTTGAAAAAGCATATTCTGGTCGAGAAATCGTGTTTTAAGCAATAAAAACGACTCCCGGCCTTATTTAGTTCACATTTGTACTTTTGGTAAGCTAGCCCGTATTCATAACGCACTAAACCTTTTTATCGCGTTAAACGCCTTTTCTCGACGAGAAAAGCACAATTTCATCAAAAACAAACAAAACAAGAAATATGAATCTATTCAACAAGTCTGCAACACGTCCTTAAGAGTTACATGATTTCACCCAATGTCAATATGTAATTTCTCCAGTTCTGATCATTTTTTAGGTTGTTGGTAGCTTGGTCAATGCCAAAACACAGTGAGATCTTTTTATGGCTTTAAACGCGTTTTCTCCTCAAGAGAAACATGATTTCACTAAAAACGTTATAGTTTAAACATGCCTGTTTGTACATGTGTGCAAACACTCAGAGCCTTAAGATAGGGGTTTCGCCAATGTGTTTTTTGGTGAGAAACCTTCTATTTCAAGGTTCTGTGCGTTTTCAGACAAGTACAATATGTATTTATAGTGTTTCTGATGAAATCCCTCCTTTTAATGCATTTTCTCACAGAAAACGAGTCTCTCGCCATGGGAACATGGCTTTTTTGAAAAAGCATATTCTGGTCGAGAAATCGTGTTTTAAGCAATTAAAAACGACTCCCGGCCTTATTTAGTTCACATTTGTACTTTTGGTAAGCTAGCCCGTATTCATAACGCACTAAACCTTTTTATCGCGTTAAACGCCCTTTCTCGACGAGAAAAGCACAATTTCATCAAAAACAAACAAAAAAAGAAAAATGAATCTATTCAACAAGTCTGCAACACGTCCTTAAGAGTTACATGATTTCACCCAATGTCAATGTGTAATTTCTCCAGTTCTGATCATTTTTTAGGTTTGTTGGTAGCTTGGTCAATGCCAAAACACAGTGAGATCTTTTTATGGCTTTAAACGCGTTTTCTCCTCGAGAGAAACATGATTTCACTAAAAACGTTATAGTTTAAACATGCCTGTTTGTACATGTGTGCAAACACTCAGAGCCTTAAGATAGGGGTTTCACCAATGTGTTTTTTGGTGAGAAACCTTCTATTTCAAGGTTCTGTGCGTTTTCAGACAAGTACAATATGTATTTATAGTGTTTCTCATGAAATCCCTCCTTTTAATGCATTTTCTCACAGAAAACGAGTCTCTCGCCATGGGAACATGGCTTTTTTGAAAAAGCATATTCTGGTCGAGAAATCGTGTTTTAAGCAATAAAAACGACTCCCGGCCTTATTTAGTTCACATTTGTACTTTTGGTAAGCTAGCCCGTATTCATAACGCACTAAACCTTTTTATCGCGTTAAACGCCTTTTCTCGACGAGAAAAGCAATTTCATCAAAAACAAACAAAACAGGAAAAATGAATCTATTCAACAAGTCTGCAACACGTCCTTAAGAGTTACATGATTTCACCCAATGTCAATATGTAATTTCTCCAGTTCTGATCATTTTTTAGGTTGTTGGTAGCTTGGTCAATGCCAAAACACAGTGAGATCTTTTTATGGCTTTAAACGCGTTTTCTCCTCGAGAGAAACATGATTTCACTAAAAACGTTATAGTTTAAACATGACTGTTTGTACATGTGTGCAAACACTCAGAGCCTTAAGATAGGGGTTTCACCAATGTGTTTTTTGGTGAGAAACCTTCTATTTCAAGGTTCTGTGCGTTTTCAGACAAGTACAATATGTATTTATAGTGTTTCTGATGAAATCCCTGCTTTTAATGCATTTTCTCACAGAAAACAAGTCTCTCGCCATGGGAACATGGCTTTTTTGAAAAAGCATATTCTGGTCGAGAAATCGTGTTTTAAGCAATAAAAACGACTCCCGGCCTTATTTAGTTCACATTTGTACTTTTGGTAAGCTAGCCCGTATTCATAACGCACTAAACCTTTTTATCGCGTTAAACGCCTTTTCTCGACGAGAAAAGCACAATTTCATCAAAAACAAACAAAACAAGAAATATGAATCTATTCAACAAGTCTGCAACACGTCCTTAAGAGTTACATGATTTCACCCAATGTCAATATGTAATTTCTCCAGTTCTGATCATTTTTTAGGTTGTTGGTAGCTTGGTCAATGCCAAAACACAGTGAGATCTTTTTATGGCTTTAAACGCGTTTTCTCCTCGAGAGAAACATGATTTCACTAAAAACGTTATAGTTTAAACATGCCTGTTTGTACATGTGTGCAAACACTCAGAGCCTTAAGATAGGGGTTTCGCCAATGTGTTTTTTGGTGAGAAACCTTCTATTTCAAGGTTCTGTGCGTTTTCAGACAAGTACAATATGTATTTATAGTGTTTCTGATGAAATCCCTGCTTTTAATGCATTTTCTCACAGAAAACAAGTCTCTCGCCATGGGAACATGGCTTTTTTGAAAAAGCATATTCTGGTCGAGAAATCGTGTTTTAAGCAATAAAAACGAATCCCGGCCTTATTTAGTTCACATTTGTACTTTTGGTAAGCTAGCCCGTATTCATAACGCACTAAACCTTTTTATCGCGTTAAACGCCTTTTCTCGACGAGAAAAGCACAATTTCATCAAAAACAAACAAAACAAGAAATATGAATCTACTCAACAAGTCTGCAACACGTCCTTAAGAGTTACATGATTTCACCCAATGTCAATATGTAATTTCTCCAGTTCTGATCATTTTTTAGGTTGTTGGTAGCTTGGTCAATGCCAAAACACAGTGAGATCTTTTTATGGCTTTAAACGCGTTTTCTCCTCGAGAGAAACATGATTTCACTAAAAACGTTATAGTTTAAACATGACTGTTTGTACATGTGTGCAAACACTCAGAGCCTTAAGATAGGGGTTTCACCAATGTGTTTTTTGGTGAGAAACCTTCTATTTCAAGGTTCTGTGCGTTTTCAGACAAGTACAATATGTATTTATAGTGTTTCTGATGAAATCCCTGCTTTTAATGCATTTTCTCACAGAAAACAAGTCTCTCGCCATGGGAACATGGCTTTTTTGAAAAAGCATATTCTGGTCGAGAAATCGTGTTTTAAGCAATAAAAACGACTCCCGGCCTTATTTAGTTCACATTTGTACTTTTGGTAAGCTAGCCCGTATTCATAACGCACTAAACCTTTTTATCGCGTTAAACGCCTTTTCTCGACGAGAAAAGCACAATTTCATCAAAAAAAAACAAAACAAGAAAAATGAATCTATTCAACAAGTCTGCAACACGTCCTTAAGAGTTACATGATTTCACCCAATGTCAATGTGTAATTTCTCCAGTTCTGATCATTTTTTAGGTTTGTTGGTAGCTTGGTCAATGCCAAAACACAGTGAGATCTTTTTATGGCTTTAAACGCGTTTTCTCCTCGAGAGAAACATGATTTCACTAAAAACGTTATAGTTTAAACATGCCTGTTTGTACATGTGTGCAAACACTCAGAGCCTTAAGATAGGGGTTTCACCAATGTGTTTTTTGGTGAGAAACCTTCTATTTCAAGGTTCTGTGCGTTTTCAGACAAGTACAATATGTATTTATAGTGTTTCTCATGAAATCCCTCCTTTTAATGCATTTTCTCACAGAAAACGAGTCTCTCGCCATGGGAACATGGCTTTTTTGAAAAAGCATATTCTGGTCGAGAAATCGTGTTTTAAGCAATAAAAACGACTCCCGGCCTTATTTAGTTCACATTTGTACTTTTGGTAAGCTAGCCCGTATTCATAACGCACTAAACCTTTTTATCGCGTTAAACGCCTTTTCTCGACGAGAAAAGCAATTTCATCAAAAACAAACAAAACAGGAAAAATGAATCTATTCAACAAGTCTGCAACACGTCCTTAAGAGTTACATGATTTCACCCAATGTCAATATGTAATTTCTCCAGTTCTGATCATTTTTTAGGTTGTTGGTAGCTTGGTCAATGCCAAAACACAGTGAGATCTTTTTATGGCTTTAAACAAGTTTTCTCCTCGAGAGAAACATGATTTCACTAAAAACGTTATAGTTTAAACATGACTGTTTGTACATGTGTGCAAACACTCAGAGCCTTAAGATAGGGGTTTCACCAATGTGTTTTTTGGTGAGAAACCTTCTATTTCAAGGTTCTGTGCGTTTTCAGACAAGTACAATATGTATTTATAGTGTTTCTGATGAAATCCCTGCTTTTAATGCATTTTCTCACAGAAAACAAGTCTCTCGCCATGGGAACATGGCTTTTTTGAAAAAGCATATTCTGGTCGAGAAATCGTGTTTTAAGCAATAAAAACGACTCCCGGCCTTATTTAGTTCACATTTGTACTTTTGGTAAGCTAGCCCGTATTCATAACGCACTAAACCTTTTTATCGCGTTAAACGCCTTTTCTCGACGAGAAAAGCACAATTTCATCAAAAACAAACAAAACAAGAAATATGAATCTATTCAACAAGTCTGCAACACGTCCTTAAGAGTTACATGATTTCACCCAATGTCAATATGTAATTTCTCCAGTTCTGATCATTTTTTAGGTTGTTGGTAGCTTGGTCAATGCCAAAACACAGTGAGATCTTTTTATGGCTTTAAACGCGTTTTCTCCTCGAGAGAAACATGATTTCACTAAAAACGTTATAGTTTAAACATGCCTGTTTGTACATGTGTGCAAACACTCAGAGCCTTAAGATAGGGGTTTCGCCAATGTGTTTTTTGGTGAGAAACCTTCTATTTCAAGGTTCTGTGCGTTTTCAGACAAGTACAATATGTATTTATAGTGTTTCTGATGAAATCCCTGCTTTTAATGCATTTTCTCACAGAAAACAAGTCTCTCGCCATGGGAACATGGCTTTTTTGAAAAAGCATATTCTGGTCGAGAAATCGTGTTTTAAGCAATAAAAACGACTCCCGGCCTTATTTAGTTCACATTTGTACTTTTGGTAAGCTAGCCCGTATTCATAACGCACTAAACCTTTTTATCGCGTTAAACGCCCTTTCTCTACGAGAAAAGCACAATTTCATCAAAAACAAACAAAACAAGAAAAATGAATCTATTCAACAAGTCTGCAACACGTCCTTAAGAGTTACATGATTTCACCCAATGTCAATGTGTAATTTCTCCAGTTCTGATCATTTTTTAGGTTTGCTGGTAGCTTGGTCAATGCCAAAACACAGTGAGATCTTTTTATGGCTTTAAACGCGTTTTCTCCTCGAGAGAAACATGATTTCACTAAAAACGTTATAGTTTAAACATGCCTGTTTGTACATGTGTGCAAACACTCAGAGCCTTAAGATAGGGGTTTCACCAATGTGTTTTTTGGTGAGAAACCTTCTATTTCAAGGTTAGGTGCGTTTTCAGACAAGTACAATATGTATTTATAGTGTTTCTGATGAAATCCCTCCTTTTAATGCATTTTCTCACAGACAACGAGTCTCTCGCCATGGGAACATGGCTTTTTTGAAAAAGCATATTCTGGTCGAGAAATCGTGTTTTAAGCAATAAAAACGACTCCCGGCCTTATTTAGTTCACATTTGTACTTTTGGTAAGCTAGCCCGTATTCATAACGCACTAAACCTTTTTATCGCGTTAAACGCCTTTTCTCGACGAGAAAAGCACAATTTCATCAAAAACAAACAAAACAAGAAAAATGAATCTATTCAACAAGTCTGCAACACGTCCTTAAGAGTTACATGATTTCACCCAATGTCAATGTGTAATTTCTCCAGTTCTGATCATTTTTTAGGTTTGTTGGTAGCTTTGTCAATGCCAAAACACAGTGAGATCTTTTTATGGCTTTAAACGCGTTTTCTCCTCGAGAGAAACATGATTTCACTAAAAACGTTATAGTTTAAACATGCCTGTTTGTACATGTGTGCAAACACTCAGAGCCTTAAGATAGGGGTTTCACCAATGTGTTTTTTGGTGAGAAACCTTCTATTTCAAGGTTCTGTGCGTTTTCAGACAAGTACAATATGTATTTATAGTGTTTCTCATGAAATCCCTCCTTTTAATGCATTTTCTCACAGAAAACGAGTCTCTCGCCATGGGAACATGGCTTTTTTGAAAAAGCATATTCTGGTCGAGAAATCGTGTTTTAAGCAATAAAAACGACTCCCGGCCTTATTTAGTTCACGTTTGTACTTTTGGTAAGCTAGCCCGTATTCATAACGCACTAAACCTTTTTATCGCGTTAAACGCCTTTTCTCGACGAGAAAAGCACAATTTCATCAAAAACAAACAAAACAAGAAAAATGAATCTATTCAACAAGTCTGCAACACGTCCTTAAGAGTTACATGATTTCACCCAATGTCAATGTGTAATTTCTCCAGTTCTGATCATTTTTTAGGTTTGTTGGTAGCTTTGTCAATGCCAAAACACAGTGAGATCTTTTTATGGCTTTAAACGCGTTTTCTCCTCGAGAGAAACATGATTTCACTAAAAACGTTATAGTTTAAACATGCCTGTTTGTACATGTGTGCAAACACTCAGAGCCTTAAGATAGGGGTTTCACCAATGTGTTTTTTGGTGAGAAACCTTCTATTTCAAGGTTCTGTGCGTTTTCAGACAAGTACAATATGTATTTATAGTGTTTCTGATGAAATCCCTCCTTTTAATGCATTTTCTCACAGAAAACGAGTCTCTCGCCATGGGAACATGGCTTTTTTGAAAAAGCATATTCTGGTCGAGAAATCGTGTTTTAAGCAATAAAAACGACTCCCGGCCTTATTTAGTTCACATTTGTACTTTTGGTAAGCTAGCCCGTATTCATAACCCACTAAACCTTTTTATCGCGTTAAACGCCTTTTCTCGACGAGAAAAGCACAATTTCATCAAAAAATAACAAAACAAGAAAAATGAATCTATTCAACAAGTCTGCAACACGTCCTTAAGAGTTACATGATTTCACCCAATGTCAATGTGTAATTTCTCCAGTTCTGATCATTTTTTAGGTGGTTGGTAGCTTGGTCAATGCCAAAACACAGTGAGATCTTTTTATGGCTTTAAACAAGTTTTCTCCTCGAGAGAAACATGATTTCACTAAAAACGTTATAGTTTAACCATGCCTGTTGTACATGTGTGCAAACACTCAGAGCCTTAAGATAGGAGTTTTACCAATGTGTTTTTTGGTGAGAAACCTTCTATTTCAAGGTTCTGTGCGTTTTCAGACAAGTACAATATGTATTTATAGTGTTTCTGATGAAATCCCTCCTTTTAATGCATTTTCTCACAGAAAACGAGTCTCTCGCCATGGGAACATGGCTTTTTTGAAAAAGCATATTCTGGTCGAGAAATCGTGTTTTAAGCAATAAAAACGACTCCCGGCCTTATTTAGTTCACATTTGTACTTTTGGTAAGCTAGCCCGTATTCATAACGCACTAAACCTTTTTATCGCGTTAAACGCCTTTTCTCGACGAGAAAAGCACAATTTCATCAAAAACAAACAAAACAAGAAAAATGAATCTATTCAACAAGTCTGCAACACGTCCTTAAGAGTTACATGATTTCACCCAATGTCAATGTGTAATTTCTCCAGTTCTGATCATTTTTTAGGTTTGTTGGTAGCTTTGTCAATGCCAAAACACAGTGAGATCTTTTTATGGCTTTAAACGCGTTTTCTCCTCGAGAGAAACATGATTTCACTAAAAACGTTATAGTTTAAACATGCCTGTTTGTACATGTGTGCAAACACTCAGAGCCTTAAGATAGGGGTTTCGCCAATGTGTTTTTTGGTGAGAAACCTTCTATTTCAAGGTTCTGTGCGTTTTCAGACAAGTACAATATGTATTTATAGTGTTTCTGATGAAATCCCTCCTTTTAATGCATTTTCTCACAGAAAACGAGTCTCTCGCCATGGGAACATGGCTTTTTTGAAAAAGCATATTCTGGTCGAGAAATCGTGTTTTAAGCAATAAAAACGACTCCCGGCCTTATTTAGTTCACGTTTGTACTTTTGGTAAGCTAGCCCGTATTCATAACGCACTAAACCTTTTTATCGCGTTAAACGCCTTTTCTCGACGAGAAAAGCACAATTTCATCAAAAACAAACAAAACAAGAAAAATGAATCTATTCAACAAGTCTGCAACACGTCCTTAAGAGTTACATGATTTCACCCAATGTCAATGTGTAATTTCTCCAGTTCTGATCATTTTTTAGGTTTGTTGGTAGCTTGGTCAATGCCAAAACACAGTGAGATCTTTTTATGGCTTTAAACGCGTTTTCTCCTTGAGAGAAACATGATTTCACTAAAAACGTTATAGTTTAAACATGCCTGTTTGTACATGTGTGCAAACACTCAGAGCCTTAAGATAGGGGTTTCACCAATGTGTTTTTTGGTGAGAAACCTTCTATTTCAAGGTTCTGTGCGTTTTCAGACAAGTACAATATGTATTTATAGTGTTTCTGATGAAATCCCTCCTTTTAATGCATTTTCTCACAGAAAACGAGTCTCTCGCCATGGGAACATGGCTTTTTTGAAAAAGCATATTCTGGTCGAGAAATCGTGTTTTAAGCAATAAAAACGACTCCCGGCCTTATTTAGTTCACATTTGTACTTTTGGTAAGCTAGCCCGTATTCATAACGCACTAAACCTTTTTATCGCGTTAAACGCCTTTTCTCGACGAGAAAAGCACAATTTCATCAAAAACAAACAAAACAAGAAATATGAATCTATTCAACAAGTCTGCAACACGTCCTTAAGAGTTACATGATTTCACCCAATGTCAATGTGTAATTTCTCCAGTTCTGATCATTTTTTAGGTGGTTGGTAGCTTGGTCAATGCCAAAACACAGTGAGATCTTTTTATGGCTTTAAACAAGTTTTCTCCTCGAGAGAAACATGATTTCACTAAAAACGTTATAGTTTAACCATGCCTGTTGTACATGTGTGCAAACACTCAGAGCCTTAAGATAGGAGTTTTACCAATGTGTTTTTTGGTGAGAAACCTTCTATTTCAAGGTTCTGTGCGTTTTCAGACAAGCACAATATGTATTTATAGTGTTTCTGATGAAATCCCTCCTTTTAATGCATTTTCTCACAGAAAACGAGTCTCTCGCCATGGGAACATGGCTTTTTTGAAAAAGCATATTCTGGTCGAGAAATCGTGTTTTAAGCAATAAAAACGACTCCCGGCCTTATTTAGTTCACATTTGTACTTTTGGTAAGCTAGCCCGTATTCATAACGCACTAAACCTTTTTATCGCGTTAAACGCCTTTTCTCGACGAGAAAAGCACAATTTCATCAAAAACAAACAAAACAAGAAAAATGAATCTATTCAACAAGTCTGCAACACGTCCTTAAGAGTTACATGATTTCACCCAATGTCAATGTGTAATTTCTCCAGTTCTGATCATTTTTTAGGTTGTTGGTAGCTTTGTCAATGCCAAAACACAGTGAGATCTTTTTATGGCTTTAAACGCGTTTTCTCCTCGAGAGAAACATGATTTCACTAAAAACGTTATAGTTTAAACATGCCTGTTTGTACATGTGTGCAAACACTCAGAGCCTTAAGATAGGGGTTTCACCAATGTGTTTTTTGGTGAGAAACCTTCTATTTCAAGGTTCTGTGCGTTTTCAGACAAGTACAATATGTATTTATAGTGTTTCTCATGAAATCCCTCCTTTTAATGCATTTTCTCACAGAAAACGAGTCTCTCGCCATGGGAACATGGCTTTTTTGAAAAAGCATATTCTGGTCGAGAAATCGTGTTTTAAGCAATAAAAACGACTCCCGGCCTTATTTAGTTCACATTTGTACTTTTGGTAAGCTAGCCCGTATTCATAACGCACTAAACCTTTTTATCGCGTTAAACGCCTTTTCTCGACGAGAAAAGCACAATTTCATCAAAAACAAACAAAACAAGAAATATGAATCTATTCAACAAGTCTGCAACACGTCCTTAAGAGTTACATGATTTCACCCAATGTCAATGTGTAATTTCTCCAGTTCTGATCATTTTTTAGGTGGTTGGTAGCTTGGTCAATGCCAAAACACAGTGAGATCTTTTTATGGCTTTAAACGCGTTTTCTCCTCGAGAGAAACATGATTTCACTAAAAACGTTATAGTTTAACCATGCCTGTTGTACATGTGTGCAAACACTCAGAGCCTTAAGATAGGAGTTTTACCAATGTGTTTTTTGGTGAGAAACCTTCTATTTCAAGGTTCTGTGCGTTTTCAGACAAGTACAATATGTATTTATAGTGTTTCTGATGAAATCCCTCCTTTTAATGCATTTTCTCACAGAAAACGAGTCTCTCGCCATGGGAACATGGCTTTTTTGAAAAAGCATATTCTGGTCGAGAAATCGTGTTTTAAGCAATAAAAACGACTCCCGGCCTTATTTAGTTCACATTTGTACTTTTGGTAAGCTAGCCCGTATTCATAACGCACTAAACCTTTTTATCGCGTTAAACGCCTTTTCTCGACGAGAAAAGCACAATTTCATCAAAAACAAACAAAACAAGAAAAATGAATCTATTCAACAAGTCTGCAACACGTCCTTAAGAGTTACATGATTTCACCCAATGTCAATGTGTAATTTCTCCAGTTCTGATCATTTTTTAGGTTTGTTGGTAGCTTTGTCAATGCCAAAACACAGTGAGATCTTTTTATGGCTTTAAACGCGTTTTCTCCTCGAGAGAAACATGATTTCACTAAAAACGTTATAGTTTAAACATGCCTGTTTGTACATGTGTGCAAACACTCAGAGCCTTAAGATAGGGGTTTCACCAATGTGTTTTTTGGTGAGAAACCTTCTATTTCAAGGTTCTGTGCGTTTTCAGACAAGTACAATATGTATTTATAGTGTTTCTGATGAAATCCCTCCTTTTAATGCATTTTCTCACAGAAAACGAGTCTCTCGCCATGGGAACATGGCTTTTTTGAAAAAGCATATTCTGGTCGAGAAATCGTGTTTTAAGCAATAAAAACGACTCCCGGCCTTATTTAGTTCACGTTTGTACTTTTGGTAAGCTAGCCCGTATTCATAACGCACTAAACCTTTTTATCGCGTTAAACGCCTTTTCTCGACGAGAAAAGCACAATTTCATCAAAAACAAACAAAACAAGAAAAATGAATCTATTCAACAAGTCTGCAACACGTCCTTAAGAGTTACATGATTTCACCCAATGTCAATGTGTAATTTCTCCAGTTCTGATCATTTTTTAGGTTTGTTGGTAGCTTTGTCAATGCCAAAACACAGTGAGATCTTTTTATGGCTTTAAACGCGTTTTCTCCTCGAGAGAAACATGATTTCACTAAAAACGTTATAGTTTAAACATGCCTGTTTGTACATGTGTGCAAACACTCAGAGCCTTAAGATAGGGGTTTCACCAATGTGTTTTTTGGTGAGAAACCTTCTATTTCAAGGTTCTGTGCGTTTTCAGACAAGTACAATTATGTATTTATAGTGTTTCTGATGAAATCCCTCCTTTTAATGCATTTTCTCACAGAAAACGAGTCTCTCGCCATGGGAACATGGCTTTTTTGAAAAAGCATATTCTGGTCGAGAAATCGTGTTTTAAGCAATAAAAACGACTCCCGGCCTTATTTAGTTCACATTTGTACTTTTGGTAAGCTAGCCCGTATTCATAACCCACTAAACCTTTTTATCGCGTTAAACGCCTTTTCTCGACGAGAAAAGCACAATTTCATCAAAAAATAACAAAACAAGAAAAATGAATCTATTCAACAAGTCTGCAACACGTCCTTAAGAGTTACATGATTTCACCCAATGTCAATGTGTAATTTCTCCAGTTCTGATCATTTTTTAGGTTTGTTGGTAGCTTGGTCAATGCCAAAACACAGTGAGATCTTTTTATGGCTTTAAACGCGTTTTCTCCTCGAGAGAAACATGATTTCACTAAAAACGTTATAGTTTAAACATGCCTGTTTGTACATGTGTGCAAACACTCAGAGCCTTAAGATAGGGGTTTCACCAATGTGTTTTTTGGTGAGAAACCTTCTATTTCAAGGTTCTGTGCGTTTTCAGACAAGTACAATATGTATTTATAGTGTTTCTGATGAAATCCCTGCTTTTAATGCATTTTCTCACAGAAAACAAGTCTCTCGCCATGGGAACATGGCTTTTTTGAAAAAGCATATTCTGGTCGAGAAATCGTGTTTTAAGCAATAAAAACGACTCCCGGCCTTATTTAGTTCACATTTGTACTTTTGGTAAGCTAGCCCGTATTCATAACGCACTAAACCTTTTTATCGCGTTAAACGCCTTTTCTCGACGAGAAAAGCACAATTTCATCAAAAACAAACAAAACAAGAAATATGAATCTATTCAACAAGTCTGCAACACGTCCTTAAGAGTTACATGATTTCACCCAATGTCAATATGTAATTTCTCCAGTTCTGATCATTTTTTAGGTTGTTGGTAGCTTGGTCAATGCCAAAACACAGTGAGATCTTTTTATGGCTTTAAACGCGTTTTCTCCTCGAGAGAAACATGATTTCACTAAAAACGTTATAGTTTAAACATGCCTGTTTGTACATGTGTGCAAACACTCAGAGCCTTAAGATAGGGGTTTCGCCAATGTGTTTTTTGGTGAGAAACCTTCTATTTCAAGGTTCTGTGCGTTTTCAGACAAGTACAATATGTATTTATAGTGTTTCTGATGAAATCCCTGCTTTTAATGCATTTTCTCACAGAAAACAAGTCTCTCGCCATGGGAACATGGCTTTTTTGAAAAAGCATATTCTGGTCGAGAAATCGTGTTTTAAGCAATAAAAACGACTCCCGGCCTTATTTAGTTCACATTTGTACTTTTGGTAAGCTAGCCCGTATTCATAACGCACTAAACCTTTTTATCGCGTTAAACGCCTTTTCTCGACGAGAAAAGCACAATTTCATCAAAAACAAACAAAACAAGAAATATGAATCTATTCAACAAGTCTGCAACACGTCCTTAAGAGTTACATGATTTCACCCAATGTCAATATGTAATTTCTCCAGTTCTGATCATTTTTTAGGTTGTTGGTAGCTTGGTCAATGCCAAAACACAGTGAGATCTTTTTATGGCTTTAAACGCGTTTTCTCCTCGAGAGAAACATGATTTCACTAAAAACGTTATAGTTTAAACATGCCTGTTTGTACATGTGTGCAAACACTCAGAGCCTTAAGATAGGGGTTTCGCCAATGTGTTTTTTGGTGAGAAACCTTCTATTTCAAGGTTCTGTGCGTTTTCAGACAAGTACAATATGTATTTATAGTGTTTCTGATGAAATCCCTGCTTTTAATGCATTTTCTCACAGAAAACAAGTCTCTCGCCATGGGAACATGGCTTTTTTGAAAAAGCATATTCTGGTCGAGAAATCGTGTTTTAAGCAATAAAAACGACTCCCGGCCTTATTTAGTTCACATTTGTACTTTTGGTAAGCTAGCCCGTATTCATAACGCACTAAACCTTTTTATCGCGTTAAACGCCTTTTCTCGACGAGAAAAGCACAATTTCATCAAAAACAAACAAAACAAGAAATATGAATCTATTCAACAAGTCTGCAACACGTCCTTAAGAGTTACATGATTTCACCCAATGTCAATATGTAATTTCTCCAGTTCTGATCATTTTTTAGGTTGTTGGTAGCTTGGTCAATGCCAAAACACAGTGAGATCTTTTTATGGCTTTAAACGCGTTTTCTCCTCAAGAGAAACATGATTTCACTAAAAACGTTATAGTTTAAACATGCCTGTTTGTACATGTGTGCAAACACTCAGAGCCTTAAGATAGGGGTTTCGCCAATGTGTTTTTTGGTGAGAAACCTTCTATTTCAAGGTTCTGTGCGTTTTCAGACAAGTACAATATGTATTTATAGTGTTTCTGATGAAATCCCTCCTTTTAATGCATTTTCTCACAGAAAACGAGTCTCTCGCCATGGGAACATGGCTTTTTTGAAAAAGCATATTCTGGTCGAGAAATCGTGTTTTAAGCAATAAAAACGACTCCCGGCCTTATTTAGTTCACATTTGTACTTTTGGTAAGCTAGCCCGTATTCATAACGCACTAAACCTTTTTATCGCGTTAAACGCCCTTTCTCGACGAGAAAAGCACAATTTCATCAAAAACAAACAAAACAAGAAAAATGAATCTATTCAACAAGTCTGCAACACGTCCTTAAGAGTTACATGATTTCACCCAATGTCAATGTGTAATTTCTCCAGTTCTGATCATTTTTTAGGTTTGTTGGTAGCTTTGTCAATGCCAAAACACAGTGAGATCTTTTTATGGCTTTAAACGCGTTTTCTCCTCGAGAGAAACATGATTTCACTAAAAACGTTATAGTTTAAACATGCCTGTTTGTACATGTGTGCAAACACTCAGAGCCTTAAGATAGGGGTTTCACCAATGTGTTTTTTGGTGAGAAACCTTCTATTTCAAGGTTCTGTGCGTTTTCAGACAAGTACAATATGTATTTATAGTGTTTCTCATGAAATCCCTCCTTTTAATGCATTTTCTCACAGAAAACGAGTCTCTCGCCATGGGAACATGGCTTTTTTGAAAAAGCATATTCTGGTCGAGAAATCGTGTTTTAAGCAATAAAAACGACTCCCGGCCTTATTTAGTTCACATTTGTACTTTTGGTAAGCTAGCCCGTATTCATAACGCACTAAACCTTTTTATCGCGTTAAACGCCTTTTCTCGACGAGAAAAGCAATTTCATCAAAAACAAACAAAACAGGAAAAATGAATCTATTCAACAAGTCTGCAACACGTCCTTAAGAGTTACATGATTTCACCCAATGTCAATATGTAATTTCTCCAGTTCTGATCATTTTTTAGGTTTGTTGGTAGCTTGGTCAATGCCAAAACACAGTGAGATCTTTTTATGGCTTTAAACGCGTTTTCTCCTCGAGAGAAACATGATTTCACTAAAAACGTTATAGTTTAAACATGCCTGTTTGTACATGTGTGCAAACACTCAGAGCCTTAAGATAGGGGTTTCACCAATGTGTTTTTTGGTGAGAAACCTTCTATTTCAAGGTTCTGTGCGTTTTCAGACAAGTACAATATGTATTTATAGTGTTTCTGATGAAATCCCTCCTTTTAATGCATTTTCTCACAGAAAACGAGTCTCTCGCCATGGGAACATGGCTTTTTTGAAAAAGCATATTCTGGTCGAGAAATCGTGTTTTAAGCAATAAAAACGACTCCCGGCCTTATTTAGTTCACATTTGTACTTTTGGTAAGCTAGCCCGTATTCATAACGCACTAAACCTTTTTATCGCGTTAAACGCCTTTTCTCGACGAGAAAAGCACAATTTCATCAAAAACAAACAAAACAGGAAAAATGAATCTATTCAACAAGTCTGCAACACGTCCTTAAGAGTTACATGATTTCACCCAATGTCAATATGTAATTTCTCCAGTTCTGATCATTTTTTAGGTTTGTTGGTAGCTTGGTCAATGCCAAAACACAGTGAGATCTTTTTATGGCTTTAAACGCGTTTTCTCCTCGAGAGAAACATGATTTCACTAAAAACGTTATAGTTTAAACATGCCTGTTTGTACATGTGTGCAAACACTCAGAGCCTTAAGATAGGGGTTTCACCAATGTGTTTTTTGGTGAGAAACCTTCTATTTCAAGGTTCTGTGCGTTTTCAGACAAGTACAATATGTATTTATAGTGTTTCTGATGAAATCCCTCCTTTTAATGCATTTTCTCACAGAAAACAAGTCTCTCGCCATGGGAACATGGCTTTTTTGAAAAAGCATATTCTGGTCGAGAAATCGTGTTTTAAGCAATAAAAACGACTCCCGGCCTTATTTAGTTCACATTTGTACTTTTGGTAAGCTAGCCCGTATTCATAACGCACTAAACCTTTTTATCGCGTTAAACGCCTTTTCTCGACGAGAAAAGCACAATTTCATCAAAAACAAACAAAACAAGAAATATGAATCTATTCAACAAGTCTGCAACACGTCCTTAAGAGTTACATGATTTCACCCAATGTCAATATGTAATTTCTCCAGTTCTGATCATTTTTTAGGTTGTTGGTAGCTTGGTCAATGCCAAAACACAGTGAGATCTTTTTATGGCTTTAAACGCGTTTTCTCCTCGAGAGAAACATGATTTCACTAAAAACGTTATAGTTTAAACATGCCTGTTTGTACATGTGTGCAAACACTCAGAGCCTTAAGATAGGGGTTTCGCCAATGTGTTTTTTGGTGAGAAACCTTCTATTTCAAGGTTCTGTGCGTTTTCAGACAAGTACAATATGTATTTATAGTGTTTCTGATGAAATCCCTGCTTTTAATGCATTTTCTCACAGAAAACAAGTCTCTCGCCATGGGAACATGGCTTTTTTGAAAAAGCATATTCTGGTCGAGAAATCGTGTTTTAAGCAATAAAAACGACTCCCGGCCTTATTTAGTTCACATTTGTACTTTTGGTAAGCTAGCCCGTATTCATAACGCACTAAACCTTTTTATCGCGTTAAACGCCTTTTCTCGACGAGAAAAGCACAATTTCATCAAAAACAAACAAAACAAGAAATATGAATCTATTCAACAAGTCTGCAACACGTCCTTAAGAGTTACATGATTTCACCCAATGTCAATATGTAATTTCTCCAGTTCTGATCATTTTTTAGGTTGTTGGTAGCTTGGTCAATGCCAAAACACAGTGAGATCTTTTTATGGCTTTAAACGCGTTTTCTCCTCGAGAGAAACATGATTTCACTAAAAACGTTATAGTTTAAACATGCCTGTTTGTACATGTGTGCAAACACTCAGAGCCTTAAGATAGGGGTTTCGCCAATGTGTTTTTTGGTGAGAAACCTTCTATTTCAAGGTTCTGTGCGTTTTCAGACAAGTACAATATGTATTTATAGTGTTTCTGATGAAATCCCTCCTTTTAATGCATTTTCTCACAGAAAACGAGTCTCTCGCCATGGGAACATGGCTTTTTTGAAAAAGCATATTCTGGTCGAGAAATCGTGTTTTAAGCAATAAAAACGACTCCCGGCCTTATTTAGTTCACATTTGTACTTTTGGTAAGCTAGCCCGTATTCATAACGCACTAAACCTTTTTATCGCGTTAAACGCCCTTTCTCGACGAGAAAAGCACAATTTCATCAAAAACAAACAAAACAAGAAATATGAATCTATTCAACAAGTCTGCAACACGTCCTTAAGAGTTACATGATTTCACCCAATGTCAATATGTAATTTCTCCAGTTCTGATCATTTTTTAGGTTGTTGGTAGCTTGGTCAATGCCAAAACACAGTGAGATCTTTTTATGGCTTTAAACGCGTTTTCTCCTCAAGAGAAACATGATTTCACTAAAAACGTTATAGTTTAAACATGCCTGTTTGTACATGTGTGCAAACACTCAGAGCCTTAAGATAGGGGTTTCGCCAATGTGTTTTTTGGTGAGAAACCTTCTATTTCAAGGTTCTGTGCGTTTTCAGACAAGTACAATATGTATTTATAGTGTTTCTGATGAAATCCCTCCTTTTAATGCATTTTCTCACAGAAAACGAGTCTCTCGCCATGGGAACATGGCTTTTTTGAAAAAGCATATTCTGGTCGAGAAATCGTGTTTTAAGCAATAAAAACGACTCCCGGCCTTATTTAGTTCACATTTGTACTTTTGGTAAGCTAGCCCGTATTCATAACGCACTAAACCTTTTTATCGCGTTAAACGCCCTTTCTCGACGAGAAAAGCACAATTTCATCAAAAACAAACAAAACAAGAAAAATGAATCTATTCAACAAGTCTGCAACACGTCCTTAAGAGTTACATGATTTCACCCAATGTCAATGTGTAATTTCTCCAGTTCTGATCATTTTTTAGGTTTGTTGGTAGCTTTGTCAATGCCAAAACACAGTGAGATCTTTTTATGGCTTTAAACGCGTTTTCTCCTCGAGAGAAACATGATTTCACTAAAAACGTTATAGTTTAAACATGCCTGTTTGTACATGTGTGCAAACACTCAGAGCCTTAAGATAGGGGTTTCACCAATGTGTTTTTTGGTGAGAAACCTTCTATTTCAAGGTTCTGTGCGTTTTCAGACAAGTACAATATGTATTTATAGTGTTTCTCATGAAATCCCTCCTTTTAATGCATTTTCTCACAGAAAACGAGTCTCTTGCCATGGGAACATGGCTTTTTTGAAAAAGCATATTCTGGTCGAGAAATCGTGTTTTAAGCAATAAAAACGACTCCCGGCCTTATTTAGTTCACATTTGTACTTTTGGTAAGCTAGCCCGTATTCATAACGCACTAAACCTTTTTATCGCGTTAAACGCCTTTTCTCGACGAGAAAAGCAATTTCATCAAAAACAAACAAAACAGGAAAAATGAATCTATTCAACAAGTCTGCAACACGTCCTTAAGAGTTACATGATTTCACCCAATGTCAATATGTAATTTCTCCAGTTCTGATCATTTTTTAGGTTTGTTGGTAGCTTGGTCAATGCCAAAACACAGTGAGATCTTTTTATGGCTTTAAACGCGTTTTCTCCTCGAGAGAAACATGATTTCACTAAAAACGTTATAGTTTAAACATGCCTGTTTGTACATGTGTGCAAACACTCAGAGCCTTAAGATAGGGGTTTCACCAATGTGTTTTTTGGTGAGAAACCTTCTATTTCAAGGTTCTGTGCGTTTTCAGACAAGTACAATATGTATTTATAGTGTTTCTGATGAAATCCCTCCTTTTAATGCATTTTCTCACAGAAAACGAGTCTCTCGCCATGGGAACATGGCTTTTTTGAAAAAGCATATTCTGGTCGAGAAATCGTGTTTTAAGCAATAAAAACGACTCCCGGCCTTATTTAGTTCACATTTGTACTTTTGGTAAGCTAGCCCGTATTCATAACGCACTAAACCTTTTTATCGCGTTAAACGCCTTTTCTCGACGAGAAAAGCACAATTTCATCAAAAACAAACAAAACAGGAAAAATGAATCTATTCAACAAGTCTGCAACACGTCCTTAAGAGTTACATGATTTCACCCAATGTCAATATGTAATTTCTCCAGTTCTGATCATTTTTTAGGTTTGTTGGTAGCTTGGTCAATGCCAAAACACAGTGAGATCTTTTTATGGCTTTAAACGCGTTTTCTCCTCGAGAGAAACATGATTTCACTAAAAACGTTATAGTTTAAACATGCCTGTTTGTACATGTGTGCAAACACTCAGAGCCTTAAGATAGGGGTTTCACCAATGTGTTTTTTGGTGAGAAACCTTCTATTTCAAGGTTCTGTGCGTTTTCAGACAAGTACAATATGTATTTATAGTGTTTCTGATGAAATCCCTCCTTTTAATGCATTTTCTCACAGAAAACGAGTCTCTCGCCATGGGAACATGGCTTTTTTGAAAAAGCATATTCTGGTCGAGAAATCGTGTTTTAAGCAATAAAAACGACTCCCGGCCTTATTTAGTTCACATTTGTACTTTTGGTAAGCTAGCCCGTATTCATAACGCACTAAACCTTTTTATCGCGTTAAACGCCCTTTCTCGACGAGAAAAGCACAATTTCATCAAAAACAAACAAAACAAGAAAAATGAATCTATTCAACAAGTCTGCAACACGTCCTTAAGAGTTACATGATTTCACCCAATGTCAATATGTAATTTCTCCAGTTCTGATCATTTTTTAGGTTGTTGGTAGCTTGGTCAATGCCAAAACACAGTGAGATCTTTTTATGGCTTTAAACGCGTTTTCTCCTCGAGAGAAACATGATTTCACTAAAAACGTTATAGTTTAAACATGCCTGTTTGTACATGTGTGCAAACACTCAGAGCCTTAAGATAGGGGTTTCACCAATGTGTTTTTTGGTGAGAAACCTTCTATTTCAAGGTTCTGTGCGTTTTCAGACAAGTACAATATGTATTTATAGTGTTTCTGATGAAATCCCTCCTTTTAATGCATTTTCTCACAGAAAACGAGTCTCTCGCCATGGGAACATGGCTTTTTTGAAAAAGCATATTCTGGTCGAGAAATCGTGTTTTAAGCAATAAAAACGACTCCCGGCCTTATTTAGTTCACATTTGTACTTTTGGTAAGCTAGCCCGTATTCATAACGCACTAAACCTTTTTATCGCGTTAAACGCCTTTTCTCGACGAGAAAAGCACAATTTCATCAAAAACAAACAAAACAGGAAAAATGAATCTATTCAACAAGTCTGCAACACGTCCTTAAGAGTTACATGATTTCACCCAATGTCAATATGTAATTTCTCCAGTTCTGATCATTTTTTAGGTTGTTGGTAGCTTGGTCAATGCCAAAACACAGTGAGATCTTTTTATGGCTTTAAACGCGTTTTCTCCTCGAGAGAAACATGATTTCACTAAAAACGTTATAGTTTAAACATGACTGTTTGTACATGTGTGCAAACACTCAGAGCCTTAAGATAGGGGTTTCACCAATGTGTTTTTTGGTGAGAAACCTTCTATTTCAAGGTTCTGTGCGTTATCAGACAAGTACAATATGTATTTATAGTGTTTCTCATGAAATCCCTGCTTTTAATGCATTTTCTCACAGAAAACAAGTCTCTCGCCATGGGAACATGGCTTTTTTGAAAAAGCATATTCTGGTCGAGAAATCGTGTTTTAAGCAATAAAAACGACTCCCGGCCTTATTTAGTTCACATTTGTACTTTTGGTAAGCTAGCCCGTATTCATAACGCACTAAACCTTTTTATCGCGTTAAACGCCTTTTCTCGACGAGAAAAGCACAATTTCATCAAAAACAAACAAAACAAGAAATATGAATCTATTCAACAAGTCTGCAACACGTCCTTAAGAGTTACATGATTTCACCCAATGTCAATATGTAATTTCTCCAGTTCTGATCATTTTTTAGGTTGTTGGTAGCTTGGTCAATGCCAAAACACAGTGAGATCTTTTTATGGCTTTAAACGCGTTTTCTCCTCAAGAGAAACATGATTTCACTAAAAACGTTATAGTTTAAACATGCCTGTTTGTACATGTGTGCAAACACTCAGAGCCTTAAGATAGGGGTTTCGCCAATGTGTTTTTTGGTGAGAAACCTTCTATTTCAAGGTTCTGTGCGTTTTCAGACAAGTACAATATGTATTTATAGTGTTTCTGATGAAATCCCTCCTTTTAATGCATTTTCTCACAGAAAACGAGTCTCTCGCCATGGGAACATGGCTTTTTTGAAAAAGCATATTCTGGTCGAGAAATCGTGTTTTAAGCAATAAAAACGACTCCCGGCCTTATTTAGTTCACATTTGTACTTTTGGTAAGCTAGCCCGTATTCATAACGCACTAAACCTTTTTATCGCGTTAAACGCCCTTTCTCGACGAGAAAAGCACAATTTCATCAAAAACAAACAAAACAAGAAAAATGAATCTATTCAACAAGTCTTTAACACGTCCTTAAGAGTTACATGATTTCACCCAATGTCAATGTGTAATTTCTCCAGTTCTGATCATTTTTTAGGTTTGTTGGTAGCTTGGTCAATGCCAAAACACAGTGAGATCTTTTTATGGCTTTAAACGCGTTTTCTCCTCGAGAGAAACATGATTTCACTAAAAACGTTATAGTTTAAACATGCCTGTTTGTACATGTGTGCAAACACTCAGAGCCTTAAGATAGGGGTTTCACCAATGTGTTTTTTGGTGAGAAACCTTCTATTTCAAGGTTCTGTGCGTTTTCAGACAAGTACAATATGTATTTATAGTGTTTCTCATGAAATCCCTCCTTTTAATGCATTTTCTCACAGAAAACGAGTCTCTCGCCATGGGAACATGGCTTTTTTGAAAAAGCATATTCTGGTCGAGAAATCGTGTTTTAAGCAATAAAAACGACTCCCGGCCTTATTTAGTTCACATTTGTACTTTTGGTAAGCTAGCCCGTATTCATAACGCACTAAACCTTTTTATCGCGTTAAACGCCTTTTCTCGACGAGAAAAGCACAATTTCATCAAAAACAAACAAAACAAGAAATATGAATCTATTCAACAAGTCTGCAACACGTCCTTAAGAGTTACATGATTTCACCCAATGTCAATATGTAATTTCTCCAGTTCTGATCATTTTTTAGGTTGTTGGTAGCTTGGTCAATGCCAAAACACAGTGAGATCTTTTTATGGCTTTAAACGCGTTTTCTCCTCGAGAGAAACATGATTTCACTAAAAACGTTATAGTTTAAACATGCCTGTTTGTACATGTGTGCAAACACTCAGAGCCTTAAGATAGGGGTTTCGCCAATGTGTTTTTTGGTGAGAAACCTTCTATTTCAAGGTTCTGTGCGTTTTCAGACAAGTACAATATGTATTTATAGTGTTTCTGATGAAATCCCTGCTTTTAATGCATTTTCTCACAGAAAACAAGTCTCTCGCCATGGGAACATGGCTTTTTTGAAAAAGCATATTCTGGTCGAGAAATCGTGTTTTAAGCAATAAAAACGACTCCCGGCCTTATTTAGTTCACATTTGTACTTTTGGTAAGCTAGCCCGTATTCATAACGCACTAAACCTTTTTATCGCGTTAAACGCCTTTTCTCGACGAGAAAAGCACAATTTCATCAAAAACAAACAAAACAAGAAATATGAATCTATTCAACAAGTCTGCAACACGTCCTTAAGAGTTACATGATTTCACCCAATGTCAATATGTAATTTCTCCAGTTCTGATCATTTTTTAGGTTGTTGATAGCTTGGTCAATGCCAAAACACAGTGAGATCTTTTTATGGCTTTAAACGCGTTTTCTCCTCAAGAGAAACATGATTTCACTAAAAACGTTATAGTTTAAACATGCCTGTTTGTACATGTGTGCAAACACTCAGAGCCTTAAGATAGGGGTTTCGCCAATGTGTTTTTTGGTGAGAAACCTTCTATTTCAAGGTTCTGTGCGTTTTCAGACAAGTACAATATGTATTTATAGTGTTTCTGATGAAATCCCTCCTTTTAATGCATTTTCTCACAGAAAACGAGTCTCTCGCCATGGGAACATGGCTTTTTTGAAAAAGCATATTCTGGTCGAGAAATCGTGTTTTAAGCAATAAAAACGACTCCCGGCCTTATTTAGTTCACATTTGTACTTTTGGTAAGCTAGCCCGTATTCATAACGCACTAAACCTTTTTATCGCGTTAAACGCCCTTTCTCGACGAGAAAAGCACAATTTCATCAAAAACAAACAAAACAAGAAAAATGAATCTATTCAACAAGTCTGCAACACGTCCTTAAGAGTTACATGATTTCACCCAATGTCAATGTGTAATTTCTCCAGTTCTGATCATTTTTTAGGTTTGTTGGTAGCTTGGTCAATGCCAAAACACAGTGAGATCTTTTTATGGCTTTAAACGCGTTTTCTCCTCGAGAGAAACATGATTTCACTAAAAACGTTATAGTTTAAACATGCCTGTTTGTACATGTGTGCAAACACTCAGAGCCTTAAGATAGGGGTTTCACCAATGTGTTTTTTGGTGAGAAACCTTCTATTTCAAGGTTCTGTGCGTTTTCAGACAAGTACAATATGTATTTATAGTGTTTCTCATGAAATCCCTCCTTTTAATGCATTTTCTCACAGAAAACGAGTCTCTCGCCATGGGAACATGGCTTTTTTGAAAAAGCATATTCTGGTCGAGAAATCGTGTTTTAAGCAATAAAAACGACTCCCGGCCTTATTTAGTTCACATTTGTACTTTTGGTAAGCTAGCCCGTATTCATAACGCACTAAACCTTTTTATCGCGTTAAACGCCTTTTCTCGACGAGAAAAGCAATTTCATCAAAAACAAACAAAACAGGAAAAATGAATCTATTCAACAAGTCTGCAACACGTCCTTAAGAGTTACATGATTTCACCCAATGTCAATATGTAATTTCTCCAGTTCTGATCATTTTTTAGGTTGTTGGTAGCTTGGTCAATGCCAAAACACAGTGAGATCTTTTTATGGCTTTAAACGCGTTTTCTCCTCGAGAGAAACATGATTTCACTAAAAACGTTATAGTTTAAACATGACTGTTTGTACATGTGTGCAAACACTCAGAGCCTTAAGATAGGGGTTTCACCAATGTGTTTTTTGGTGAGAAACCTTCTATTTCAAGGTTCTGTGCGTTTTCAGACAAGTACAATATGTATTTATAGTGTTTCTGATGAAATCCCTGCTTTTAATGCATTTTCTCACAGAAAACAAGTCTCTCGCCATGGGAACATGGCTTTTTTGAAAAAGCATATTCTGGTCGAGAAATCGTGTTTTAAGCAATAAAAACGACTCCCGGCCTTATTTAGTTCACATTTGTACTTTTGGTAAGCTAGCCCGTATTCATAACGCACTAAACCTTTTTATCGCGTTAAACGCCTTTTCTCGACGAGAAAAGCACAATTTCATCAAAAACAAACAAAACAAGAAATATGAATCTATTCAACAAGTCTGCAACACGTCCTTAAGAGTTACATGATTTCACCCAATGTCAATATGTAATTTCTCCAGTTCTGATCATTTTTTAGGTTGTTGGTAGCTTGGTCAATGCCAAAACACAGTGAGATCTTTTTATGGCTTTAAACGCGTTTTCTCCTCGAGAGAAACATGATTTCACTAAAAACGTTATAGTTTAAACATGCCTGTTTGTACATGTGTGCAAACACTCAGAGCCTTAAGATAGGGGTTTCGCCAATGTGTTTTTTGGTGAGAAACCTTCTATTTCAAGGTTCTGTGCGTTTTCAGACAAGTACAATATGTATTTATAGTGTTTCTGATGAAATCCCTGCTTTTAATGCATTTTCTCACAGAAAACAAGTCTCTCGCCATGGGAACATGGCTTTTTTGAAAAAGCATATTCTGGTCGAGAAATCGTGTTTTAAGCAATAAAAACGACTCCCGGCCTTATTTAGTTCACATTTGTACTTTTGGTAAGCTAGCCCGTACTCATAACGCACTAAACCTTTTTATCGCGTTAAACGCCCTTTCTCGACGAGAAAAGCACAATTTCATCAAAAACAAACAAAACAAGAAAAATGAATCTATTCAACAAGTCTGCAACACGTCCTTAAGAGTTACATGATTTCACCCAATGTCAATGTGTAATTTCTCCAGTTCTGATCATTTTTTAGGTTTGCTGGTAGCTTGGTCAATGCCAAAACAGAGTGAGATCTTTTTATGGCTTTAAACGCGTTTTCTCCTCGAGAGAAACATGATTTCACTAAAAACGTTATAGTTTAAACATGACTGTTTGTACATGTGTGCAAACACTCAGAGCCTTAAGATAGGGGTTTCACCAATGTGTTTTTTGGTGAGAAACCTTCTATTTCAAGGTTAGGTGCGTTTTCAGACAAGTACAATATGTATTTATAGTGTTTCTGATGAAATCCCTCCTTTTAATGCATTTTCTCACAGAAAACGAGTCTCTCGCCATGGGAACATGGCTTTTTTGAAAAAGCATATTCTGGTCGAGAAATCGTGTTTTAAGCAATAAAAACGACTCCCGGCCTTATTTAGTTCACATTTGTACTTTTGGTAAGCTAGCCCGTATTCATAACGCACTAAACCTTTTTATCGCGTTAAACGCCCTTTCTCGACGAGAAAAGCACAATTTCATCAAAAACAAACAAAACAAGAAAAATGAATCTATTCAACAAGTCTGCAACACGTCCTTAAGAGTTACATGATTTCACCCAATGTCAATGTGTAATTTCTCCAGTTCTGATCATTTTTTAGGTTTGTTGGTAGCTTTGTCAATGCCAAAACACAGTGAGATCTTTTTATGGCTTTAAACGCGTTTTCTCCTCGAGAGAAACATGATTTCACTAAAAACGTTATAGTTTAAACATGCCTGTTTGTACATGTGTGCAAACACTCAGAGCCTTAAGATAGGGGTTTCACCAATGTGTTTTTTGGTGAGAAACCTTCTATTTCAAGGTTCTGTGCGTTTTCAGACAAGTACAATATGTATTTATAGTGTTTCTCATGAAATCCCTCCTTTTAATGCATTTTCTCACAGAAAACGAGTCTCTCGCCATGGGAACATGGCTTTTTTGAAAAAGCATATTCTGGTCGAGAAATCGTGTTTTAAGCAATAAAAACGACTCCCGGCCTTATTTAGTTCACGTTTGTACTTTTGGTAAGCTAGCCCGTATTCATAACGCACTAAACCTTTTTATCGCGTTAAACGCCTTTTCTCGACGAGAAAAGCACAATTTCATCAAAAAATAACAAAACAAGAAAAATGAATCTATTCAACAAGTCTGCAACACGTCCTTAAGAGTTACATGATTTCACCCAATGTCAATGTGTAATTTCTCCAGTTCTGATCATTTTTTAGGTTTGTTGGTAGCTTGGTCAATGCCAAAACACAGTGAGATCTTTTTATGGCTTTAAACGCGTTTTCTCCTCGAGAGAAACATGATTTCACTAAAAACGTTATAGTTTAAACATGCCTGTTTGTACATGTGTGCAAACACTCAGAGCCTTAAGATAGGGGTTTCACCAATGTGTTTTTTGGTGAGAAACCTTCTATTTCAAGGTTCTGTGCGTTTTCAGACAAGTACAATATGTATTTATAGTGTTTCTCATGAAATCCCTCCTTTTAATGCATTTTCTCACAGAAAACGAGTCTCTCGCCATGGGAACATGGCTTTTTTGAAAAAGCATATTCTGGTCGAGAAATCGTGTTTTAAGCAATAAAAACGACTCCCGGCCTTATTTAGTTCACATTTGTACTTTTGGTAAGCTAGCCCGTATTCATAACGCACTAAACCTTTTTATCGCGTTAAACGCCTTTTCTCGACGAGAAAAGCAATTTCATCAAAAACAAACAAAACAGGAAAAATGAATCTATTCAACAAGTCTGCAACACGTCCTTAAGAGTTACATGATTTCACCCAATGTCAATATGTAATTTCTCCAGTTCTGATCATTTTTTAGGTTGTTGGTAGCTTGGTCAATGCCAAAACACAGTGAGATCTTTTTATGGCTTTAAACGCGTTTTCTCCTCGAGAGAAACATGATTTCACTAAAAACGTTATAGTTTAAACATGCCTGTTTGTACATGTGTGCAAACACTCAGAGCCTTAAGATAGGGGTTTCACCAATGTGTTTTTTGGTGAGAAACCTTCTATTTCAAGGTTAGGTGCGTTTTCAGACAAGTACAATATGTATTTATAGTGTTTCTGATGAAATCCCTCCTTTTAATGCATTTTCTCACAGAAAACGAGTCTCTCGCCATGGGAACATGGCTTTTTTGAAAAAGCATATTCTGGTCGAGAAATCGTGTTTTAAGCAATAAAAACGACTCCCGGCCTTATTTAGTTCACATTTGTACTTTTGGTAAGCTAGCCCGTATTCATAACGCACTAAACCTTTTTATCGCGTTAAACGCCCTTTCTCGACGAGAAAAGCACAATTTCATCAAAAACAAACAAAACAAGAAAAATGAATCTATTCAACAAGTCTGCAACACGTCCTTAAGAGTTACATGATTTCACCCAATGTCAATGTGTAATTTCTCCAGTTCTGATCATTTTTTAGGTTTGTTGGTAGCTTTGTCAATGCCAAAACACAGTGAGATCTTTTTATGGCTTTAAACGCGTTTTCTCCTCGAGAGAAACATGATTTCACTAAAAACGTTATAGTTTAAACATGCCTGTTTGTACATGTGTGCAAACACTCAGAGCCTTAAGATAGGGGTTTCACCAATGTGTTTTTTGGTGAGAAACCTTCTATTTCAAGGTTCTGTGCGTTTTCAGACAAGTACAATATGTATTTATAGTGTTTCTCATGAAATCCCTCCTTTTAATGCATTTTCTCACAGAAAACGAGTCTCTCGCCATGGGAACATGGCTTTTTTGAAAAAGCATATTCTGGTCGAGAAATCGTGTTTTAAGCAATAAAAACGACTCCCGGCCTTATTTAGTTCACGTTTGTACTTTTGGTAAGCTAGCCCGTATTCATAACGCACTAAACCTTTTTATCGCGTTAAACGCCTTTTCTCGACGAGAAAAGCACAATTTCATCAAAAACAAACAAAACAAGAAAAATGAATCTATTCAACAAGTCTGCAACACGTCCTTAAGAGTTACATGATTTCACCCAATGTCAATGTGTAATTTCTCCAGTTCTGATCATTTTTTAGGTTTGTTGGTAGCTTGGTCAATGCCAAAACACAGTGAGATCTTTTTATGGCTTTAAACGCGTTTTCTCCTTGAGAGAAACATGATTTCACTAAAAACGTTATAGTTTAAACATGCCTGTTTGTACATGTGTGCAAACACTCAGAGCCTTAAGATAGGGGTTTCACCAATGTGTTTTTTGGTGAGAAACCTTCTATTTCAAGGTTCTGTGCGTTTTCAGACAAGTACAATATGTATTTATAGTGTTTCTGATGAAATCCCTCCTTTTAATGCATTTTCTCACAGAAAACGAGTCTCTCGCCATGGGAACATGGCTTTTTTGAAAAGCATATTCTGGTCGAGAAATCGTGTTTTAAGCAATAAAAACGACTCCCGGCCTTATTTAGTTCACATTTGTACTTTTGGTAAGCTAGCCCGTATTCATAACGCACTAAACCTTTTTATCGCGTTAAACGCCTTTTCTCGACGAGAAAAGCAATTTCATCAAAAACAAACAAAACAGGAAAAATGAATCTATTCAACAAGTCTGCAACACGTCCTTAAGAGTTACATGATTTCACCCAATGTCAATATGTAATTTCTCCAGTTCTGATCATTTTTTAGGTTGTTGGTAGCTTGGTCAATGCCAAAACACAGTGAGATCTTTTTATGGCTTTAAACGCGTTTTCTCCTCGAGAGAAACATGATTTCACTAAAAACGTTATAGTTTAAACATGACTGTTTGTACATGTGTGCAAACACTCAGAGCCTTAAGATAGGGGTTTCACCAATGTGTTTTTTGGTGAGAAACCTTCTATTTCAAGGTTCTGTGCGTTTTCAGACAAGTACAATATGTATTTATAGTGTTTCTGATGAAATCCCTGCTTTTAATGCATTTTCTCACAGAAAACAAGTCTCTCGCCATGGGAACATGGCTTTTTTGAAAAAGCATATTCTGGTCGAGAAATCGTGTTTTAAGCAATAAAAACGACTCCCGGCCTTATTTAGTTCACATTTGTACTTTTGGTAAGCTAGCCCGTATTCATAACGCACTAAACCTTTTTATCGCGTTAAACGCCTTTTCTCGACGAGAAAAGCACAATTTCATCAAAAACAAACAAAACAAGAAATATGAATCTATTCAACAAGTCTGCAACACGTCCTTAAGAGTTACATGATTTCACCCAATGTCAATATGTAATTTCTCCAGTTCTGATCATTTTTTAGGTTGTTGGTAGCTTGGTCAATGCCAAAACACAGTGAGATCTTTTTATGGCTTTAAACGCGTTTTCTCCTCGAGAGAAACATGATTTCACTAAAAACGTTATAGTTTAAACATGCCTGTTTGTACATGTGTGCAAACACTCAGAGCCTTAAGATAGGGGTTTCGCCAATGTGTTTTTTGGTGAGAAACCTTCTATTTCAAGGTTCTGTGCGTTTTCAGACAAGTACAATATGTATTTATAGTGTTTCTGATGAAATCCCTGCTTTTAATGCATTTTCTCACAGAAAACAAGTCTCTCGCCATGGGAACATGGCTTTTTTGAAAAAGCATATTCTGGTCGAGAAATCGTGTTTTAAGCAATAAAAACGACTCCCGGCCTTATTTAGTTCACATTTGTACTTTTGGTAAGCTAGCCCGTACTCATAACGCACTAAACCTTTTTATCGCGTTAAACGCCCTTTCTCGACGAGAAAAGCACAATTTCATCAAAAACAAACAAAACAAGAAAAATGAATCTATTCAACAAGTCTGCAACACGTCCTTAAGAGTTACATGATTTCACCCAATGTCAATGTGTAATTTCTCCAGTTCTGATCATTTTTTAGGTTTGCTGGTAGCTTGGTCAATGCCAAAACAGAGTGAGATCTTTTTATGGCTTTAAACGCGTTTTCTCCTCGAGAGAAACATGATTTCACTAAAAACGTTATAGTTTAAACATGACTGTTTGTACATGTGTGCAAACACTCAGAGCCTTAAGATAGGGGTTTCACCAATGTGTTTTTTGGTGAGAAACCTTCTATTTCAAGGTTAGGTGCGTTTTCAGACAAGTACAATATGTATTTATAGTGTTTCTGATGAAATCCCTCCTTTTAATGCATTTTCTCACAGAAAACGAGTCTCTCGCCATGGGAACATGGCTTTTTTGAAAAAGCATATTCTGGTCGAGAAATCGTGTTTTAAGCAATAAAAACGACTCCCGGCCTTATTTAGTTCACATTTGTACTTTTGGTAAGCTAGCCCGTATTCATAACGCACTAAACCTTTTTATCGCGTTAAACGCCCTTTCTCGACGAGAAAAGCACAATTTCATCAAAAACAAACAAAACAAGAAAAATGAATCTATTCAACAAGTCTGCAACACGTCCTTAAGAGTTACATGATTTCACCCAATGTCAATGTGTAATTTCTCCAGTTCTGATCATTTTTTAGGTTTGTTGGTAGCTTTGTCAATGCCAAAACACAGTGAGATCTTTTTATGGCTTTAAACGCGTTTTCTCCTCGAGAGAAACATGATTTCACTAAAAACGTTATAGTTTAAACATGCCTGTTTGTACATGTGTGCAAACACTCAGAGCCTTAAGATAGGGGTTTCACCAATGTGTTTTTTGGTGAGAAACCTTCTATTTCAAGGTTCTGTGCGTTTTCAGACAAGTACAATATGTATTTATAGTGTTTCTCATGAAATCCCTCCTTTTAATGCATTTTCTCACAGAAAACGAGTCTCTCGCCATGGGAACATGGCTTTTTTGAAAAAGCATATTCTGGTCGAGAAATCGTGTTTTAAGCAATAAAAACGACTCCCGGCCTTATTTAGTTCACGTTTGTACTTTTGGTAAGCTAGCCCGTATTCATAACGCACTAAACCTTTTTATCGCGTTAAACGCCTTTTCTCGACGAGAAAAGCACAATTTCATCAAAAAATAACAAAACAAGAAAAATGAATCTATTCAACAAGTCTGCAACACGTCCTTAAGAGTTACATGATTTCACCCAATGTCAATGTGTAATTTCTCCAGTTCTGATCATTTTTTAGGTTTGTTGGTAGCTTGGTCAATGCCAAAACACAGTGAGATCTTTTTATGGCTTTAAACGCGTTTTCTCCTCGAGAGAAACATGATTTCACTAAAAACGTTATAGTTTAAACATGCCTGTTTGTACATGTGTGCAAACACTCAGAGCCTTAAGATAGGGGTTTCGCCAATGTGTTTTTTGGTGAGAAACCTTCTATTTCAAGGTTCTGTGCGTTTTCAGACAAGTACAATATGTATTTATAGTGTTTCTGATGAAATCCCTGCTTTTAATGCATTTTCTCACAGAAAACAAGTCTCTCGCCATGGGAACATGGCTTTTTTGAAAAAGCATATTCTGGTCGAGAAATCGTGTTTTAAGCAATAAAAACGACTCCCGGCCTTATTTAGTTCACATTTGTACTTTTGGTAAGCTAGCCCGTATTCATAACGCACTAAACCTTTTTATCGCGTTAAACGCCTTTTCTCGACGAGAAAAGCACAATTTCATCAAAAACAAACAAAACAAGAAATATGAATCTATTCAACAAGTCTGCAACACGTCCTTAAGAGTTACATGATTTCACCCAATGTCAATATGTAATTTCTCCAGTTCTGATCATTTTTTAGGTTGTTGATAGCTTGGTCAATGCCAAAACACAGTGAGATCTTTTTATGGCTTTAAACGCGTTTTCTCCTCAAGAGAAACATGATTTCACTAAAAACGTTATAGTTTAAACATGCCTGTTTGTACATGTGTGCAAACACTCAGAGCCTTAAGATAGGGGTTTCGCCAATGTGTTTTTTGGTGAGAAACCTTCTATTTCAAGGTTCTGTGCGTTTTCAGACAAGTACAATATGTATTTATAGTGTTTCTGATGAAATCCCTCCTTTTAATGCATTTTCTCACAGAAAACGAGTCTCTCGCCATGGGAACATGGCTTTTTTGAAAAAGCATATTCTGGTCGAGAAATCGTGTTTTAAGCAATAAAAACGACTCCCGGCCTTATTTAGTTCACATTTGTACTTTTGGTAAGCTAGCCCGTATTCATAACGCACTAAACCTTTTTATCGCGTTAAACGCCCTTTCTCGACGAGAAAAGCACAATTTCATCAAAAACAAACAAAACAAGAAAAATGAATCTATTCAACAAGTCTGCAACACGTCCTTAAGAGTTACATGATTTCACCCAATGTCAATGTGTAATTTCTCCAGTTCTGATCATTTTTTAGGTTTGTTGGTAGCTTGGTCAATGCCAAAACACAGTGAGATCTTTTTATGGCTTTAAACGCGTTTTCTCCTCGAGAGAAACATGATTTCACTAAAAACGTTATAGTTTAAACATGCCTGTTTGTACATGTGTGCAAACACTCAGAGCCTTAAGATAGGGGTTTCACCAATGTGTTTTTTGGTGAGAAACCTTCTATTTCAAGGTTCTGTGCGTTTTCAGACAAGTACAATATGTATTTATAGTGTTTCTCATGAAATCCCTCCTTTTAATGCATTTTCTCACAGAAAACGAGTCTCTCGCCATGGGAACATGGCTTTTTTGAAAAAGCATATTCTGGTCGAGAAATCGTGTTTTAAGCAATAAAAACGACTCCCGGCCTTATTTAGTTCACATTTGTACTTTTGGTAAGCTAGCCCGTATTCATAACGCACTAAACCTTTTTATCGCGTTAAACGCCTTTTCTCGACGAGAAAAGCAATTTCATCAAAAACAAACAAAACAGGAAAAATGAATCTATTCAACAAGTCTGCAACACGTCCTTAAGAGTTACATGATTTCACCCAATGTCAATATGTAATTTCTCCAGTTCTGATCATTTTTTAGGTTGTTGGTAGCTTGGTCAATGCCAAAACACAGTGAGATCTTTTTATGGCTTTAAACGCGTTTTCTCCTCGAGAGAAACATGATTTCACTAAAAACGTTATAGTTTAAACATGACTGTTTGTACATGTGTGCAAACACTCAGAGCCTTAAGATAGGGGTTTCACCAATGTGTTTTTTGGTGAGAAACCTTCTATTTCAAGGTTCTGTGCGTTTTCAGACAAGTACAATATGTATTTATAGTGTTTCTGATGAAATCCCTGCTTTTAATGCATTTTCTCACAGAAAACAAGTCTCTCGCCATGGGAACATGGCTTTTTTGAAAAAGCATATTCTGGTCGAGAAATCGTGTTTTAAGCAATAAAAACGACTCCCGGCCTTATTTAGTTCACATTTGTACTTTTGGTAAGCTAGCCCGTATTCATAACGCACTAAACCTTTTTATCGCGTTAAACGCCTTTTCTCGACGAGAAAAGCACAATTTCATCAAAAACAAACAAAACAAGAAATATGAATCTATTCAACAAGTCTGCAACACGTCCTTAAGAGTTACATGATTTCACCCAATGTCAATATGTAATTTCTCCAGTTCTGATCATTTTTTAGGTTGTTGGTAGCTTGGTCAATGCCAAAACACAGTGAGATCTTTTTATGGCTTTAAACGCGTTTTCTCCTCGAGAGAAACATGATTTCACTAAAAACGTTATAGTTTAAACATGACTGTTTGTACATGTGTGCAAACACTCAGAGCCTTAAGATAGGGGTTTCACCAATGTGTTTTTTGGTGAGAAACCTTCTATTTCAAGGTTAGGTGCGTTTTCAGACAAGTACAATATGTATTTATAGTGTTTCTGATGAAATCCCTCCTTTTAATGCATTTTCTCACAGAAAACGAGTCTCTCGCCATGGGAACATGGCTTTTTTGAAAAAGCATATTCTGGTCGAGAAATCGTGTTTTAAGCAATAAAAACGACTCCCGGCCTTATTTAGTTCACATTTGTACTTTTGGTAAGCTAGCCCGTATTCATAACGCACTAAACCTTTTTATCGCGTTAAACGCCCTTTCTCGACGAGAAAAGCACAATTTCATCAAAAACAAACAAAACAAGAAAAATGAATCTATTCAACAAGTCTGCAACACGTCCTTAAGAGTTACATGATTTCACCCAATGTCAATGTGTAATTTCTCCAGTTCTGATCATTTTTTAGGTTTGTTGGTAGCTTTGTCAATGCCAAAACACAGTGAGATCTTTTTATGGCTTTAAACGCGTTTTCTCCTCGAGAGAAACATGATTTCACTAAAAACGTTATAGTTTAAACATGCCTGTTTGTACATGTGTGCAAACACTCAGAGCCTTAAGATAGGGGTTTCACCAATGTGTTTTTTGGTGAGAAACCTTCTATTTCAAGGTTCTGTGCGTTTTCAGACAAGTACAATATGTATTTATAGTGTTTCTCATGAAATCCCTCCTTTTAATGCATTTTCTCACAGAAAACGAGTCTCTCGCCATGGGAACATGGCTTTTTTGAAAAAGCATATTCTGGTCGAGAAATCGTGTTTTAAGCAATAAAAACGACTCCCGGCCTTATTTAGTTCACGTTTGTACTTTTGGTAAGCTAGCCCGTATTCATAACGCACTAAACCTTTTTATCGCGTTAAACGCCTTTTCTCGACGAGAAAAGCACAATTTCATCAAAAAATAACAAAACAAGAAAAATGAATCTATTCAACAAGTCTGCAACACGTCCTTAAGAGTTACATGATTTCACCCAATGTCAATGTGTAATTTCTCCAGTTCTGATCATTTTTTAGGTTTGTTGGTAGCTTTGTCAATGCCAAAACACAGTGAGATCTTTTTATGGCTTTAAACGCGTTTTCTCCTCGAGAGAAACATGATTTCACTAAAAACGTTATAGTTTAAACATGCCTGTTTGTACATGTGTGCAAACACTCAGAGCCTTAAGATAGGGGTTTCACCAATGTGTTTTTTGGTGAGAAACCTTCTATTTCAAGGTTCTGTGCGTTTTCAGACAAGTACAATATGTATTTATAGTGTTTCTCATGAAATCCCTCCTTTTAATGCATTTTCTCACAGAAAACGAGTCTCTCGCCATGGGAACATGGCTTTTTTGAAAAAGCATATTCTGGTCGAGAAATCGTGTTTTAAGCAATAAAAACGACTCCCGGCCTTATTTAGTTCACGTTTGTACTTTTGGTAAGCTAGCCCGTATTCATAACCCACTAAACCTTTTTATCGCGTTAAACGCCTTTTCTCGACGAGAAAAGCACAATTTCATCAAAAACAAACAAAACAAGAAAAATGAATCTATTCAACAAGTCTGCAACACGTCCTTAAGAGTTACATGATTTCACCCAATGTCAATGTGTAATTTCTCCAGTTCTGATCATTTTTTAGGTTTGTTGGTAGCTTTGTCAATGCCAAAACACAGTGAGATCTTTTTATGGCTTTAAACGCGTTTTCTCCTCGAGAGAAACATGATTTCACTAAAAACGTTATAGTTTAAACATGCCTGTTTGTACATGTGTGCAAACACTCAGAGCCTTAAGATAGGGGTTTCACCAATGTGTTTTTTGGTGAGAAACCTTCTATTTCAAGGTTCTGTGCGTTTTCAGACAAGTACAATATGTATTTTTAGTGTTTCTGATGAAATCCCTCCTTTTAATGCATTTTCTCACAGAAAACGAGTCTCTCGCCATGGGAACATGGCTTTTTTGAAAAAGCATATTCTGGTCGAGAAATCGTGTTTTAAGCAATAAAAACGACTCCCGGCCTTATTTAGTTCACATTTGTACTTTTGGTAAGCTAGCCCGTATTCATAACGCACTAAACCTTTTTATCGCGTTAAACGCCTTTTCTCGACGAGAAAAGCAATTTCATCAAAAACAAACAAAACAGGAAAAATGAATCTATTCAACAAGTCTGCAACACGTCCTTAAGAGTTACATGATTTCACCCAATGTCAATATGTAATTTCTCCAGTTCTGATCATTTTTTAGGTTTGTTGGTAGCTTTGTCAATGCCAAAACACAGTGAGATCTTTTTATGGCTTTAAACGCGTTTTCTCCTCGAGAGAAACATGATTTCACTAAAAACGTTATAGTTTAAACATGCCTGTTTGTACATGTGTGCAAACACTCAGAGCCTTAAGATAGGGGTTTCGCCAATGTGTTTTTTGGTGAGAAACCTTCTATTTCAAGGTTCTGTGCGTTTTCAGACAAGTACAATATGTATTTATAGTGTTTCTGATGAAATCCCTCCTTTTAATGCATTTTCTCACAGAAAACGAGTCTCTCGCCATGGGAACATGGCTTTTTTGAAAAAGCATATTCTGGTCGAGAAATCGTGTTTTAAGCAATAAAAACGACTCCCGGCCTTATTTAGTTCACATTTGTACTTTTGGTAAGCTAGCCCGTATTCATAACCCACTAAACCTTTTTATCGCGTTAAACGCCTTTTCTTGACGAGAAAAGCACAATTTCATCAAAAAATAACAAAACAAGAAAAATGAATCTATTCAACAAGTCTGCAACACGTCCTTAAGAGTTACATGATTTCACCCAATGTCAATGTGTAATTTCTCCAGTTCTGATCATTTTTTAGGTTTGTTGGTAGCTTGGTCAATGCCAAAACACAGTGAGATCTTTTTATGGCTTTAAACGCGTTTTCTCCTCGAGAGAAACATGATTTCACTAAAAACGTTATAGTTTAAACATGCCTGTTTGTACATGTGTGCAAACACTCAGAGCCTTAAGATAGGGGTTTCACCAATGTGTTTTTTGGTGAGAAACCTTCTATTTCAAGGTTCTGTGCGTTTTCAGACAAGTACAATATGTATTTATAGTGTTTCTGATGAAATCCCTCCTTTTAATGCATTTTCTCACAGAAAACGAGTCTCTCGCCATGGGAACATGGCTTTTTTGAAAAAGCATATTCTGGTCGAGAAATCGTGTTTTAAGCAATAAAAACGACTCCCGGCCTTATTTAGTTCACATTTGTACTTTTGGTAAGCTAGCCCGTATTCATAACGCACTAAACCTTTTTATCGCGTTAAACGCCTTTTCTCGACGAGAAAAGCAATTTCATCAAAAACAAACAAAACAGGAAAAATGAATCTATTCAACAAGTCTGCAACACGTCCTTAAGAGTTACATGATTTCACCCAATGTCAATATGTAATTTCTCCAGTTCTGATCATTTTTTAGGTTTGTTGGTAGCTTTGTCAATGCCAAAACACAGTGAGATCTTTTTATGGCTTTAAACGCGTTTTCTCCTCGAGAGAAACATGATTTCACTAAAAACGTTATAGTTTAAACATGCCTGTTGTACATGTGTGCAAACACCTCAGCGCCTTAAGATAGGGGTTTCACCAATGTGTTTTTTGGTGAGAAACCTTCTATTTCAAGGTTCTGTGCGTTTTCAGACAAGTACAATATGTATTTACAGTGTTTCTAATGAAATCCCTCCTTTTAATGCATTTTCTCACAGAAGACGAGTCTCTCGCCATGGGAGCATGGCTTTTTTGAAAAAGCATATTCTGGTCGAGAAATCGTGTTTTAAGCAATAAAAACGACGCCCGGTCTTATTTAGTTCACATTTGTACTTTTGGTAAGCTAGCCCGTATTCATAACGCACTAAACCTTTTTATCGCGTTAAACGCCTTTTCTCGACGAGAAAAGCACAATTTCATCAAAAACAAACAAAACAAGAAATATGAATCTATTCAACAAGTCTGCAACACGTCCTTAAGAGTTACATGATTTCACCCAATGTCAATGTGTAATTTCTCCAGTTCTGATCATTTTTTAGGTTTGCTGGTAGCTTGGTCAATGCCAAAACAGAGTGAGATCTTTTTATGGCTTTAAACGCGTTTTCTCCTCGAGAGAAACATGATTTCACTAAAAACGTTATAGTTTAAACATGACTGTTTGTACATGTGTGCAAACACTCAGAGCCTTAAGATAGGGGTTTCACCAATGTGTTTTTTGGTGAGAAACCTTCTATTTCAAGGTTAGGTGCGTTTTCAGACAAGTACAATATGTATTTATAGTGTTTCTGATGAAATCCCTCCTTTTAATGCATTTTCTCACAGAAAACGAGTCTCTCGCCATGGGAACATGGCTTTTTTGAAAAAGCATATTCTGGTCGAGAAATCGTGTTTTAAGCAATAAAAACGACTCCCGGCCTTATTTAGTTCACATTTGTACTTTTGGTAAGCTAGCCCGTATTCATAACGCACTAAACCTTTTTATCGCGTTAAACGCCCTTTCTCGACGAGAAAAGCACAATTTCATCAAAAACAAACAAAACAAGAAAAATGAATCTATTCAACAAGTCTGCAACACGTCCTTAAGAGTTACATGATTTCACCCAATGTCAATGTGTAATTTCTCCAGTTCTGATCATTTTTTAGGTTTGTTGGTAGCTTTGTCAATGCCAAAACACAGTGAGATCTTTTTATGGCTTTAAACGCGTTTTCTCCTCGAGAGAAACATGATTTCACTAAAAACGTTATAGTTTAAACATGCCTGTTTGTACATGTGTGCAAACACTCAGAGCCTTAAGATAGGGGTTTCACCAATGTGTTTTTTGGTGAGAAACCTTCTATTTCAAGGTTCTGTGCGTTTTCAGACAAGTACAATATGTATTTATAGTGTTTCTCATGAAATCCCTCCTTTTAATGCATTTTCTCACAGAAAACGAGTCTCTCGCCATGGGAACATGGCTTTTTTGAAAAAGCATATTCTGGTCGAGAAATCGTGTTTTAAGCAATAAAAACGACTCCCGGCCTTATTTAGTTCACGTTTGTACTTTTGGTAAGCTAGCCCGTATTCATAACGCACTAAACCTTTTTATCGCGTTAAACGCCTTTTCTCGACGAGAAAAGCACAATTTCATCAAAAAATAACAAAACAAGAAAAATGAATCTATTCAACAAGTCTGCAACACGTCCTTAAGAGTTACATGATTTCACCCAATGTCAATGTGTAATTTCTCCAGTTCTGATCATTTTTTAGGTTTGTTGGTAGCTTTGTCAATGCCAAAACACAGTGAGATCTTTTTATGGCTTTAAACGCGTTTTCTCCTCGAGAGAAACATGATTTCACTAAAAACGTTATAGTTTAAACATGCCTGTTTGTACATGTGTGCAAACACTCAGAGCCTTAAGATAGGGGTTTCACCAATGTGTTTTTTGGTGAGAAACCTTCTATTTCAAGGTTCTGTGCGTTTTCAGACAAGTACAATATGTATTTATAGTGTTTCTCATGAAATCCCTCCTTTTAATGCATTTTCTCACAGAAAACGAGTCTCTCGCCATGGGAACATGGCTTTTTTGAAAAAGCATATTCTGGTCGAGAAATCGTGTTTTAAGCAATAAAAACGACTCCCGGCCTTATTTAGTTCACGTTTGTACTTTTGGTAAGCTAGCCCGTATTCATAACCCACTAAACCTTTTTATCGCGTTAAACGCCTTTTCTCGACGAGAAAAGCACAATTTCATCAAAAACAAACAAAACAAGAAAAATGAATCTATTCAACAAGTCTGCAACACGTCCTTAAGAGTTACATGATTTCACCCAATGTCAATGTGTAATTTCTCCAGTTCTGATCATTTTTTAGGTTTGTTGGTAGCTTTGTCAATGCCAAAACACAGTGAGATCTTTTTATGGCTTTAAACGCGTTTTCTCCTCGAGAGAAACATGATTTCACTAAAAACGTTATAGTTTAAACATGCCTGTTTGTACATGTGTGCAAACACTCAGAGCCTTAAGATAGGGGTTTCACCAATGTGTTTTTTGGTGAGAAACCTTCTATTTCAAGGTTCTGTGCGTTTTCAGACAAGTACAATATGTATTTTTAGTGTTTCTGATGAAATCCCTCCTTTTAATGCATTTTCTCACAGAAAACGAGTCTCTCGCCATGGGAACATGGCTTTTTTGAAAAAGCATATTCTGGTCGAGAAATCGTGTTTTAAGCAATAAAAACGACTCCCGGCCTTATTTAGTTCACATTTGTACTTTTGGTAAGCTAGCCCGTATTCATAACGCACTAAACCTTTTTATCGCGTTAAACGCCTTTTCTCGACGAGAAAAGCAATTTCATCAAAAACAAACAAAACAGGAAAAATGAATCTATTCAACAAGTCTGCAACACGTCCTTAAGAGTTACATGATTTCACCCAATGTCAATATGTAATTTCTCCAGTTCTGATCATTTTTTAGGTTTGTTGGTAGCTTTGTCAATGCCAAAACACAGTGAGATCTTTTTATGGCTTTAAACGCGTTTTCTCCTCGAGAGAAACATGATTTCACTAAAAACGTTATAGTTTAAACATGCCTGTTTGTACATGTGTGCAAACACTCAGAGCCTTAAGATAGGGGTTTCGCCAATGTGTTTTTTGGTGAGAAACCTTCTATTTCAAGGTTCTGTGCGTTTTCAGACAAGTACAATATGTATTTATAGTGTTTCTGATGAAATCCCTCCTTTTAATGCATTTTCTCACAGAAAACGAGTCTCTCGCCATGGGAACATGGCTTTTTTGAAAAAGCATATTCTGGTCGAGAAATCGTGTTTTAAGCAATAAAAACGACTCCCGGCCTTATTTAGTTCACATTTGTACTTTTGGTAAGCTAGCCCGTATTCATAACCCACTAAACCTTTTTATCGCGTTAAACGCCTTTTCTTGACGAGAAAAGCACAATTTCATCAAAAAATAACAAAACAAGAAAAATGAATCTATTCAACAAGTCTGCAACACGTCCTTAAGAGTTACATGATTTCACCCAATGTCAATGTGTAATTTCTCCAGTTCTGATCATTTTTTAGGTTTGTTGGTAGCTTGGTCAATGCCAAAACACAGTGAGATCTTTTTATGGCTTTAAACGCGTTTTCTCCTCGAGAGAAACATGATTTCACTAAAAACGTTATAGTTTAAACATGCCTGTTTGTACATGTGTGCAAACACTCAGAGCCTTAAGATAGGGGTTTCACCAATGTGTTTTTTGGTGAGAAACCTTCTATTTCAAGGTTCTGTGCGTTTTCAGACAAGTACAATATGTATTTATAGTGTTTCTCATGAAATCCCTCCTTTTAATGCATTTTCTCACAGAAAACGAGTCTCTCGCCATGGGAACATGGCTTTTTTGAAAAAGCATATTCTGGTCGAGAAATCGTGTTTTAAGCAATAAAAACGACTCCCGGCCTTATTTAGTTCACGTTTGTACTTTTGGTAAGCTAGCCCGTATTCATAACGCACTAAACCTTTTTATCGCGTTAAACGCCTTTTCTCGACGAGAAAAGCACAATTTCATCAAAAACAAACAAAACAAGAAAAATGAATCTATTCAACAAGTCTGCAACACGTCCTTAAGAGTTACATGATTTCACCCAATGTCAATGTGTAATTTCTCCAGTTCTGATCATTTTTTAGGTTTGTTGGTAGCTTTGTCAATGCCAAAACACAGTGAGATCTTTTTATGGCTTTAAACGCGTTTTCTCCTCGAGAGAAACATGATTTCACTAAAAACGTTATAGTTTAAACATGCCTGTTTGTACATGTGTGCAAACACTCAGAGCCTTAAGATAGGGGTTTCACCAATGTGTTTTTTGGTGAGAAACCTTCTATTTCAAGGTTCTGTGCGTTTTCAGACAAGTACAATATGTATTTTTAGTGTTTCTGATGAAATCCCTCCTTTTAATGCATTTTCTCACAGAAAACGAGTCTCTCGCCATGGGAACATGGCTTTTTTGAAAAAGCATATTCTGGTCGAGAAATCGTGTTTTAAGCAATAAAAACGACTCCCGGCCTTATTTAGTTCACATTTGTACTTTTGGTAAGCTAGCCCGTATTCATAACCCACTAAACCTTTTTATCGCGTTAAACGCCTTTTCTCGACGAGAAAAGCACAATTTCATCAAAAAATAACAAAACAAGAAAAATGAATCTATTCAACAAGTCTGCAACACGTCCTTAAGAGTTACATGATTTCACCCAATGTCAATGTGTAATTTCTCCAGTTCTGATCATTTTTTAGGTTTGTTGGTAGCTTTGTCAATGCCAAAACACAGTGAGATCTTTTTATGGCTTTAAACGCGTTTTCTCCTCGAGAGAAACATGATTTCACTAAAAACGTTATAGTTTAAACATGCCTGTTTGTACATGTGTGCAAACACTCAGAGCCTTAAGATAGGGGTTTCACCAATGTGTTTTTTGGTGAGAAACCTTCTATTTCAAGGTTCTGTGCGTTTTCAGACAAGTACAATATGTATTTATAGTGTTTCTCATGAAATCCCTCCTTTTAATGCATTTTCTCACAGAAAACGAGTCTCTCGCCATGGGAACATGGCTTTTTTGAAAAAGCATATTCTGGTCGAGAAATCGTGTTTTAAGCAATAAAAACGACTCCCGGCCTTATTTAGTTCACGTTTGTACTTTTGGTAAGCTAGCCCGTATTCATAACGCACTAAACCTTTTTATCGCGTTAAACGCCTTTTCTCGACGAGAAAAGCACAATTTCATCAAAAACAAACAAAACAAGAAAAATGAATCTATTCAACAAGTCTGCAACACGTCCTTAAGAGTTACATGATTTCACCCAATGTCAATGTGTAATTTCTCCAGTTCTGATCATTTTTTAGGTTTGTTGGTAGCTTTGTCAATGCCAAAACACAGTGAGATCTTTTTATGGCTTTAAACGCGTTTTCTCCTCGAGAGAAACATGATTTCACTAAAAACGTTATAGTTTAAACATGCCTGTTTGTACATGTGTGCAAACACTCAGAGCCTTAAGATAGGGGTTTCACCAATGTGTTTTTTGGTGAGAAACCTTCTATTTCAAGGTTCTGTGCGTTTTCAGACAAGTACAATATGTATTTATAGTGTTTCTCATGAAATCCCTCCTTTTAATGCATTTTCTCACAGAAAACGAGTCTCTCGCCATGGGAACATGGCTTTTTTGAAAAAGCATATTCTGGTCGAGAAATCGTGTTTTAAGCAATAAAAACGACTCCCGGCCTTATTTAGTTCACATTTGTACTTTTGGTAAGCTAGCCCGTATTCATAACCCACTAAACCTTTTTATCGCGTTAAACGCCTTTTCTCGACGAGAAAAGCACAATTTCATCAAAAAATAACAAAACAAGAAAAATGAATCTATTCAACAAGTCTGCAACACGTCCTTAAGAGTTACATGATTTCACCCAATGTCAATGTGTAATTTCTCCAGTTCTGATCATTTTTTAGGTTTGTTGGTAGCTTTGTCAATGCCAAAACACAGTGAGATCTTTTTATGGCTTTAAACGCGTTTTCTCCTCGAGAGAAACATGATTTCACTAAAAACGTTATAGTTTAAACATGCCTGTTTGTACATGTGTGCAAACACTCAGAGCCTTAAGATAGGGGTTTCACCAATGTGTTTTTTGGTGAGAAACCTTCTATTTCAAGGTTCTGTGCGTTTTCAGACAAGTACAATATGTATTTTTAGTGTTTCTGATGAAATCCCTCCTTTTAATGCATTTTCTCACAGAAAACGAGTCTCTCGCCATGGGAACATGGCTTTTTTGAAAAAGCATATTCTGGTCGAGAAATCGTGTTTTAAGCAATAAAAACGACTCCCGGCCTTATTTAGTTCACATTTGTACTTTTGGTAAGCTAGCCCGTATTCATAACGCACTAAACCTTTTTATCGCGTTAAACGCCTTTTCTCGACGAGAAAAGCAATTTCATCAAAAACAAACAAAACAGGAAAAATGAATCTATTCAACAAGTCTGCAACACGTCCTTAAGAGTTACATGATTTCACCCAATGTCAATATGTAATTTCTCCAGTTCTGATCATTTTTTAGGTTGTTGGTAGCTTGGTCAATGCCAAAACACAGTGAGATCTTTTTATGGCTTTAAACGCGTTTTCTCCTCGAGAGAAACATGATTTCACTAAAAACGTTATAGTTTAAACATGACTGTTTGTACATGTGTGCAAACACTCAGAGCCTTAAGATAGGGGTTTCGCCAATGTGTTTTTTGGTGAGAAACCTTCTATTTCAAGGTTCTGTGCGTTTTCAGACAAGTACAATATGTATTTATAGTGTTTCTGATGAAATCCCTCCTTTTAATGCATTTTCTCACAGAAAACGAGTCTCTCGCCATGGGAACATGGCTTTTTTGAAAAAGCATATTCTGGTCGAGAAATCGTGTTTTAAGCAATAAAAACGACTCCCGGCCTTATTTAGTTCACATTTGTACTTTTGGTAAGCTAGCCCGTATTCATAACCCACTAAACCTTTTTATCGCGTTAAACGCCTTTTCTCGACGAGAAAAGCACAATTTCATCAAAAAATAACAAAACAAGAAAAATGAATCTATTCAACAAGTCTGCAACACGTCCTTAAGAGTTACATGATTTCACCCAATGTCAATGTGTAATTTCTCCAGTTCTGATCATTTTTTAGGTTTGTTGGTAGCTTTGTCAATGCCAAAACACAGTGAGATCTTTTTATGGCTTTAAACGCGTTTTCTCCTCGAGAGAAACATGATTTCACTAAAAACGTTATAGTTTAAACATGCCTGTTTGTACATGTGTGCAAACACTCAGAGCCTTAAGATAGGGGTTTCACCAATGTGTTTTTTGGTGAGAAACCTTCTATTTCAAGGTTCTGTGCGTTTTCAGACAAGTACAATATGTATTTATAGTGTTTCTCATGAAATCCCTCCTTTTAATGCATTTTCTCACAGAAAACGAGTCTCTCGCCATGGGAACATGGCTTTTTTGAAAAAGCATATTCTGGTCGAGAAATCGTGTTTTAAGCAATAAAAACGACTCCCGGCCTTATTTAGTTCACATTTGTACTTTTGGTAAGCTAGCCCGTATTCATAACGCACTAAACCTTTTTATCGCGTTAAACGCCTTTTCTCGACGAGAAAAGCACAATTTCATCAAAAAATAACAAAACAAGAAAAATGAATCTATTCAACAAGTCTGCAACACGTCCTTAAGAGTTACATGATTTCACCCAATGTCAATATGTAATTTCTCCAGTTCTGATCATTTTTTAGGTTGTTGGTAGCTTGGTCAATGCCAAAACACAGTGAGATCTTTTTATGGCTTTAAACGCGTTTTCTCCTCGAGAGAAACATGATTTCACTAAAAACGTTATAGTTTAAACATGACTGTTTGTACATGTGTGCAAACACTCAGAGCCTTAAGATAGGGGTTTCGCCAATGTGTTTTTTGGTGAGAAACCTTCTATTTCAAGGTTCTGTGCGTTTTCAGACAAGTACAATATGTATTTATAGTGTTTCTGATGAAATCCCTCCTTTTAATGCATTTTCTCACAGAAAACGAGTCTCTCGCCATGGGAACATGGCTTTTTTGAAAAAGCATATTCTGGTCGAGAAATCGTGTTTTAAGCAATAAAAACGACTCCCGGCCTTATTTAGTTCACATTTGTACTTTTGGTAAGCTAGCCCGTATTCATAACCCACTAAACCTTTTTATCGCGTTAAACGCCTTTTCTCGACGAGAAAAGCACAATTTCATCAAAAAATAACAAAACAAGAAAAATGAATCTATTCAACAAGTCTGCAACACGTCCTTAAGAGTTACATGATTTCACCCAATGTCAATATGTAATTTCTCCAGTTCTGATCATTTTTTAGGTTGTTGGTAGCTTGGTCAATGCCAAAACACAGTGAGATCTTTTTATGGCTTTAAACGCGTTTTCTCCTCGAGAGAAACATGATTTCACTAAAAACGTTATAGTTTAAACATGACTGTTTGTACATGTGTGCAAACACTCAGAGCCTTAAGATAGGGGTTTCGCCAATGTGTTTTTTGGTGAGAAACCTTCTATTTCAAGGTTCTGTGCGTTTTCAGACAAGTACAATATGTATTTATAGTGTTTCTGATGAAATCCCTCCTTTTAATGCATTTTCTCACAGAAAACAAGTCTCTCGCCATGGGAACATGGCTTTTTTGAAAAAGCATATTCTGGTCGAGAAATCGTGTTTTAAGCAATAAAAACGACTCCCGGCCTTATTTAGTTCACATTTGTACTTTTGGTAAGCTAGCCCGTATTCATAACCCACTAAACCTTTTTATCGCGTTAAACGCCTTTTCTCGACGAGAAAAGCACAATTTCATCAAAAAATAACAAAACAAGAAAAATGAATCTATTCAACAAGTCTGCAACACGTCCTTAAGAGTTACATGATTTCACCCAATGTCAATGTGTAATTTCTCCAGTTCTGATCATTTTTTAGGTTTGTTGGTAGCTTTGTCAATGCCAAAACACAGTGAGATCTTTTTATGGCTTTAAACGCGTTTTCTCCTCGAGAGAAACATGATTTCACTAAAAACGTTATAGTTTAAACATGCCTGTTTGTACATGTGTGCAAACACTCAGAGCCTTAAGATAGGGGTTTCACCAATGTGTTTTTTGGTGAGAAACCTTCTATTTCAAGGTTCTGTGCGTTTTCAGACAAGTACAATATGTATTTATAGTGTTTCTCATGAAATCCCTCCTTTTAATGCATTTTCTCACAGAAAACGAGTCTCTCGCCATGGGAACATGGCTTTTTTGAAAAAGCATATTCTGGTCGAGAAATCGTGTTTTAAGCAATAAAAACGACTCCCGGCCTTATTTAGTTCACATTTGTACTTTTGGTAAGCTAGCCCGTATTCATAACGCACTAAACCTTTTTATCGCGTTAAACGCCTTTTCTCGACGAGAAAAGCACAATTTCATCAAAAAATAACAAAACAAGAAAAATGAATCTATTCAACAAGTCTGCAACACGTCCTTAAGAGTTACATGATTTCACCCAATGTCAATATGTAATTTCTCCAGTTCTGATCATTTTTTAGGTTGTTGGTAGCTTGGTCAATGCCAAAACACAGTGAGATCTTTTTATGGCTTTAAACGCGTTTTCTCCTCGAGAGAAACATGATTTCACTAAAAACGTTATAGTTTAAACATGACTGTTTGTACATGTGTGCAAACACTCAGAGCCTTAAGATAGGGGTTTCGCCAATGTGTTTTTTGGTGAGAAACCTTCTATTTCAAGGTTCTGTGCGTTTTCAGACAAGTACAATATGTATTTATAGTGTTTCTGATGAAATCCCTCCTTTTAATGCATTTTCTCACAGAAAACGAGTCTCTCGCCATGGGAACATGGCTTTTTTGAAAAAGCATATTCTGGTCGAGAAATCGTGTTTTAAGCAATAAAAACGACTCCCGGCCTTATTTAGTTCACATTTGTACTTTTGGTAAGCTAGCCCGTATTCATAACCCACTAAACCTTTTTATCGCGTTAAACGCCTTTTCTCGACGAGAAAAGCACAATTTCATCAAAAAATAACAAAACAAGAAAAATGAATCTATTCAACAAGTCTGCAACACGTCCTTAAGAGTTACATGATTTCACCCAATGTCAATATGTAATTTCTCCAGTTCTGATCATTTTTTAGGTTGTTGGTAGCTTGGTCAATGCCAAAACACAGTGAGATCTTTTTATGGCTTTAAACGCGTTTTCTCCTCGAGAGAAACATGATTTCACTAAAAACGTTATAGTTTAAACATGACTGTTTGTACATGTGTGCAAACACTCAGAGCCTTAAGATAGGGGTTTCGCCAATGTGTTTTTTGGTGAGAAACCTTCTATTTCAAGGTTCTGTGCGTTTTCAGACAAGTACAATATGTATTTATAGTGTTTCTGATGAAATCCCTCCTTTTAATGCATTTTCTCACAGAAAACAAGTCTCTCGCCATGGGAACATGGCTTTTTTGAAAAAGCATATTCTGGTCGAGAAATCGTGTTTTAAGCAATAAAAACGACTCCCGGCCTTATTTAGTTCACATTTGTACTTTTGGTAAGCTAGCCCGTATTCATAACGCACTAAACCTTTTTATCGCGTTAAACGCCTTTTCTCGACGAGAAAAGCACAATTTCATCAAAAACAAACAAAACAAGAAATATGAATCTATTCAACAAGTCTGCAACACGTCCTTAAGAGTTACATGATTTCACCCAATGTCAATATGTAATTTCTCCAGTTCTGATCATTTTTTAGGTTGTTGGTAGCTTGGTCAATGCCAAAACACAGTGAGATCTTTTTATGGCTTTAAACGCGTTTTCTCCTCGAGAGAAACATGATTTCACTAAAAACGTTATAGTTTAAACATGCCTGTTTGTACATGTGTGCAAACACTCAGAGCCTTAAGATAGGGGTTTCGCCAATGTGTTTTTTGGTGAGAAACCTTCTATTTCAAGGTTCTGTGCGTTTTCAGACAAGTACAATATGTATTTATAGTGTTTCTGATGAAATCCCTGCTTTTAATGCATTTTCTCACAGAAAACAAGTCTCTCGCCATGGGAACATGGCTTTTTTGAAAAAGCATATTCTGGTCGAGAAATCGTGTTTTAAGCAATAAAAACGACTCCCGGCCTTATTTAGTTCACATTTGTACTTTTGGTAAGCTAGCCCGTACTCATAACGCACTAAACCTTTTTATCGCGTTAAACGCCCTTTCTCGACGAGAAAAGCACAATTTCATCAAAAACAAACAAAACAAGAAAAATGAATCTATTCAACAAGTCTGCAACACGTCCTTAAGAGTTACATGATTTCACCCAATGTCAATGTGTAATTTCTCCAGTTCTGATCATTTTTTAGGTTTGCTGGTAGCTTGGTCAATGCCAAAACAGAGTGAGATCTTTTTATGGCTTTAAACGCGTTTTCTCCTCGAGAGAAACATGATTTCACTAAAAACGTTATAGTTTAAACATGACTGTTTGTACATGTGTGCAAACACTCAGAGCCTTAAGATAGGGGTTTCACCAATGTGTTTTTTGGTGAGAAACCTTCTATTTCAAGGTTAGGTGCGTTTTCAGACAAGTACAATATGTATTTATAGTGTTTCTGATGAAATCCCTCCTTTTAATGCATTTTCTCACAGAAAACGAGTCTCTCGCCATGGGAACATGGCTTTTTTGAAAAAGCATATTCTGGTCGAGAAATCGTGTTTTAAGCAATAAAAACGACTCCCGGCCTTATTTAGTTCACATTTGTACTTTTGGTAAGCTAGCCCGTATTCATAACGCACTAAACCTTTTTATCGCGTTAAACGCCCTTTCTCGACGAGAAAAGCACAATTTCATCAAAAACAAACAAAACAAGAAAAATGAATCTATTCAACAAGTCTGCAACACGTCCTTAAGAGTTACATGATTTCACCCAATGTCAATGTGTAATTTCTCCAGTTCTGATCATTTTTTAGGTTTGTTGGTAGCTTTGTCAATGCCAAAACACAGTGAGATCTTTTTATGGCTTTAAACGCGTTTTCTCCTCGAGAGAAACATGATTTCACTAAAAACGTTATAGTTTAAACATGCCTGTTTGTACATGTGTGCAAACACTCAGAGCCTTAAGATAGGGGTTTCACCAATGTGTTTTTTGGTGAGAAACCTTCTATTTCAAGGTTCTGTGCGTTTTCAGACAAGTACAATATGTATTTATAGTGTTTCTCATGAAATCCCTCCTTTTAATGCATTTTCTCACAGAAAACGAGTCTCTCGCCATGGGAACATGGCTTTTTTGAAAAAGCATATTCTGGTCGAGAAATCGTGTTTTAAGCAATAAAAACGACTCCCGGCCTTATTTAGTTCACGTTTGTACTTTTGGTAAGCTAGCCCGTATTCATAACGCACTAAACCTTTTTATCGCGTTAAACGCCTTTTCTCGACGAGAAAAGCACAATTTCATCAAAAACAAACAAAACAAGAAAAATGAATCTATTCAACAAGTCTGCAACACGTCCTTAAGAGTTACATGATTTCACCCAATGTCAATGTGTAATTTCTCCAGTTCTGATCATTTTTTAGGTTTGTTGGTAGCTTTGTCAATGCCAAAACACAGTGAGATCTTTTTATGGCTTTAAACGCGTTTTCTCCTCGAGAGAAACATGATTTCACTAAAAACGTTATAGTTTAAACATGCCTGTTTGTACATGTGTGCAAACACTCAGAGCCTTAAGATAGGGGTTTCACCAATGTGTTTTTTGGTGAGAAACCTTCTATTTCAAGGTTCTGTGCGTTTTCAGACAAGTACAATATGTATTTATAGTGTTTCTGATGAAATCCCTCCTTTTAATGCATTTTCTCACAGAAAACGAGTCTCTCGCCATGGGAACATGGCTTTTTTGAAAAAGCATATTCTGGTCGAGAAATCGTGTTTTAAGCAATAAAAACGACTCCCGGCCTTATTTAGTTCACATTTGTACTTTTGGTAAGCTAGCCCGTATTCATAACCCACTAAACCTTTTTATCGCGTTAAACGCCTTTTCTCGACGAGAAAAGCACAATTTCATCAAAAAATAACAAAACAAGAAAAATGAATCTATTCAACAAGTCTGCAACACGTCCTTAAGAGTTACATGATTTCACCCAATGTCAATGTGTAATTTCTCCAGTTCTGATCATTTTTTAGGTTTGTTGGTAGCTTGGTCAATGCCAAAACACAGTGAGATCTTTTTATGGCTTTAAACGCGTTTTCTCCTCGAGAGAAACATGATTTCACTAAAAACGTTATAGTTTAAACATGCCTGTTTGTACATGTGTGCAAACACTCAGAGCCTTAAGATAGGGGTTTCACCAATGTGTTTTTTGGTGAGAAACCTTCTATTTCAAGGTTCTGTGCGTTTTCAGACAAGTACAATATGTATTTATAGTGTTTCTGATGAAATCCCTCCTTTTAATGCATTTTCTCACAGAAAACGAGTCTCTCGCCATGGGAACATGGCTTTTTTGAAAAAGCATATTCTGGTCGAGAAATCGTGTTTTAAGCAATAAAAACGACTCCCGGCCTTATTTAGTTCACATTTGTACTTTTGGTAAGCTAGCCCGTATTCATAACGCACTAAACCTTTTTATCGCGTTAAACGCCTTTTCTCGACGAGAAAAGCACAATTTCATCAAAAACAAACAAAACAAGAAAAATGAATCTATTCAACAAGTCTGCAACACGTCCTTAAGAGTTACATGATTTCACCCAATGTCAATGTGTAATTTCTCCAGTTCTGATCATTTTTTAGGTTTGTTGGTAGCTTTGTCAATGCCAAAACACAGTGAGATCTTTTTATGGCTTTAAACGCGTTTTCTCCTCGAGAGAAACATGATTTCACTAAAAACGTTATAGTTTAAACATGCCTGTTTGTACATGTGTGCAAACACTCAGAGCCTTAAGATAGGGGTTTCACCAATGTGTTTTTTGGTGAGAAACCTTCTATTTCAAGGTTCTGTGCGTTTTCAGACAAGTACAATATGTATTTATAGTGTTTCTGATGAAATCCCTCCTTTTAATGCATTTTCTCACAGAAAACGAGTCTCTCGCCATGGGAACATGGCTTTTTTGAAAAAGCATATTCTGGTCGAGAAATCGTGTTTTAAGCAATAAAAACGACTCCCGGCCTTATTTAGTTCACATTTGTACTTTTGGTAAGCTAGCCCGTATTCATAACCCACTAAACCTTTTTATCGCGTTAAACGCCTTTTCTCGACGAGAAAAGCACAATTTCATCAAAAAATAACAAAACAAGAAAAATGAATCTATTCAACAAGTCTGCAACACGTCCTTAAGAGTTACATGATTTCACCCAATGTCAATGTGTAATTTCTCCAGTTCTGATCATTTTTTAGGTTTGTTGGTAGCTTGGTCAATGCCAAAACACAGTGAGATCTTTTTATGGCTTTAAACGCGTTTTCTCCTCGAGAGAAACATGATTTCACTAAAAACGTTATAGTTTAAACATGCCTGTTTGTACATGTGTGCAAACACTCAGAGCCTTAAGATAGGGGTTTCACCAATGTGTTTTTTGGTGAGAAACCTTCTATTTCAAGGTTCTGTGCGTTTTCAGACAAGTACAATATGTATTTATAGTGTTTCTGATGAAATCCCTCCTTTTAATGCATTTTCTCACAGAAAACGAGTCTCTCGCCATGGGAACATGGCTTTTTTGAAAAAGCATATTCTGGTCGAGAAATCGTGTTTTAAGCAATAAAAACGACTCCCGGCCTTATTTAGTTCACATTTGTACTTTTGGTAAGCTAGCCCGTATTCATAACGCACTAAACCTTTTTATCGCGTTAAACGCCTTTTCTCGACGAGAAAAGCACAATTTCATCAAAAACAAACAAAACAAGAAAAATGAATCTATTCAACAAGTCTGCAACACGTCCTTAAGAGTTACATGATTTCACCCAATGTCAATGTGTAATTTCTCCAGTTCTGATCATTTTTTAGGTTTGTTGGTAGCTTTGTCAATGCCAAAACACAGTGAGATCTTTTTATGGCTTTAAACGCGTTTTCTCCTCGAGAGAAACATGATTTCACTAAAAACGTTATAGTTTAAACATGCCTGTTTGTACATGTGTGCAAACACTCAGAGCCTTAAAGATAGGGGTTTCACCAATGTGTTTTTTGGTGAGAAACCTTCTATTTCAAGGTTCTGTGCGTTTTCAGACAAGTACAATATGTATTTATAGTGTTTCTCATGAAATCCCTCCTTTTAATGCATTTTCTCACAGAAAACGAGTCTCTCGCCATGGGAACATGGCTTTTTTGAAAAAGCATATTCTGGTCGAGAAATCGTGTTTTAAGCAATAAAAACGACTCCCGGCCTTATTTAGTTCACGTTTGTACTTTTGGTAAGCTAGCCCGTATTCATAACGCACTAAACCTTTTTATCGCGTTAAACGCCTTTTCTCGACGAGAAAAGCACAATTTCATCAAAAACAAACAAAACAAGAAAAATGAATCTATTCAACAAGTCTGCAACACGTCCTTAAGAGTTACATGATTTCACCCAATGTCAATGTGTAATTTCTCCAGTTCTGATCATTTTTTAGGTTTGTTGGTAGCTTTGTCAATGCCAAAACACAGTGAGATCTTTTTATGGCTTTAAACGCGTTTTCTCCTCGAGAGAAACATGATTTCACTAAAAACGTTATAGTTTAAACATGCCTGTTTGTACATGTGTGCAAACACTCAGAGCCTTAAGATAGGGGTTTCACCAATGTGTTTTTTGGTGAGAAACCTTCTATTTCAAGGTTCTGTGCGTTTTCAGACAAGTACAATATGTATTTATAGTGTTTCTGATGAAATCCCTCCTTTTAATGCATTTTCTCACAGAAAACGAGTCTCTCGCCATGGGAACATGGCTTTTTTGAAAAAGCATATTCTGGTCGAGAAATCGTGTTTTAAGCAATAAAAACGACTCCCGGCCTTATTTAGTTCACATTTGTACTTTTGGTAAGCTAGCCCGTATTCATAACCCACTAAACCTTTTTATCGCGTTAAACGCCTTTTCTCGACGAGAAAAGCACAATTTCATCAAAAAATAACAAAACAAGAAAAATGAATCTATTCAACAAGTCTGCAACACGTCCTTAAGAGTTACATGATTTCACCCAATGTCAATGTGTAATTTCTCCAGTTCTGATCATTTTTTAGGTTTGTTGGTAGCTTGGTCAATGCCCAAACACAGTGAGATCTTTTTATGGCTTTAAACGCGTTTTCTCCTCGAGAGAAACATGATTTCACTAAAAACGTTATAGTTTAAACATGCCTGTTTGTACATGTGTGCAAACACTCAGAGCCTTAAGATAGGGGTTTCACCAATGTGTTTTTTGGTGAGAAACCTTCTATTTCAAGGTTCTGTGCGTTTTCAGACAAGTACAATATGTATTTATAGTGTTTCTGATGAAATCCCTCCTTTTAATGCATTTTCTCACAGAAAACGAGTCTCTCGCCATGGGAACATGGCTTTTTTGAAAAAGCATATTCTGGTCGAGAAATCGTGTTTTAAGCAATAAAAACGACTCCCGGCCTTATTTAGTTCACATTTGTACTTTTGGTAAGCTAGCCCGTATTCATAACGCACTAAACCTTTTTATCGCGTTAAACGCCTTTTCTCGACGAGAAAAGCACAATTTCATCAAAAACAAACAAAACAAGAAAAATGAATCTATTCAACAAGTCTGCAACACGTCCTTAAGAGTTACATGATTTCACCCAATGTCAATGTGTAATTTCTCCAGTTCTGATCATTTTTTAGGTTTGTTGGTAGCTTTGTCAATGCCAAAACACAGTGAGATCTTTTTATGGCTTTAAACGCGTTTTCTCCTCGAGAGAAACATGATTTCACTAAAAACGTTATAGTTTAAACATGCCTGTTTGTACATGTGTGCAAACACTCAGAGCCTTAAGATAGGGGTTTCACCAATGTGTTTTTTGGTGAGAAACCTTCTATTTCAAGGTTCTGTGCGTTTTCAGACAAGTACAATATGTATTTATAGTGTTTCTGATGAAATCCCTCCTTTTAATGCATTTTCTCACAGAAAACGAGTCTCTCGCCATGGGAACATGGCTTTTTTGAAAAAGCATATTCTGGTCGAGAAATCGTGTTTTAAGCAATAAAAACGACTCCCGGCCTTATTTAGTTCACATTTGTACTTTTGGTAAGCTAGCCCGTATTCATAACCCACTAAACCTTTTTATCGCGTTAAACGCCTTTTCTCGACGAGAAAAGCACAATTTCATCAAAAAATAACAAAACAAGAAAAATGAATCTATTCAACAAGTCTGCAACACGTCCTTAAGAGTTACATGATTTCACCCAATGTCAATGTGTAATTTCTCCAGTTCTGATCATTTTTTAGGTTTGTTGGTAGCTTGGTCAATGCCAAAACACAGTGAGATCTTTTTATGGCTTTAAACGCGTTTTCTCCTCGAGAGAAACATGATTTCACTAAAAACGTTATAGTTTAAACATGCCTGTTTGTACATGTGTGCAAACACTCAGAGCCTTAAGATAGGGGTTTCACCAATGTGTTTTTTGGTGAGAAACCTTCTATTTCAAGGTTCTGTGCGTTTTCAGACAAGTACAATATGTATTTATAGTGTTTCTGATGAAATCCCTCCTTTTAATGCATTTTCTCACAGAAAACGAGTCTCTCGCCATGGGAACATGGCTTTTTTGAAAAAGCATATTCTGGTCGAGAAATCGTGTTTTAAGCAATAAAAACGACTCCCGGCCTTATTTAGTTCACATTTGTACTTTTGGTAAGCTAGCCCGTATTCATAACGCACTAAACCTTTTTATCGCGTTAAACGCCTTTTCTCGACGAGAAAAGCACAATTTCATCAAAAACAAACAAAACAAGAAAAATGAATCTATTCAACAAGTCTGCAACACGTCCTTAAGAGTTACATGATTTCACCCAATGTCAATGTGTAATTTCTCCAGTTCTGATCATTTTTTAGGTTTGTTGGTAGCTTTGTCAATGCCAAAACACAGTGAGATCTTTTTATGGCTTTAAACGCGTTTTCTCCTCGAGAGAAACATGATTTCACTAAAAACGTTATAGTTTAAACATGCCTGTTTGTACATGTGTGCAAACACTCAGAGCCTTAAAGATAGGGGTTTCACCAATGTGTTTTTTGGTGAGAAACCTTCTATTTCAAGGTTCTGTGCGTTTTCAGACAAGTACAATATGTATTTATAGTGTTTCTCATGAAATCCCTCCTTTTAATGCATTTTCTCACAGAAAACGAGTCTCTCGCCATGGGAACATGGCTTTTTTGAAAAAGCATATTCTGGTCGAGAAATCGTGTTTTAAGCAATAAAAACGACTCCCGGCCTTATTTAGTTCACGTTTGTACTTTTGGTAAGCTAGCCCGTATTCATAACGCACTAAACCTTTTTATCGCGTTAAACGCCTTTTCTCGACGAGAAAAGCACAATTTCATCAAAAACAAACAAAACAAGAAAAATGAATCTATTCAACAAGTCTGCAACACGTCCTTAAGAGTTACATGATTTCACCCAATGTCAATGTGTAATTTCTCCAGTTCTGATCATTTTTTAGGTTTGTTGGTAGCTTTGTCAATGCCAAAACACAGTGAGATCTTTTTATGGCTTTAAACGCGTTTTCTCCTCGAGAGAAACATGATTTCACTAAAAACGTTATAGTTTAAACATGCCTGTTTGTACATGTGTGCAAACACTCAGAGCCTTAAGATAGGGGTTTCACCAATGTGTTTTTTGGTGAGAAACCTTCTATTTCAAGGTTCTGTGCGTTTTCAGACAAGTACAATATGTATTTATAGTGTTTCTGATGAAATCCCTCCTTTTAATGCATTTTCTCACAGAAAACGAGTCTCTCGCCATGGGAACATGGCTTTTTTGAAAAAGCATATTCTGGTCGAGAAATCGTGTTTTAAGCAATAAAAACGACTCCCGGCCTTATTTAGTTCACATTTGTACTTTTGGTAAGCTAGCCCGTATTCATAACCCACTAAACCTTTTTATCGCGTTAAACGCCTTTTCTCGACGAGAAAAGCACAATTTCATCAAAAAATAACAAAACAAGAAAAATGAATCTATTCAACAAGTCTGCAACACGTCCTTAAGAGTTACATGATTTCACCCAATGTCAATGTGTAATTTCTCCAGTTCTGATCATTTTTTAGGTTTGTTGGTAGCTTGGTCAATGCCAAAACACAGTGAGATCTTTTTATGGCTTTAAACGCGTTTTCTCCTCGAGAGAAACATGATTTCACTAAAAACGTTATAGTTTAAACATGCCTGTTTGTACATGTGTGCAAACACTCAGAGCCTTAAGATAGGGGTTTCACCAATGTGTTTTTTGGTGAGAAACCTTCTATTTCAAGGTTCTGTGCGTTTTCAGACAAGTACAATATGTATTTATAGTGTTTCTGATGAAATCCCTCCTTTTAATGCATTTTCTCACAGAAAACGAGTCTCTCGCCATGGGAACATGGCTTTTTTGAAAAAGCATATTCTGGTCGAGAAATCGTGTTTTAAGCAATAAAAACGACTCCCGGCCTTATTTAGTTCACATTTGTACTTTTGGTAAGCTAGCCCGTATTCATAACGCACTAAACCTTTTTATCGCGTTAAACGCCTTTTCTCGACGAGAAAAGCACAATTTCATCAAAAACAAACAAAACAAGAAAAATGAATCTATTCAACAAGTCTGCAACACGTCCTTAAGAGTTACATGATTTCACCCAATGTCAATGTGTAATTTCTCCAGTTCTGATCATTTTTTAGGTTTGTTGGTAGCTTTGTCAATGCCAAAACACAGTGAGATCTTTTTATGGCTTTAAACGCGTTTTCTCCTCGAGAGAAACATGATTTCACTAAAAACGTTATAGTTTAAACATGCCTGTTTGTACATGTGTGCAAACACTCAGAGCCTTAAGATAGGGGTTTCACCAATGTGTTTTTTGGTGAGAAACCTTCTATTTCAAGGTTCTGTGCGTTTTCAGACAAGTACAATATGTATTTATAGTGTTTCTCATGAAATCCCTCCTTTTAATGCATTTTCTCACAGAAAACGAGTCTCTCGCCATGGGAACATGGCTTTTTTGAAAAAGCATATTCTGGTCGAGAAATCGTGTTTTAAGCAATAAAAACGACTCCCGGCCTTATTTAGTTCACGTTTGTACTTTTGGTAAGCTAGCCCGTATTCATAACGCACTAAACCTTTTTATCGCGTTAAACGCCTTTTCTCGACGAGAAAAGCACAATTTCATCAAAAACAAACAAAACAAGAAAAATGAATCTATTCAACAAGTCTGCAACACGTCCTTAAGAGTTACATGATTTCACCCAATGTCAATGTGTAATTTCTCCAGTTCTGATCATTTTTTAGGTTTGTTGGTAGCTTTGTCAATGCCAAAACACAGTGAGATCTTTTTATGGCTTTAAACGCGTTTTCTCCTCGAGAGAAACATGATTTCACTAAAAACGTTATAGTTTAAACATGCCTGTTTGTACATGTGTGCAAACACTCAGAGCCTTAAGATAGGGGTTTCACCAATGTGTTTTTTGGTGAGAAACCTTCTATTTCAAGGTTCTGTGCGTTTTCAGACAAGTACAATATGTATTTATAGTGTTTCTGATGAAATCCCTCCTTTTAATGCATTTTCTCACAGAAAACGAGTCTCTCGCCATGGGAACATGGCTTTTTTGAAAAAGCATATTCTGGTCGAGAAATCGTGTTTTAAGCAATAAAAACGACTCCCGGCCTTATTTAGTTCACATTTGTACTTTTGGTAAGCTAGCCCGTATTCATAACGCACTAAACCTTTTTATCGCGTTAAACGCCTTTTCTCGACGAGAAAAGCACAATTTCATCAAAAACAAACAAAACAAGAAATATGAATCTATTCAACAAGTCTGCAACACGTCCTTAAGAGTTACATGATTTCACCCAATGTCAATGTGTAATTTCTCCAGTTCTGATCATTTTTTAGGTGGTTGGTAGCTTGGTCAATGCCAAAACACAGTGAGATCTTTTTATGGCTTTAAACGCGTTTTCTCCTCGAGAGAAACATGATTTCACTAAAAACGTTATAGTTTAAACATGACTGTTTGTACATGTGTGCAAACACTCAGAGCCTTAAGATAGGGGTTTCACCAATGTGTTTTTTGGTGAGAAACCTTCTATTTCAAGGTTCTGTGCGTTTTCAGACAAGTACAATATGTATTTATAGTGTTTCTGATGAAATCCCTGCTTTTAATGCATTTTCTCACAGAAAACAAGTCTCTCGCCATGGGAACATGGCTTTTTTGAAAAAGCATATTCTGGTCGAGAAATCGTGTTTTAAGCAATAAAAACGACTCCCGGCCTTATTTAGTTCACATTTGTACTTTTGGTAAGCTAGCCCGTATTCATAACGCACTAAACCTTTTTATCGCGTTAAACGCCTTTTCTCGACGAGAAAAGCACAATTTCATCAAAAACAAACAAAACAAGAAATATGAATCTATTCAACAAGTCTGCAACACGTCCTTAAGAGTTACATGATTTCACCCAATGTCAATATGTAATTTCTCCAGTTCTGATCATTTTTTAGGTTGTTGGTAGCTTGGTCAATGCCAAAACACAGTGAGATCTTTTTATGGCTTTAAACGCGTTTTCTCCTCAAGAGAAACATGATTTCACTAAAAACGTTATAGTTTAAACATGCCTGTTTGTACATGTGTGCAAACACTCAGAGCCTTAAGATAGGGGTTTCGCCAATGTGTTTTTTGGTGAGAAACCTTCTATTTCAAGGTTCTGTGCGTTTTCAGACAAGTACAATATGTATTTATAGTGTTTCTGATGAAATCCCTCCTTTTAATGCATTTTCTCACAGAAAACGAGTCTCTCGCCATGGGAACATGGCTTTTTTGAAAAAGCATATTCTGGTCGAGAAATCGTGTTTTAAGCAATAAAAACGACTCCCGGCCTTATTTAGTTCACATTTGTACTTTTGGTAAGCTAGCCCGTATTCATAACGCACTAAACCTTTTTATCGCGTTAAACGCCCTTTCTCGACGAGAAAAGCACAATTTCATCAAAAACAAACAAAACAAGAAAAATGAATCTATTCAACAAGTCTGCAACACGTCCTTAAGAGTTACATGATTTCACCCAATGTCAATGTGTAATTTCTCCAGTTCTGATCATTTTTTAGGTTTGTTGGTAGCTTTGTCAATGCCAAAACACAGTGAGATCTTTTTATGGCTTTAAACGCGTTTTCTCCTCGAGAGAAACATGATTTCACTAAAAACGTTATAGTTTAAACATGCCTGTTTGTACATGTGTGCAAACACTCAGAGCCTTAAGATAGGGGTTTCACCAATGTGTTTTTTGGTGAGAAACCTTCTATTTCAAGGTTCTGTGCGTTTTCAGACAAGTACAATATGTATTTATAGTGTTTCTCATGAAATCCCTCCTTTTAATGCATTTTCTCACAGAAAACGAGTCTCTCGCCATGGGAACATGGCTTTTTTGAAAAAGCATATTCTGGTCGAGAAATCGTGTTTTAAGCAATAAAAACGACTCCCGGCCTTATTTAGTTCACATTTGTACTTTTGGTAAGCTAGCCCGTATTCATAACGCACTAAACCTTTTTATCGCGTTAAACGCCTTTTCTCGACGAGAAAAGCAATTTCATCAAAAACAAACAAAACAGGAAAAATGAATCTATTCAACAAGTCTGCAACACGTCCTTAAGAGTTACATGATTTCACCCAATGTCAATATGTAATTTCTCCAGTTCTGATCATTTTTTAGGTTGTTGGTAGCTTGGTCAATGCCAAAACACAGTGAGATCTTTTTATGGCTTTAAACGCGTTTTCTCCTCGAGAGAAACATGATTTCACTAAAAACGTTATAGTTTAAACATGACTGTTTGTACATGTGTGCAAACACTCAGAGCCTTAAGATAGGGGTTTCACCAATGTGTTTTTTGGTGAGAAACCTTCTATTTCAAGGTTCTGTGCGTTTTCAGACAAGTACAATATGTATTTATAGTGTTTCTGATGAAATCCCTGCTTTTAATGCATTTTCTCACAGAAAACAAGTCTCTCGCCATGGGAACATGGCTTTTTTGAAAAAGCATATTCTGGTCGAGAAATCGTGTTTTAAGCAATAAAAACGACTCCCGGCCTTATTTAGTTCACATTTGTACTTTTGGTAAGCTAGCCCGTATTCATAACGCACTAAACCTTTTTATCGCGTTAAACGCCTTTTCTCGACGAGAAAAGCACAATTTCATCAAAAACAAACAAAACAAGAAATATGAATCTATTCAACAAGTCTGCAACACGTCCTTAAGAGTTACATGATTTCACCCAATGTCAATATGTAATTTCTCCAGTTCTGATCATTTTTTAGGTTGTTGGTAGCTTGGTCAATGCCAAAACACAGTGAGATCTTTTTATGGCTTTAAACGCGTTTTCTCCTCGAGAGAAACATGATTTCACTAAAAACGTTATAGTTTAAACATGCCTGTTTGTACATGTGTGCAAACACTCAGAGCCTTAAGATAGGGGTTTCGCCAATGTGTTTTTTGGTGAGAAACCTTCTATTTCAAGGTTCTGTGCGTTTTCAGACAAGTACAATATGTATTTATAGTGTTTCTGATGAAATCCCTGCTTTTAATGCATTTTCTCACAGAAAACAAGTCTCTCGCCATGGGAACATGGCTTTTTTGAAAAAGCATATTCTGGTCGAGAAATCGTGTTTTAAGCAATAAAAACGACTCCCGGCCTTATTTAGTTCACATTTGTACTTTTGGTAAGCTAGCCCGTATTCATAACGCACTAAACCTTTTTATCGCGTTAAACGCCCTTTCTCGACGAGAAAAGCACAATTTCATCAAAAACAAACACAACAAGAAATATGAATCTACTCAACAAGTCTGCAACACGTCCTTAAGAGTTACATGATTTCACCCAATGTCAATATGTAATTTCTCCAGTTCTGATCATTTTTTAGGTTGTTGGTAGCTTGGTCAATGCCAAAACACAGTGAGATCTTTTTATGGCTTTAAACGCGTTTTCTCCTCGAGAGAAACATGATTTCACTAAAAACGTTATAGTTTAAACATGCCTGTTTGTACATGTGTGCAAACACTCAGAGCCTTAAGATAGGGGTTTCGCCAATGTGTTTTTTGGTGAGAAACCTTCTATTTCAAGGTTCTGTGCGTTTTCAGACAAGTACAATATGTATTTATAGTGTTTCTGATGAAATCCCTCCTTTTAATGCATTTTCTCACAGAAAACGAGTCTCTCGCCATGGAAACATGGCTTTTTTGAAAAAGCATATTCTGGTCGAGAAATCGTGTTTTAAGCAATAAAAACGACTCCCGGCCTTATTTAGTTCACATTTGTACTTTTGGTAAGCTAGCCCGTATTCATAACGCACTAAACCTTTTTATCGCGTTAAACGCCCTTTCTCGACGAGAAAAGCACAATTTCATCAAAAACAAACAAAACAAGAAAAATGAATCTATTCAACAAGTCTGCAACACGTCCTTAAGAGTTACATGATTTCACCCAATGTCAATGTGTAATTTCTCCAGTTCTGATCATTTTTTAGGTTTGCTGGTAGCTTGGTCAATGCCAAAACAGAGTGAGATCTTTTTATGGCTTTAAACGCGTTTTCTCCTCGAGAGAAACATGATTTCACTAAAAACGTTATAGTTTAAACATGCCTGTTTGTACATGTGTGCAAACACTCAGAGCCTTAAGATAGGGGTTTCACCAATGTGTTTTTTGGTGAGAAACCTTCTATTTCAAGGTTAGGTGCGTTTTCAGACAAGTACAATATGTATTTATAGTGTTTCTGATGAAATCCCTCCTTTTAATGCATTTTCTCACAGAAAACGAGTCTCTCGCCATGGGAACATGGCTTTTTTGAAAAAGCATATTCTGGTCGAGAAATCGTGTTTTAAGCAATAAAAACGACTCCCGGCCTTATTTAGTTCACATTTGTACTTTTGGTAAGCTAGCCCGTATTCATAACGCACTAAACCTTTTTATCGCGTTAAACGCCTTTTCTCGACGAGAAAAGCACAATTTCATCAAAAACAAACAAAACAAGAAAAATGAATCTATTCAACAAGTCTGCAACACGTCCTTAAGAGTTACATGATTTCACCCAATGTCAATGTGTAATTTCTCCAGTTCTGATCATTTTTTAGGTTTGTTGGTAGCTTTGTCAATGCCAAAACACAGTGAGATCTTTTTATGGCTTTAAACGCGTTTTCTCCTCGAGAGAAACATGATTTCACTAAAAACGTTATAGTTTAAACATGCCTGTTTGTACATGTGTGCAAACACTCAGAGCCTTAAGATAGGGGTTTCACCAATGTGTTTTTTGGTGAGAAACCTTCTATTTCAAGGTTAGGTGCGTTTTCAGACAAGTACAATATGTATTTATAGTGTTTCTGATGAAATCCCTCCTTTTAATGCATTTTCTCACAGAAAACGAGTCTCTCGCCATGGGAACATGGCTTTTTTGAAAAAGCATATTCTGGTCGAGAAATCGTGTTTTAAGCAATAAAAACGACTCCCGGCCTTATTTAGTTCACATTTGTACTTTTGGTAAGCTAGCCCGTATTCATAACGCACTAAACCTTTTTATCGCGTTAAACGCCTTTTCTCGACGAGAAAAGCACAATTTCATCAAAAACAAACAAAACAAGAAAAATGAATCTATTCAACAAGTCTGCAACACGTCCTTAAGAGTTACATGATTTCACCCAATGTCAATGTGTAATTTCTCCAGTTCTGATCATTTTTTAGGTTTGTTGGTAGCTTTGTCAATGCCAAAACACAGTGAGATCTTTTTATGGCTTTAAACGCGTTTTCTCCTCGAGAGAAACATGATTTCACTAAAAACGTTATAGTTTAAACATGCCTGTTTGTACATGTGTGCAAACACTCAGAGCCTTAAGATAGGGGTTTCACCAATGTGTTTTTTGGTGAGAAACCTTCTATTTCAAGGTTCTGTGCGTTTTCAGACAAGTACAATATGTATTTATAGTGTTTCTGATGAAATCCCTCCTTTTAATGCATTTTCTCACAGAAAACGAGTCTCTCGCCATGGGAACATGGCTTTTTTGAAAAAGCATATTCTGGTCGAGAAATCGTGTTTTAAGCAATAAAAACGACTCCCGGCCTTATTTAGTTCACATTTGTACTTTTGGTAAGCTAGCCCGTATTCATAACGCACTAAACCTTTTTATCGCGTTAAACGCCTTTTCTCGACGAGAAAAGCACAATTTCATGAAAAACAAACAAAACAAGAAAAATGAATCTATTCAACAAGTCTGCAACACGTCCTTAAGAGTTACATGATTTCACCCAATGTCAATGTGTAATTTCTCCAGTTCTGATCATTTTTTAGGTTTGTTGGTAGCTTTGTCAATGCCAAAACACAGTGAGATCTTTTTATGGCTTTAAACGCGTTTTCTCCTCGAGAGAAACATGATTTCACTAAAAACGTTATAGTTTAAACATGCCTGTTTGTACATGTGTGCAAACACTCAGAGCCTTAAGATAGGGGTTTCACCAATGTGTTTTTTGGTGAGAAACCTTCTATTTCAAGGTTCTGTGCGTTTTCAGACAAGTACAATATGTATTTATAGTGTTTCTCATGAAATCCCTCCTTTTAATGCATTTTCTCACAGAAAACGAGTCTCTCGCCATGGGAACATGGCTTTTTTGAAAAAGCATATTCTGGTCGAGAAATCGTGTTTTAAGCAATAAAAACGACTCCCGGCCTTATTTAGTTCACGTTTGTACTTTTGGTAAGCTAGCCCGTATTCATAACGCACTAAACCTTTTTATCGCGTTAAACGCCTTTTCTCGACGAGAAAAGCACAATTTCATCAAAAACAAACAAAACAAGAAAAATGAATCTATTCAACAAGTCTGCAACACGTCCTTAAGAGTTACATGATTTCACCCAATGTCAATGTGTAATTTCTCCAGTTCTGATCATTTTTTAGGTTTGTTGGTAGCTTTGTCAATGCCAAAACACAGTGAGATCTTTTTATGGCTTTAAACGCGTTTTCTCCTCGAGAGAAACATGATTTCACTAAAAACGTTATAGTTTAAACATGCCTGTTTGTACATGTGTGCAAACACTCAGAGCCTTAAGATAGGGGTTTCACCAATGTGTTTTTTGGTGAGAAACCTTCTATTTCAAGGTTCTGTGCGTTTTCAGACAAGTACAATATGTATTTATAGTGTTTCTGATGAAATCCCTCCTTTTAATGCATTTTCTCACAGAAAACGAGTCTCTCGCCATGGGAACATGGCTTTTTTGAAAAAGCATATTCTGGTCGAGAAATCGTGTTTTAAGCAATAAAAACGACTCCCGGCCTTATTTAGTTCACATTTGTACTTTTGGTAAGCTAGCCCGTATTCATAACGCACTAAACCTTTTTATCGCGTTAAACGCCTTTTCTCGACGAGAAAAGCACCATTTCATCAAAAACAAACAAAACAAGAAAAATGAATCTATTCAACAAGTCTGCAACACGTCCTTAAGAGTTACATGATTTCACCCAATGTCAATGTGTAATTTCTCCAGTTCTGATCATTTTTTAGGTTTGTTGGTAGCTTTGTCAATGCCAAAACACAGTGAGATCTTTTTATGGCTTTAAACGCGTTTTCTCCTCGAGAGAAACATGATTTCACTAAAAACGTTATAGTTTAAACATGCCTGTTTGTACATGTGTGCAAACACTCAGAGCCTTAAGATAGGGGTTTCACCAATGTGTTTTTTGGTGAGAAACCTTCTATTTCAAGGTTCTGTGCGTTTTCAGACAAGTACAATATGTATTTATAGTGTCTCTGATGAAATCCCTCCTTTTAATGCATTTTCTCACAGAAAACGAGTCTCTCGCCATGGGAACATGGCTTTTTTGAAAAAGCATATTCTGGTCGAGAAATCGTGTTTTAAGCAATAAAAACGACTCCCGGCCTTATTTAGTTCACGTTTGTACTTTTGGTAAGCTAGCCCGTATTCATAACGCACTAAACCTTTTTATCGCGTTAAACGCCTTTTCTCGACGAGAAAAGCACAATTTCATCAAAAACAAACAAAACAAGAAAAATGAATCTATTCAACAAGTCTGCAACACGTCCTTAAGAGTTACATGATTTCACCCAATGTCAATGTGTAATTTCTCCAGTTCTGATCATTTTTTAGGTTTGTTGGTAGCTTTGTCAATGCCAAAACACAGTGAGATCTTTTTATGGCTTTAAACGCGTTTTCTCCTCGAGAGAAACATGATTTCACTAAAAACGTTATAGTTTAAACATGCCTGTTTGTACATGTGTGCAAACACTCAGAGCCTTAAGATAGGGGTTTCACCAATGTGTTTTTTGGTGAGAAACCTTCTATTTCAAGGTTCTGTGCGTTTTCAGACAAGTACAATATGTATTTATAGTGTTTCTGATGAAATCCCTCCTTTTAATGCATTTTCTCACAGAAAACGAGTCTCTCGCCATGGGAACATGGCTTTTTTGAAAAAGCATATTCTGGTCGAGAAATCGTGTTTTAAGCAATAAAAACGACTCCCGGCCTTATTTAGTTCACATTTGTACTTTTGGTAAGCTAACCCGTATTCATAACGCACTAAACCTTTTTATCGCGTTAAACGCCTTTTCTCGACGAGAAAAGCACAATTTCATCAAAAAATAACAAAACAAGAAAAATGAATCTATTCAACAAGTCTGCAACACGTCCTTAAGAGTTACATGATTTCACCCAATGTCAATGTGTAATTTCTCCAGTTCTGATCATTTTTTAGGTTTGTTGGTAGCTTGGTCAATGCCAAAACACAGTGAGATCTTTTTATGGCTTTAAACGCGTTTTCTCCTCGAGAGAAACATGATTTCACTAAAAACGTTATAGTTTAAACATGCCTGTTTGTACATGTGTGCAAACACTCAGAGCCTTAAGATAGGGGTTTCACCAATGTGTTTTTTGGTGAGAAACCTTCTATTTCAAGGTTCTGTGCGTTTTCAGACAAGTACAATATGTATTTATAGTGTCTCTGATGAAATCCCTCCTTTTAATGCATTTTCTCACAGAAAACGAGTCTCTCGCCATGGGAACATGGCTTTTTTGAAAAAGCATATTCTGGTCGAGAAATCGTGTTTTAAGCAATAAAAACGACTCCCGGCCTTATTTAGTTAACGTTTGTACTTTTGGTAAGCTAGCCCGTATTCATAACGCACTAAACCTTTTTATCGCGTTAAACGCCTTTTCTCGACGAGAAAAGCACAATTTCATCAAAAACAAACAAAACAAGAAAAATGAATCTATTCAACAAGTCTGCAACACGTCCTTAAGAGTTACATGATTTCACCCAATGTCAATGTGTAATTTCTCCAGTTCTGATCATTTTTTAGGTTTGTTGGTAGCTTTGTCAATGCCAAAACACAGTGAGATCTTTTTATGGCTTTAAACGCGTTTTCTCCTCGAGAGAAACATGATTTCACTAAAAACGTTATAGTTTAAACATGCCTGTTTGTACATGTGTGCAAACACTCAGAGCCTTAAGATAGGGGTTTCACCAATGTGTTTTTTGGTGAGAAACCTTCTATTTCAAGGTTCTGTGCGTTTTCAGACAAGTACAATATGTATTTATAGTGTTTCTGATGAAATCCCTCCTTTTAATGCATTTTCTCACAGAAAACGAGTCTCTCGCCATGGGAACATGGCTTTTTTGAAAAAGCATATTCTGGTCGAGAAATCGTGTTTTAAGCAATAAAAACGACTCCCGGCCTTATTTAGTTCACATTTGTACTTTTGGTAAGCTAACCCGTATTCATAACGCACTAAACCTTTTTATCGCGTTAAACGCCTTTTCTCGACGAGAAAAGCACAATTTCATCAAAAAATAACAAAACAAGAAAAATGAATCTATTCAACAAGTCTGCAACACGTCCTTAAGAGTTACATGATTTCACCCAATGTCAATGTGTAATTTCTCCAGTTCTGATCATTTTTTAGGTTTGTTGGTAGCTTGGTCAATGCCAAAACACAGTGAGATCTTTTTATGGCTTTAAACGCGTTTTCTCCTCGAGAGAAACATGATTTCACTAAAAACGTTATAGTTTAAACATGCCTGTTTGTACATGTGTGCAAACACTCAGAGCCTTAAGATAGGGGTTTCACCAATGTGTTTTTTGGTGAGAAACCTTCTATTTCAAGGTTCTGTGCGTTTTCAGACAAGTACAATATGTATTTATAGTGTTTCTGATGAAATCCCTCCTTTTAATGCATTTTCTCACAGAAAACGAGTCTCTCGCCATGGGAACATGGCTTTTTTGAAAAAGCATATTCTGGTCGAGAAATCGTGTTTTAAGCAATAAAAACGACTCCCGGCCTTATTTAGTTCACGTTTGTACTTTTGGTAAGCTAGCCCGTATTCATAACGCACTAAACCTTTTTATCGCGTTAAACGCCTTTTCTCGACGAGAAAAGCACAATTTCATCAAAAACAAACAAAACAAGAAAAATGAATCTATTCAACAAGTCTGCAACACGTCCTTAAGAGTTACATGATTTCACCCAATGTCAATGTGTAATTTCTCCAGTTCTGATCATTTTTTAGGTTTGTTGGTAGCTTTGTCAATGCCAAAACACAGTGAGATCTTTTTATGGCTTTAAACGCGTTTTCTCCTCGAGAGAAACATGATTTCACTAAAAACGTTATAGTTTAAACATGCCTGTTTGTACATGTGTGCAAACACTCAGAGCCTTAAGATAGGGGTTTCACCAATGTGTTTTTTGGTGAGAAACCTTCTATTTCAAGGTTCTGTGCGTTTTCAGACAAGTACAATATGTATTTATAGTGTTTCTGATGAAATCCCTCCTTTTAATGCATTTTCTCACAGAAAACGAGTCTCTCGCCATGGGAACATGGCTTTTTTGAAAAAGCATATTCTGGTCGAGAAATCGTGTTTTAAGCAATAAAAACGACTCCCGGCCTTATTTAGTTCACATTTGTACTTTTGGTAAGCTAGCCCGTATTCATAACGCACTAAACCTTTTTATCGCGTTAAACGCCTTTTCTCGACGAGAAAAGCACCATTTCATCAAAAACAAACAAAACAAGAAAAATGAATCTATTCAACAAGTCTGCAACACGTCCTTAAGAGTTACATGATTTCACCCAATGTCAATGTGTAATTTCTCCAGTTCTGATCATTTTTTAGGTTTGTTGGTAGCTTTGTCAATGCCAAAACACAGTGAGATCTTTTTATGGCTTTAAACGCGTTTTCTCCTCGAGAGAAACATGATTTCACTAAAAACGTTATAGTTTAAACATGCCTGTTTGTACATGTGTGCAAACACTCAGAGCCTTAAGATAGGGGTTTCACCAATGTGTTTTTTGGTGAGAAACCTTCTATTTCAAGGTTCTGTGCGTTTTCAGACAAGTACAATATGTATTTATAGTGTTTCTGATGAAATCCCTCCTTTTAATGCATTTTCTCACAGAAAACGAGTCTCTCGCCATGGGAACATGGCTTTTTTGAAAAAGCATATTCTGGTCGAGAAATCGTGTTTTAAGCAATAAAAACGACTCCCGGCCTTATTTAGTTCACGTTTGTACTTTTGGTAAGCTAGCCCGTATTCATAACGCACTAAACCTTTTTATCGCGTTAAACGCCTTTTCTCGACGAGAAAAGCACAATTTCATCAAAAACAAACAAAACAAGAAAAATGAATCTATTCAACAAGTCTGCAACACGTCCTTAAGAGTTACATGATTTCACCCAATGTCAATGTGTAATTTCTCCAGTTCTGATCATTTTTTAGGTTTGTTGGTAGCTTTGTCAATGCCAAAACACAGTGAGATCTTTTTATGGCTTTAAACGCGTTTTCTCCTCGAGAGAAACATGATTTCACTAAAAACGTTATAGTTTAAACATGCCTGTTTGTACATGTGTGCAAACACTCAGAGCCTTAAGATAGGGGTTTCACCAATGTGTTTTTTGGTGAGAAACCTTCTATTTCAAGGTTCTGTGCGTTTTCAGACAAGTACAATATGTATTTATAGTGTTTCTGATGAAATCCCTCCTTTTAATGCATTTTCTCACAGAAAACGAGTCTCTCGCCATGGGAACATGGCTTTTTTGAAAAAGCATATTCTGGTCGAGAAATCGTGTTTTAAGCAATAAAAACGACTCCCGGCCTTATTTAGTTCACATTTGTACTTTTGGTAAGCTAGCCCGTATTCATAACGCACTAAACCTTTTTATCGCGTTAAACGCCTTTTCTCGACGAGAAAAGCACAATTTCATCAAAAAATAACAAAACAAGAAAAATGAATCTATTCAACAAGTCTGCAACACGTCCTTAAGAGTTACATGATTTCACCCAATGTCAATGTGTAATTTCTCCAGTTCTGATCATTTTTTAGGTTTGTTGGTAGCTTGGTCAATGCCAAAACACAGTGAGATCTTTTTATGGCTTTAAACGCGTTTTCTCCTCGAGAGAAACATGATTTCACTAAAAACGTTATAGTTTAAACATGCCTGTTTGTACATGTGTGCAAACACTCAGAGCCTTAAGATAGGGGTTTCACCAATGTGTTTTTTGGTGAGAAACCTTCTATTTCAAGGTTCTGTGCGTTTTCAGACAAGTACAATATGTATTTATAGTGTTTCTGATGAAATCCCTCCTTTTAATGCATTTTCTCACAGAAAACGAGTCTCTCGCCATGGGAACATGGCTTTTTTGAAAAAGCATATTCTGGTCGAGAAATCGTGTTTTAAGCAATAAAAACGACTCCCGGCCTTATTTAGTTCACATTTGTACTTTTGGTAAGCTAGCCCGTATTCATAACGCACTAAACCTTTTTATCGCGTTAAACGCCTTTTCTCGACGAGAAAAGCACAATTTCATCAAAAACAAACAAAACAAGAAATATGAATCTATTCAACAAGTCTGCAACACGTCCTTAAGAGTTACATGATTTCACCCAATGTCAATGTGTAATTTCTCCAGTTCTGATCATTTTTTAGGTGGTTGGTAGCTTGGTCAATGCCAAAACACAGTGAGATCTTTTTATGGCTTTAAACAAGTTTTCTCCTCGAGAGAAACATGATTTCACTAAAAACGTTATAGTTTAACCATGCCTGTTGTACATGTGTGCAAACACTCAGAGCCTTAAGATAGGAGTTTTACCAATGTGTTTTTTGGTGAGAAACCTTCTATTTCAAGGTTCTGTGCGTTTTCAGACAAGTACAATATGTATTTATAGTGTTTCTGATGAAATCCCTCCTTTTAATGCATTTTCTCACAGAAAACGAGTCTCTCGCCATGGGAACATGGCTTTTTTGAAAAAGCATATTCTGGTCGAGAAATCGTGTTTTAAGCAATAAAAACGACTCCCGGCCTTATTTAGTTCACATTTGTACTTTTGGTAAGCTAGCCCGTATTCATAACGCACTAAACCTTTTTATCGCGTTAAACGCCTTTTCTCGACGAGAAAAGCACAATTTCATCAAAAACAAACAAAACAAGAAAAATGAATCTATTCAACAAGTCTGCAACACGTCCTTAAGAGTTACATGATTTCACCCAATGTCAATGTGTAATTTCTCCAGTTCTGATCATTTTTTAGGTTTGTTGGTAGCTTTGTCAATGCCAAAACACAGTGAGATCTTTTTATGGCTTTAAACGCGTTTTCTCCTCGAGAGAAACATGATTTCACTAAAAACGTTATAGTTTAAACATGCCTGTTTGTACATGTGTGCAAACACTCAGAGCCTTAAGATAGGGGTTTCACCAATGTGTTTTTTGGTGAGAAACCTTCTATTTCAAGGTTCTGTGCGTTTTCAGACAAGTACAATATGTATTTATAGTGTTTCTGATGAAATCCCTCCTTTTAATGCATTTTCTCACAGAAAACGAGTCTCTCGCCATGGGAACATGGCTTTTTTGAAAAAGCATATTCTGGTCGAGAAATCGTGTTTTAAGCAATAAAAACGACTCCCGGCCTTATTTAGTTCACATTTGTACTTTTGGTAAGCTAGCCCGTATTCATAACGCACTAAACCTTTTTATCGCGTTAAACGCCCTTTCTCGACGAGAAAAGCACAATTTCATCAAAAACAAACAAAACAAGAAAAATGAATCTATTCAACAAGTCTGCAACACGTCCTTAAGAGTTACATGATTTCACCCAATGTCAATGTGTAATTTCTCCAGTTTTGATCATTTTTTAGGTTTGTTGGTAGCTTTGTCAATGCCAAAACACAGTGAGATCTTTTTATGGCTTTAAACGCGTTTTCTCCTCGAGAGAAACATGATTTCACTAAAAACGTTATAGTTTAAACATGCCTGTTTGTACATGTGTGCAAACACTCAGAGCCTTAAGATAGGGGTTTCACCAATGTGTTTTTTGGTGAGAAACCTTCTATTTCAAGGTTCTGTGCGTTTTCAGACAAGTACAATATGTATTTATAGTGTTTCTGATGAAATCCCTCCTTTTAATGCATTTTCTCACAGAAAACGAGTCTCTCGCCATGGGAACATGGCTTTTTTGAAAAAGCATATTCTGGTCGAGAAATCGTGTTTTAAGCAATAAAAACGACTCCCGGCCTTATTTAGTTCACGTTTGTACTTTTGGTAAGCTAGCCCGTATTCATAACGCACTAAACCTTTTTATCGCGTTAAACGCCTTTTCTCGACGAGAAAAGCACAATTTCATCAAAAACAAACAAAACAAGAAAAATGAATCTATTCAACAAGTCTGCAACACGTCCTTAAGAGTTACATGATTTCACCCAATGTCAATGTGTAATTTCTCCAGTTCTGATCATTTTTTAGGTTTGTTGGTAGCTTTGTCAATGCCAAAACACAGTGAGATCTTTTTATGGCTTTAAACGCGTTTTCTCCTCGAGAGAAACATGATTTCACTAAAAACGTTATAGTTTAAACATGCCTGTTTGTACATGTGTGCAAACACTCAGAGCCTTAAGATAGGGGTTTCACCAATGTGTTTTTTGGTGAGAAACCTTCTATTTCAAGGTTCTGTGCGTTTTCAGACAAGTACAATTATGTATTTATAGTGTTTCTGATGAAATCCCTCCTTTTAATGCATTTTCTCACAGAAAACGAGTCTCTCGCCATGGGAACATGGCTTTTTTGAAAAAGCATATTCTGGTCGAGAAATCGTGTTTTAAGCAATAAAAACGACTCCCGGCCTTATTTAGTTCACATTTGTACTTTTGGTAAGCTAGCCCGTATTCATAACCCACTAAACCTTTTTATCGCGTTAAACGCCTTTTCTCGACGAGAAAAGCACAATTTCATCAAAAAATAACAAAACAAGAAAAATGAATCTATTCAACAAGTCTGCAACACGTCCTTAAGAGTTACATGATTTCACCCAATGTCAATGTGTAATTTCTCCAGTTCTGATCATTTTTTAGGTTTGTTGGTAGCTTGGTCAATGCCAAAACACAGTGAGATCTTTTTATGGCTTTAAACGCGTTTTCTCCTCGAGAGAAACATGATTTCACTAAAAACGTTATAGTTTAAACATGCCTGTTTGTACATGTGTGCAAACACTCAGAGCCTTAAGATAGGGGTTTCACCAATGTGTTTTTTGGTGAGAAACCTTCTATTTCAAGGTTCTGTGCGTTTTCAGACAAGTACAATATGTATTTATAGTGTTTCTGATGAAATCCCTCCTTTTAATGCATTTTCTCACAGAAAACGAGTCTCTCGCCATGGGAACAGGGCTTT